>NC_073696.1:199730024-200039341 GCF_029784165.1 Wyeomyia smithii
CTCGCATTGATCAGCCTCCACCTTATTACGCGTAGGCGCAGTACTACGAAGCCGGTTCCCAGTTCGCTGGTGGTGCCATAACTGTAGTAGAAAGTAGCCGCTTGGTACCCGCTTTTCTATACCTTCTGTCCTGTCCAACAAAGTCTCTGCAGCGCTACGACTTTGAGTTGTGTGGATATAGCTCTTCGTAGATTATCCTATCGCATCCTGAAATCAGCGTGATTTACAGTTCCATGTCCGAGTTTCCAAACTGCACCGAGGACTACACAGTTATGTATCGGTTTGTGTTGTTTTGATATTTAAGATGTTCGACGTTTCTCATTTCGTCGCGCCAAGCGGGAGAGAATAAAAAAATTTCTGCAGCGAAAAATAGAGCGAGTTGAAATAACACTCGAGGTGTTACTTTAAGTTTAGGTACGCGTAGTATTAATAATTGAACTAGTATCGCAGTGAGTCTAACATCAGCTAACATGGAATAAATGTATGCAAGTATTGATGCTGTGCGTTGGTATGCTATTCATGTAATATTAATTCATTTTAGCCGATTGTATTTTGTTCACAATTAATGTACACAGGCTGAAAAACATAACTTTTATACCTGGTTTCAATAGTGATTTATTGTTTATAATATTTCGCGACACACCATAATTACTCATTCGCAAATGAATACGTGTGGCTATTCAAAGGAAAATGAGCTGCAGTTACTCAATTAAAATGTTTACCAAGAGGGTAGTGAGGGGCAAAAGTACGCACAGGGCAAAAGTACGCATTGGCCTTTTCGAAGCATACGAGCGAAATAAACTGGCAACATTGTATGAATTTGCAGTATTATAACGTCAGTTAATCACACATGTAAACACATAAGATTCTGTTTAAATGGGGCGAAGCTATGAGGAAAGTTGTGTTTTGAGCTGTGTTGATCTAATTTTCTTAGTTTTGAGAACTATGATTGACCTATTCGGAAACCACAGAAACTCGAAAACAACAGAGCCAAAAAAACTCTTGTATACTTGTGGTTTGTAGGGTCAATTTGTTTTGCCGGAAATATTTTGATGCTTGTCACAAAACTCAAACCAGTTGGAAAACTCATTGTGGGGCAAAAGTACGCATAAACCGCGGGGCAAAACTACGCACTAAGTGAAAAAATGTGTTTGTACAGACATTACTTAAAAATAACCAGTGATATGCGGATGTGCTCCGAAACTGAGGAATATCATCGTTTCATGATTTTTGAAATGGAATCTTACAACCATTTTAATAGTTTTTTTTTTTATATGCTTTCAAAATGGTCCTTCCGGAATAGGTAGGGGCTTCTGGAAGCCAAAGAAACAATGAAAAATACGAGGCCAAATACCATCCAATATTTATTTTCGCAACTGGGATGATGTCCACAGATCGGAAAATGGCCCAGACGCCATTTTTAATTTCAAGATGGCGACTTCTGGTTTCTAGAAAGCAACCTGAGATGGTCGAATACCCTCCAATATGCGTATTTCCGTAATCGAGATGATGTCCAGAGACTGGATAACGACCCCAGACACCATTTTTGATTCCAAAAGGCGACTTCCGGTTTCTGGAAAACATCAAAATGTGATCAAATACTACGTAATATGAGTATTTTTGGACTCGGGATGATGCTCTGAGCCCATTAAATGACCCCAGACGCCATTTTGGATCACAAGATGTCGACTTCCGGTTTCTAGGAAACACCCCAGAATGGTCGGGTACCCCCCAATATGTGTATATCTCAAAATCAAATGACGCCCTGAAACCGGAAATCGACTTCAGACGCCATTTTCAAATTCTAGATGGTGACTTCTGGTTCGTCTGGTGTCATATTCAGGTCTTTGGCATCATACTCATACAATTTTCGGGTCTCTTTGTATCACCCTGGTTCCGAAATTAAATTTTTTAATTTGTTTTTGTGACCTCTAGAAGTCCCAGCGGAATCTCTTCTGGAAGGTTCATTTTTGGGATATATCACCAAAACACCCAAATATATCCCCATAAAACCGAATTTCTGGAAGTAAGAAAATTATTTCAGTGCAAAAACAGCGAAAAACAATTAACTTTTCCGAACATAGTGTACTAAATACACTGTTCATACAGTGCGAACTTTTGTCCCGTAAACTGCGTACTTTTGCCCCGCATGCTGGGTAAAAGTTCGCATCTGAGTATTTTTTCTAAAAAGTGAAATTCTCATGCTTCAAACAAAATTCGAAAAACTCTAGTAATACATTTTGAAGGCGAAAGGTTCATGTACCGCTTGGAAACAAAACCGACTTTTAGGATAACTGTTTGCAATAGTACTGTTGCAAAAACAATTAAGGGCGTACTTTTGCCCCTCACTACTCTATGAGACAATTGGGAACTGTGTCATTTGAAACAGATTGATTATGATGGTCATTTTAATTGTACATTTTCGACTGAGTATGAAATTTTACCGCACTGACTACTACAGCAGAGCCGCCAGAGCCAGCACGATCAATATTTTTAATGTCCTTCCAACTGTATATTAACGAAACTGCCTGCGGGAACAAATCTTTATCTTATGTTATCAGCTGTGAGAATAAGCTCAAAAGGCTGTAAAGTTTTCTCACTCGGAACACGAATTCAATTCCTATTAACAGCTGCTGATCGATTGCTATTTTGAGACATTTTGTTATCACTCATTGCTTCTTATCCGGTAGGATATATTCCTTAACCCTCTAGTGCCCAAACTAGTTTTTAGACGGACTTCGAAAAAAATCACTATGAAGCTAAACATTATTTAAGTTCTCATCGAAGCTTTTTAGAGGTTCAACTGAAGACCGTCTGAAGGCGGCACTGGGCACTAGAGGGTTAAACATACTGTTGGTGTGAGCTGCTACGCCATGCCGTGATTGAAAATCACACATGAAATTTTCAACATCGTATTTTACTTACGCGTTTACATGGGTTGTCGCTGCTGGTTTAATATTACAAGTAGCCTTTGCGCCGTTCCGTACGACGGAAAACGATACCATTATGTACCTCAAGGAACGCTTTCTGGCCTTGAACTCAAAATCTCTCCCAGTGATATTTTGAAGTTGTTACAAATTCTGTCTAGACGAATAGGACAATAAAATAAATCTGAGCAATTCCCGTTTCAACTAACTTACAAATGGCAGAACTGACGTTTGAATAATTAGGCTCATAAATCAAAGCAAAT
Organism: Wyeomyia smithii; assembly: GCF_029784165.1. Lineage (NCBI taxonomy): Eukaryota > Metazoa > Arthropoda > Insecta > Diptera > Culicidae > Wyeomyia > Wyeomyia smithii. Next base: position 199,733,215 of record NC_073696.1, read on the forward strand.
GAGGCCTATAAACACCTAAAATTAATACGGTTTTAAATATCACGGAGAGTTGCACTGCAGACATATTTCCGAGTAAATTATGTAGGTTCACGACTTTTGATAATGAAAACCTGGTAAGCAAAGCACGTCCAGACAATAAAACACGTCTCCATGCTTACTGCGGTAGTTTCTTGCTGTTAATGGAAAGAAAATCGAATGCGATGATATTTTCTTTCTCCTTATACCTATTTATTGCGTTGCATGAATGAATCGCAGTTCTGGTAGATTCTCATATTCAGAACCACATTCTTCCCTATTCTTGATCCTTTAATAAAATATTGGTATACTAATCAAAATTTTGGATATATTAGTTTACAATTTTGTAAGATTATCTTCGTTCTACTTGCTAGCCTAGCAAAATGAAATTTTAGTACGTGATACGTAATACCGTTGGTAATAAAGGTCATCGATCTCAAGACGACGTTCACAACACGTATTCGTGATCGCTTCCGGACCTATCGCCACGCTGTATCGAAAAGTTTTCGCCATACTTGGTTCTGGGCTGTGTTTCATCAGCTTCTTGGCGTTTCATCAACCGCAAGTTTTCTTCGATCTGGCCAAGTCATCGTGCACTCTGTGCCTCTCTATTCCTGATACCGGTAGAGTCTTCCAGCTGGTCTCGAGGTACGATGCTGTCTTAACAAGCTGTCACCCCGACCACTCAACCAGGTGAGCAATCTTTCTCTCTCTCCCACCTTCTCTCCCTCTCTCTCTCTACATCATCCGTCTGTAGATAGTCCGCAGCACCTTTTCCGAAGAAATTGGGTTGTTTAGTTATTCGCGGATTTCTGATTTTTATATGTTAGCTAAAGGGGCGTAATTTTCTGAGCAAAACATATTTTTTTAAATTTTATATCATTGTCCTTCGATTGTTAAAGGGACCCTGAATCGCTTATTACATGAGCATGGGCGCATTGTAACTGTACTGTCGATTTCGAGCAGTTTTGATTCGTGATTTAAAATCCGAAGGACGATAGATTTTTTTTTGAAAATCACGTTTTGCTTAGAAAATGCAGCTTTTTCAGATGATATAAAAATGATATAGTAAAACAACCCAATTCAAGTCCTCTGCGAGTACCCCTTTGTAATTGAAATTTCGATAGGCTAGTTGAACTTAATTCTCAAACCCGTTTCATGACTGTGTTTTTCAATCTAATGTCTCAAAGCAAAAATCCTTCCTCATACACCTCCAATCGCGTCAACTTATTAGATACTACTTATTAGATACACTACGCATGCAGCAGATCCCTAAATTTTTTTTAGTGAATATAAAAACATCAACTGTGACAATGCGTTTTATACTGACGGATCACTTCTCAACGAGTCCACTGGCTTCGGTATCTTCAACAGCAATTTCACCGCCTCCTGCTTCTGTTTACGTCGCAGAATTGGCTGCAATTTACTATACCTTAGGGATTATCGAAATAAATGCCCACGAACCATTACTTCATCTTCACGAACAGTTTCAGTTCTATAGAAGCTCTCCGATCGATGAAGGATGTAAAGCACTCTCCGTATTTCCTGGGGAAAATACGGGAACATCTGAGTGCTTTATCCGAAAAATCTTCCCAGATTACCTTACAGTGGGATACCGGGCAATAAGGAAGCGGACAGTTTGGCTATGGTGGGCGCAACAAAAGGTGATATTTACGACAGATCAATTGCCATACAACAACAAACAACAACAAATGTTTAAAATTTTCACGCCAGAATACACTTGTCAACTGGCAGGCCCATGGGGACAAGGGACAACTGGGGAGGTGGCTACACTGCATCATCCCTAAGGTTTTCACCAAACCTTGGTTTCCAGGGTTGGATGAAGGACGAGACTTAATCCGCGTTATTTCTAGGATTATGTCCAACCACAATGGGTTCGACGCACAGCTCCTGCGTATTGGGTTCGCTAACAGTAATCATTGCGTTCGTGGATTATGTACACGCAAAAGTTGGATGGTGCGAAACCAGTACAAAATTGTGCGTTTTTAGCGCAATTGTTGATGTAATTCGTAACCAGTACAGTTTTTGCGTGTTGGGCATAACGCAATTAATGCTCTAGCGTTTCTCCAATGTATTTGGCAGCTCCAAACTACTACACCTGAACAGTTTCAACTGGTATCAAGCAGCATTGCAAAGCGAGCATGAAGCAAAACCTTTCTCCTCCTTTCTGCTTGAGTACGAGACATATGCTACGTTTTTCAAGTCTTTTGCACACACGCTTCCGAGATACTTTTTCTTCTTCATGCATTCCTCTGAATAGCAGCAAGCACGCATCGACAGTATGAGTGAGACTAACACCACTGGCATCTAGTATGTACAGCACGGGTGTCTCGCTCATTTCGTAAAGCGACGAGACATCGTCTTGTGCGTCGCAACCCGAACCGAAAAAGAAGTGAAAGAGCAACCTGCAAATTATATGTGACGTATCTAGTCTCGTCGCACGTACATGGAAAATCTACGAGCAAGAGAGAAAGAGCAGTCACTAATACACTCGATGTGAGAAATAAAGTGTCGGTATATGATAGGGGAGGATTGTACAAAACGCACCAGTTAAGCATTTGCGCGATTCACAGCGCTTCAAATCGTTTCAAAGCGACATTGAACGTGTAGGATGATTGTAGGATCTATTTATCGTATGTTTATGACGAAGTTTATTATAAAATACTCGATTTCAATGTCTTTTGGTAAAAATTACCATTGTCGCCAAACAAGCCCGTGACCAAAACGCACCACAACAAAGGTCAGTATGCTCCAAAGCAGTAGGCTAATATGCCACTAGCAGAAATCAGCACGCGAAGTGAGAAGCGCTTGAAGTCTCGAAAGTAAAATCAAAAATATTGGGACATGCTCTAAGTTGTCAAGCAATCTCCTGCAAGCATCTTCATAGTGCATTCTGCCCCAATTTTAATTTTGATTTAAAAACAATCAAGTTGACAAAAGTTAGTGAAATGATTTGAAATACTCATAGTAATATAAACTCCAAAAGTGTAAAGGTTAGGGGAACCATAGTTTTTTGTATGATTTACAAGTCAGTTAATCATAAAAACTTAAACAAAATTCATGAATAATTACATGTTGGACAGAGCCACAGTCAATTACACAGTTTTTTAGTATTTTAGTCGATATGGCACACTTTTTTATATGAGAACTGTAGAGAAGCTGGGTATTTATGAGAAAAGCGAAGAATTTCGTCATAAAAAGGCACATGTGTAAGTATTTTGGGGAATTAATAGCATGGGCCATCTTACCCAACTGGTGCGTCTTGTACGGTTCTCCCCTACCTATTCTGATTTCAATCTATGTCAATGTATTCGCAGTACAACTGTTGCGTTATGCGTTTCACACATTTATGGTGCGATTTCTGTGCAACATTTGTGCGAATCGGGAAGACACAATGATTGTACAAGACTTCAACTTTTGCGTGTACATTGAACATGTGGTTTGGGTGTGTACTGAATTCCGTGGTGTCAGGTCTCTTCTTTTGAATACCCTCAGGGCCCGAGGAATACAATCCTATGTCCCAGTTCGTGATATCCTCGCTCAGCGAAACCTGACATACATGCTTAATGTTTGTAGCTATTTGAAGAGCATCAAGGTGCCAATTTAACAGCGAAACGAATCTCAGATTAAAAAACCCATGTTAATTTTAGTTTGGGTAAATATGTATAAAACGCTCCCCCGGGGCATAACGCCCCAGTCCATTTATTCGGAAACAAACAAAAAATAAGACTTAAGACTATTGGGAATCCGTAGCAGGTCATAGGACCAACATTCTGTGCAAGTTTAATAATTGTCACTAGCAGTAAAAAATAAACAAAAATCGATTTTGATTTGAGCTGCTTAAGATCTACCTCTAAGCAGCTGTATCTAGTGAAGAAACGCTAAAAATTGTATAATTTGCTTAAGTATTCAATACTTTCTGCTACACTACAGCTCCCGGGGAATATGCCCCACCGCTAGCCCGGCTGATTTGTTCATTGCTTTAGCGTTTGCTTCTGAGACTTCAAGCGCTGTTTCACTTCGCATGCTGAGCTGGCATATGAAGCTACTGCATGGGGCATATTATACTGCATCTGGGGCGTTTTGCCCCGGTAGATTGGAAAGCTTGCATAGTCATATTTTTCAAGAAAATTATGGCGTTTTTGTGTAACAGTTATTACAAAACAAAATAATAGCAGTTCACTACCAACTAAACAGTGTATCCAACTGCATGAAAGATTTGTGGTTTGTGATAAACATAGCTACAATATTGTCGATGTTCCTTAGGGGGGGGGGGGGGGGATGGTGGTGCGTATTATACCTGTTTACTCTATAGATTTAGTTTCAGCTCGTAGTCGGCAGCGAGGATAAAAAATTTGTCTTTAGCTTATGAGATGTTTTAGACCATAAGGCAGTACATATAATTGGCTCCCCAAAACATTAATTTGTATTGTGCCGCGTCAAATAAATGTTGTAAACAACAAAAAAAGTTCTCCGCGAGAAGCGTTGTTTTTTTGTTGAATCCGTATATGACTACTAATCTTATCAGAGTTCTGTCCAGCGTCAACTTTCTACGTCGTCGCACTTAATTCGATAGAGGTATTTCTTGAAGTGAAAGGTAGGCACGATTTGGAGCCATTCCTAAACCACGTGGTCATAGAGAGGGGGACGGGGGGGGTTTGTCAAAAGACCACGAAAGGCCACGCACGGGGGTTGGGGGAGGGTTAACGAAATGACCACGTGGTCTTGTTTCCTGATTTATAATTTATTGTTGCCACCAAGTCATGAATGAGAGTTTTCGATCAATTGTATCGTAGGCCGCCGTGAACTCAATGAAGATGTTATGTGTGAGCACGTTGTATTAACAACATTCCTGTAAAATCTGTCGCATTGATAATATCTGGTCGGTGGTGACACAGGTGTCCATAAATTCTGCTTGACACTGACCTTCTGATCAAAACCCGCTTGATACTGAACCTCCTGACATTGAAAAGGGGGATACCCGCTCGTCGCCCTTTTTGAAGATGGGCAAACGACTCCACTCGTCTAGTAGCTTTGTTGCCTCCCAAATCCTGGAAATGCTTAGAACAACGCGCTAACTAGCATCTCTCTCACGAACTTGAAGAGCTCGGCTTGGAAATTCGTCTTTGTCGGCGACTTTGTGGTTCTTCAGCTTCCCGAACATACAACGAACTTCATGAGCATCAGGGGCTGTTACTCGATCATCTGCTTCATGTGTTAGTCAGTTCGCTGTATCGCGGTGGGCCATCTCGCTGGCATTCGTGAAAATCTGCGTCGTTGTACATGTCGGCGCATAACCACTGCGAGACTGGGCTCTGCTGGCGCTTTTTCCGTGGGCAAGTCGTTCCGTGCCCGATTTTACTTGGCCTTGTTCTCTCTCGTCGACTTGCTCTCGGTGCGATAGCACATTTCCCGTTATACCAGTTGTTTCTGCCGATCGGTGTGTCCACCCTAACCAGGCAGGCTAGCTATGCGCACCACATGTCTTCCATTCCGATCTGAGCGTTCATGTCCACGATAACCATATTGATATCTCGATTCATTAAATTGGGTCACTGATCACCTGCCACTTGATCATACGACTCTGCATCTTGCAAAGTTAGTCCCCAGCCGGTCTGGTAGTACTGTGCCTTGCGCTCGTAAATTCTCCCTAGCAGATCACAGAGCTGTTGGAGCGCAACGATATCGACATGATATGATATCAGATTCCAGCTGATCCAGTAAGATCCGGTCGCCACCCGGGGCGTTCAGCGATCCACGGTTCCATGTACTGAGCTTTCAATCACCGTCTTCATTTCGGGGCCTAGGTCATTGCTGATTGTTCAAGTTCGTATTACTTTTAGAGTACCCGTAGTTTATTTTGTCAGTATGCAGTCTTACTATGGCCGCGAATGTGTAATCTTGCGACGGAACTGCTATCTCTAACTTCCATGCAAATGTTTTTAAGAAAGCACCACGCTTCATAATCATGTTTCGTAACATGATTTTCGCTTAATTCAAAAGCAGAGACCAACCTAGCGCCGTGGATGAATAATACGTTAAGAAGTGTTGCTGAGGTTGACCTGTTCCAACAGACACCACAATACCATTGAACGGGAGTTCAATGTAGATGATATAGTCTACGCAGAGATGCTCCGACGCAACACAACCGAATGGGTTTCTGGAACGACCGTGGAGCGCAAAGGTCGGGTAAACTACAATGTTCTGTTGGATACTGGATGTCTAATTTGCTCGCATACAAATCAGCTAAAACAACGTCATGGCGATTATGAGAACTCACCAATTTGACCCAACCTCTATACTGCTGGAATAGCTTAACCTCCAATCGATAAGATCAGCTGTTCCTGAGGTTTCAGATGAAGATGAGGTACCTGAAGGTGAACCAACTGACGATTTTCAAAATGCAGAAATAGACAGTAGCCGTTCCCAGAGTCCTGCCCAACCAGACCGTCTAGTTCGGAATTCTGGAATCGCAAATTGGCTGAATCCCTACGATTTTTTTTAAAGTGGTAGATGTTATGCAATAATCAAGAAAGTCTTGACCTACTGTCAAGGCTATGAGATAACAGCTATGAAAAATCATCGCCATTCTTATCCCGATAACAAGCCGTTACTGGAAATATTCGGATGCAAGATGGGTATTCCAGTTCACATCGCTGATCGCCTCCAACGCAGGACACTCACTGAATGTTAAAGTTGCAAAGCAACTGCGTGTGTGCCCAGCGTTGGAGTTAATTTGCGATGTAAATTGGAATTCTCTTTTTACTTCCAAATAATTTCAGCAACGGCTCGTGGTCAATTTGAAACGTGAAGCTGCGTCCGAAAATAATTTTGTGAAAACGGGGAACAACAAAAAATGAGCGTCAAAGCTTCCTTCTCGATATGTCCGTAGTTTTGTTTAGCTAGTGTCAGCGACCTTGAAGCGTGTGCTTTGACTGCGCCATTCGGAACCGATGCATAATCACTGCACCCAGACCATTTTTGTAAGCGTCGCCTGCAACGATGATTTCCTTATATTGATCTAGGGAGTCAGCAACAAATCGGAGAGAAGGGTTGTCTTGGAACGTTCGAAGGACCTTTGGTTAACGAATCGTCCTTAGTTATTGATTACTCCCAAATAAAATCTTAGCATTATCGACATGTGACCCACGAATTAGATATGTGAAAGAGAGAAACGACACTTCTCAATACAAAAATGCAATCCATAGTCTTGATTTCGTTCCAGAAAGGCGTAAAGGTTTGCACTGCTCTTGAATACTCCTTTTGAGTTTTTCCAGCTATCACGATGCTGTCAACATACGATTTGACACCTGGAATACCGGCTACCATTTGACCCCTTGGAATGCACCAGGGGTGGATTTGATTCGGTTGTAGTGGAACAATCCTTGACGTTGATGGCCAGCATCTTACGGAATTTCACTTCGACTCAATATCTGTAGTTCGGCATCAAGCCTGGGTAGTGCAGCGTAAGTCACCGATCTCTTTGGACAATATTCAAGGCGTAAGTCGAGTTTGAGGTACAGTTTCATTTGTGCAGCGACCAATGGAAGTTTGAAAAACATCAGAAATCCTGGAATGGAGCTTCTCTACCAAGGGCTGTGACTTCTGCTGTACAGACTGGATCAGTGTGCTGAATAGGGATTAATCGATCGTCTCGATGTCGACGACCTGGAGATCCGGGTTATTCTAAATTTAAACTTGGCCTTGTTTGCTAGGAATTCACCGATAATAACAATCTCGTTTCTTGATGCACTGACATCTACAGCTTCCGTCTCTTGAGTTGGTGGTTGGCCAGTCATTTCCCAGACTTGCTAGGAGATGGTTGTGATGTCCGACGCGCAGCCTAGTTGCAACTAGACAGGAAAGCCGTTGAGATTCAGGATGAATTTCCGTTTTCTTTTCTTTTTTTTTGAGAGGTGGACTTTTGGACTTTGTGGTGTCCTTTTTCCTTAGTTGTCGACCGTCTTGGATGACTTCTGCTTAGTAAAGGAATAATAGTCTTCCTTATGAACCTTCTTCTTGCACTTGCTGCAATAACGGTTTTGTAAGGAGCACCCCTTGACATCTCCACACAACCAGCAAGGCGTTTAAAGGAACTTGTTTTTGGTGAGCATGATTTGCATGATTAGCGATAGTGTTCAAATACTTGTCGTTTCCACTTTTTTCGATCCGTTGATAATCCGATTATATTCTTTCACCAGGTTTTCCAGCGTTAGAATGGTAAAAGCTTCATCACCGGTTTTTTCGAATTTGAACGCTTGGGGGTGCTTTTGCAGGATGCTGTTAGGTAGCGTTCACAATGCCAATATGGCGTAGTAGCAGTTTCACTTTCGTGTTGTCGTCCAGCTGCCTTCCGTCTTTCTTGAGATTCGATGATTCGTTCACTTACAACTGGATCGGCGTTTGTCTGTTGGAGATCCACAATCTGCTGCTGCTGGAAAGCGATCAATTCCGCGAGCCGTACAATCGCGTTACGAAAATCCTGGTCGGTCATTTTCTAATTAGCTGTTGCTTGAAACCTTCAAAAAGGTTGCTTTCGGATGTGACTTGAACTTCCTTGTCGCCAGAATGTGTTGTGTTCTTCAGAGTTAATAACGACATGGGTCATTCCATACATGCTCCTCGGACACGACCATCACAGATTTTGCTCAAAGTTGGAGGAATTATTCATCTAGTGTCATTGTGTCATTATCGAAAGATCTCAGTTTTGGTGTCGATTAGAATACCTTCCGCTCTGTGGGACCCCCCTGTTTGTTGCAAGATACCGTTTTTTTTTTGTTAAAACCTCTTTTTTCTATTTCCCACAATTTTTAGACGTGAGACGTTCGAAAATATCAGCATTTTCAGTGATTTTTGAAGAAAACAAAGCAAGAAATCCAGAAAAAATATTATTTTTGACAGGCAGTGCTGCCAAATAGAGTATTTTTGTATTTAAAAACTAAATTCGCGTTTTTCGCGTTTTTTTAAATTTGATGGTTTCATCGTATTTCTCTGGATGAGTTAAAAAATGTTATGGTCATGTCCAGGCATCCCAATTGTACAATCCTTTTTGTACTGTCTTTTGGGGGTATTTCAGTTGTTGCTCTTTGTTCGTGATACCTATCCGCGCTGGCATTCCGTAATCACATTGAGAACGTATTGGGAACAGAGCATCACAAAAGGAAACGAAAAATGTACTCCGTGTGTCGATTCGGCATTATTTGGAGGATGTCTTCGGGATTGCGAATGTAGAAAAGAGAAGAAGCTGTTTTTTATACAGACGTTCGTGTCCGCACTTCGCAAACAGCGCTTTCCGGTAACAGCCTGAATCCACAAAAGACATTTTCCCTTTCTTTTTTTATTTGCCTATGATGGATGTCGTGTGACGGGCTGTAGTAAAAGGCTGTGGGAAGAAGAAGCGTAAGGACTGCTCGGTACCTCACCGACAGCCTTCGTGCAAAGAAAAGCAAACTCGGCAATAGAGCGGCTGTGCACTGAAGGATGTGTGTATCGCATACCGAATGTTATATCAACCATACATGCTATCGTCGACATGGGAATAAGGTGAACTGCAAAGAAAAAAAAACATTCGTGTATGGGGAACTAGACGGCAACGCTATAGTCGCAATATATTTTATCTGTAGGCTGTTTTTATTTGGCCAATACCAACACTTTCATAGAGATACGCTCTCGAATGTCATCGCTCAGTACATTTTTGTCCCCTTGGTCGTGTCCAAGTTTGTACTCTTTCGCACAGTGGGGCGACTCCATACAAAGGCTGGCCAAGCAAAAAAAGTATCGATAAATGCGAAAAAAACTTGGTATTTACATAATTTGGGGGCGCTGAACACGAATTTGGCATCCATTTTTTGTTTGAGGCCGTCCATAAAGCACGAAATCCAATTTTTAATATTTGTTGGCACTTTTTTCCTTTTTTTATAGAATTATATGATCTTTGACCACAAGTAGTGCTACCGGGCGTCCTCCCCATTGAAAAAATACGTAATTTAAGGACGACCCCTCGAACTAAACAAATTTTGCCTAAATATAAATATATTTTTTTCAATAAACTAAAACAACATAAGCAATACAAACTAATTACAAATTGAAAAAATCATCATCAGCATCATCACCTTGCGCTGTGATCGCTTAAATCTCGGGTTGAATTGTTAACAGATAATTCGAAGTCGATTATACTTATCAGCAGGAAAAATGTCTTTCGCTGCAATTTTCATTTCTTCTAGTAATTTTCGATGTTTCATTATTTCATATATATGTTATCTTCCTAATCCGGTTTCTATGGTTGCAAGAGGACATTTAAAAACATGTATAACACCATGAATTGACAACTTACTAGACATTGAATTAGGTGGTACCGCTGAAGTTGAAGGCTTCATAATAAAATTCAACAAATTTATGAATTTGAAAACCAAGACACTGGAATGACACAACGTTCTAAATGAATACGAAAAGATGCGGAAGGCGACGACTGTTTTTTGTTTTTTTCTCATAAAGCAAAATGTGTGCTTTACTGTTGTATGCCAACGAGTGCGAAGCAAAAGCAATCTTCAAACGGGCTATTGTTAGCCGGAGTTTGATGGTATGAATTTGCTGCTAGTATTTAAAACTTCAATCAGTTTAGCGAATTTCACGATCATAAATTGAAAAGGGCTGAATGTTTTTAATATGGTTTTAAATTTGCAGAAAGTGATAAAGTTTGACATAATTAAAATTTCAGAAAGATTTGTTTACTATTTTCTTGTTTAACACTTATTTTATAACTTTTAATTGATAAATTTTGTAATTTTGGCCAAATATTTATTTTACTCTTACGAATTTAGTTCGATATCATAAATTTCATTAATGGGGTATCATGGTTATGATTAAAATTAATCCTGGATGAAATTTCAACCTCAAAAAAAAAATGAAAAAAACTGCTATCGCTTTTTTCACTAAAGTGACAATTTGCGCAGTTTTGCGCAGCAGCAGAAAGCTTACGTTTTTACCTAAATTATGAATGTAGTCACAACCGTGGCAAACTGCGGAAACTAAACTTTTAAGCTACTTTTCTACAAAAAATCAGGTTTTTTAAAAATCTTTCTAGTGTCAGGCCTATTATGACCAAATTTTACAATATCTAATGAAGAGGGTTTGTTTTGCACAATATTTACAACAACTTATTCTTTGACGTCAAAAAAATCCAAGCTATCATTGAAGCTACAGAGCGTTTCAAAGTAATGTACTTTTTTCAAAAAAATGACAAAAAACGTCAGTTCGCCAAAATTTTAAAAGTCATAAAAAATTCAGATTTCATGATATTGCGCCCAAATTTTGGATTTAGACACTTGAATGTTATAGCAATAAAGGAAAAATATTATAAAACAGCAAACGAAAAAAAAATTTTTTGGCTGATTTTTTTTTTTAAGGGGGGGATTTGTTAGTAGCTTAAGTATTTATGATAAATATTAGTAAATAATGAGTATGTGTGTCCAATCACAAATGGTGACTTCTCAACACTGTTAGAAATTTGTAATTTTAAATTGTTAAGATTTGTTTGCTTTCGCAATTAGGACTTATCATTCGAAGGGATTCAAACCTACTTGTCAGAAAAGGGGAAGTAAACTTACAACTAACTTATTTGCTAACCTATTGGCTATAAAGATTGAGGATTGCAACGATTTTTGTCGAAAATTGTTATTAATTTTATTTGACATAGCTTCTAATGGTTCAACACCAGTAAGTCTATGTTATTCGAGTGTACCAAACCAAGGAGGACGCTTCAAAATCATTTTCAAAATTTTATTCTGAATCCTTTGGAGCGTTTTCTACCTTGTTGAACAGCAACTTGACCAGATCGGTACAGCATAAAGCATTGCTGGTCTAAAAATTTGTTTGTAAATCAAAAGTTTGTTCTTTAAACAAAGTTTAGAATTCCTGTTAATGAGAGGATATAAACATCTCGTATATTTGATGCACTTGGCTTGTATATTCTCAATGTGCTCTTTGAAAATAAGTTTTTTATCATAAATTAGTCCCAAGTACTTAACCTTGTCAGACCAACTTAAAATAACCCCATTCATCTTGACAACGTGATTATTGTTTGGCTTGAGGAAAGAAGCCCTAGGCTTATGCGGAAAAATTATCATTTGAGTTTTAGAAGCATTGGGAGAGATTTTCCACTTTTGCAAGTAGGAAGAAAAAATATCTAAACTTTTCTGCAATCGACTGCATATGACACGAAGACTTTTTCCTTTTGCGGAAATGCTTGTGTCATCGCAGAACAATGACTTTGTGCATCCTGAAGGCAAATCAGGAAGATCTGAAGTGAATATGTTGTACAGGACTGGACCCAAGACTGAACCTTGAGGTACACCTGCTCTGACAGGAAATCTATCAGATTTTGAATTCTGATAGACAACCTGCAGAGTTCAATCAGCAAGATAATTTTTTTAAAATTTTGATTAGGAAAATTGGAAAATTAAAAGTTTGCAATTTCGCAATCAAACCTTTATGCCAAACACTGTCGAATGCTTTTTCTATGTCTAAAAGAGCAGCTCCAGTGGAATAACCTTCAGATTCGTTAGCTCGTATCATATTAGTAACTCTGAGCAATTGATGAGTTGTGGAATGCCCATGGCGAAATCCAATCTGTTCATTTGCAAAAATTGAATTTTCGTTGATGTGTGACATCATTCTGTTAAGAATAATTCTCTCAAACAGTTTACTTATTGAAGAAAGCAAACTGATTGGTCGATAACTTGAAACTTCAGCTGGGTTCTTATCCGGTTTTAAAATTGGAGTATTTTTTGCATTTTTCCATAATTTGGGAAAATATGCAATTTTGAAGCAGCAATTGAAAATTTTCACTAAAAATTCCATTGTGCTCTCAAGGAGATGTTTGGTTAGTATATTAAAGATTCCATCGTCACCAGGTGCTTTCATATTTTTGAAATTTTTAATAATTGATTTAATCCCATTCAAGTTAGTTTCGATTATTTCTGCAGGTAAAAAAATCAGGGAAGAAATTAAATCAAATTGACGTGTGACTCCATTTTCAATTGGACTCACAAAATTTAAATTTGAGTTATGAACACTCTCAAACTGCTGAGCAAGTCTTTGAGCCTTTTGTTCATTGGATACAAGAAAACGTTCACCATCTTTTAAAACTGGAATAGGCTTTGAAGGTTTCTTAAGAATCTTCAACAGCTTCCAAAAAGGTTTTGAATATGGTTTGAATTTTTCAACTTTAGTCTCAAAATTTTGATTTCTCAGAAGAGTAAATCTATGTTTAATCTCTTTCTGTAAATCTTTATAAATAGTTTTACAAACAGGGTCACGAGAACGTTGATATTGACGTCTGCGGACATTTTTAAAACGAATTAGAAGTTGGAGATTTTCGTCAATTATTGGTGAATCAAATTTCACTTGAGCCTTTGGAACAGAATAATTCCTGGCATCAACAATTGCACATTTTAATGCTTCCAAAGCGGAATCAATATTCACTTCGTTTTGCAAATCAAGCTCATTATTGAAATTTCTCTCAATATGAGTTTTGTATCTTTCCCAATTAGCCTTGCTATAATTAAAAGCAGAGCTCATAGGGTTTAAAACTGATTAATGTGATAAAGAAAAAGTTATTGGCAGATGGTCAGAATCAAAGTCAGCATGTGTGATCAAATCACTACATACTTGACTTTGATCTGTTAGCACCAAATCAATTGTTGATGGGTTTCTTACAGAAGAAAAGCATGTAGGACTATTCGGAAACAAAATAGAATAGTATCCTGAAGAACAATCATTGATTAAAATTTTGCCATTGGAATTACTTTGAGAATTATTCCATGAACGATGTTTAGCGTTAAAATCGCCGAATATAAAAAATTTCGAACGATATCTGGTGAGTTTTTGTAAATCTCCTTTAAAATAATTTTTGTGCTCGCTATGCATTGAAATGGTAAATATGCTGCGGCAATAAATAAGATCCCAAGTTCAGTTTGAACTTCAATTCCCAAAGTTTCTCGTCTCAAGATGGGGAAGAGCACGATGTTTGATTCGGCGATGAATAACAATTGCAACTCACCGCCGGAACCCTGAATCCTATCATATCTATGAACCATGTAATTGGGATCATATTATAATTTTATGTTTGGTTTCAAAAATGTTTCAGTAATAATTGCAATATGCACATTATTTACTGTTAAAAAATTGAAAAGCTCATTCTCATTGGCCTTCAATGAGCGAGCATTCCAATTTAATATTTTAATTGTTTTATTTAAAATCATTGCTAAATTTTAAATTAGAAACAATTTTAATAGTAAAATTTGTGCCTATTTGAATGGCTTCAAACATTGATTTTGCATGCAAACATGGCGTTCATAAGATCGAACATTGCCTGTTGCAAAAAAGAAAGTTTACCTGCCGTAATAGGCCCCAGGCAGTTGACATTAGAAAAAATATTTTCGGCAGTAATAGGTGTACAATTATTTACTAGCGTGTTTTGCTAACCCATATTAACGATCATTTTCGAGCTACCAGCACTAGGCGCACTAATGTTCGAACTACCTGTAACCTGTGCATAAGTTAAACGGATATGCAAAGAAGTAGGTAAACTATGCGTCACTGGTACGCTTGGAGAATTTTGTTTTGAAGTTGGTTTTAATTGTGAAATTGAATTTTGTTTACCTTGCCTTGCCTTAACAATTGCTAAACGGACTGGGCATTGATAATAATTTGACTTATGGTTGCCGTTACAATTCGCACAGCGAAAATTTTTACTCTCTTTCACAGGACATGTGTCCTTTTTGTGAGAAGAGTCTCCACAATTAAGACATTTTTGGTCCATGTTACAGAATTTGGAACCATGGCCATAACGTTGGCAAGTACGGCATTGGGTGATATGATTTTCACCTCCGCCATACTATCTATAAATTTCCCACTTTACACGCACATTATACAAAGCATGTGCTTTTTCAAGAGATTTTAAGTTGTTAACCTCATTGCGGTTAAAATGAATTTAATAATTATCAAGGGAAATTCCAGTTCTCTGACTGTTTTCGCCTCGTGATTTTTGTTTCATTAGAATTACTTGGGTAGCCAAGTAATTCTGTTAAAGTAAGTTTGATCTCATCAACGGTTTGATCGTTGGTGAGACCTTTCAATACGACCTTGAACGGCTTGGCGCTCTTCGTGTCATATGTAAAAAATTTATAATTAAAAATTTAAAGATATAATTTATATATCTTTTCAGTTAAATACTGAATAAGACGATTACGACCCTTTATTGAGTCGGCTAATAAGCGGCATTCGCCTCTACGACCAATTTGATAGGTAACTTTAACGTCAGAAACAAACGTTGAAAGTTCCTTTTTGAAAACATTGAGTTCAGAAGAAATAGTTACCACAATAGGTGGAACTTTTTCCTTTTTTAAAGAATTGACATTTTGTATAATTTCATTACTCATAACTTCCATTTCACCAGCTTCTTGCTCAGGCAAAATATCAAAAGGATTGTCACTACAGACACTCGAAGTGTCAGAAATAGATGCCTCTCTTTTCCTCCCCGCAGCGATGCGAGGTTTCTTTTTCCGTCTAGCCATTTCAGGTGATACGAAAAAAAGTTAAAACAAATGTTAAATTCAAAAGTAGGTAGTCTTGAGAAAGACTGATGGGAAATAACTTTCAGGTAGTCTTTAAAAGACACACTGACAAAACACAAACTTTGAAGCTATAGGCAGTCAAAGACCAGTCCACAAGCAACCGGAAAAACGTCTGATCTGTAGGACAGTTCAAGACGCACTGATTTTTTTTTTTGCTGATGGCCAGCGATTCCCCACTGTGTTTCGTGGTCACTTTATATGGAAAGACCCGTGTAAATTCT
Organism: Wyeomyia smithii; assembly: GCF_029784165.1. Taxonomy (NCBI): domain Eukaryota; kingdom Metazoa; phylum Arthropoda; class Insecta; order Diptera; family Culicidae; genus Wyeomyia; species Wyeomyia smithii. Next base: position 199,749,107 of record NC_073696.1, read on the forward strand.
CAAATGTAATTCATAAGTTATATTCACTGTTAAAAAATTGTTTTATTCTCAGTGTGCATTTTTTCATGTCTTTATCAATCAATTTCCTACAGCTCGTCCACAGACAACATTTTTGTAATGATCAAAGAGATAATTTTTCAAAGATTTCCCCCTTTTGAAAAATAACTTGAATTAGGACAGTCCTAGTGCTGGAGGAAAGGTTATTTCTCGACTAGTAAAAGCGAGACAAACGAGTTTAGTTGAAACCCACAATGCTCGGTTCATTTTTTTTTCATTTTTTTTTCATTTTTTTTTTCAACTTCCGCGTGCAACTTTTTAAATTACCGCCTCATTTTATATAAATTGAGAACGTTTTCCACGTCATATTTCGCATATACATGCTACATTACATCATAAATAATTTTTTCCGATTCTGCATCAACCTCTGGTATATCAAGCGTCAGTGCGGCGTGCGAGCCCTTCTGCAACTGAAAACAAACGATGATTAATTTATTGGCCTATGCATCTATACGTAAAACATCAAATAAAAAAAAAAACATTTCTCACCCACAGGAAACCAACCAACGTTCGTTAAAACGCACACACAACGATCCGGCACTGTTGTACCGTGGGCCGGGGGGCGTTGAACTGCCGAAGGACATTCTAGACGAGTTGAGCCAATTCACTAGCAAGAAGAAAAACGGCATTATCGACGTCTGGTGGCTGTACGACGATGGTGGTTTGACGTTGCTGCTTCCGTACATTATTAGCACCAGGCGCAACTGGAGTGCCTGCAAGCTGCGTGTATTTGCGCTGGCCAACCGTAGAGCCGAGTTGGAGTTCGAGCAGCGCAACATGGCCAGTCTGTTGGCCAAATTCCGCATCGACTATTCGGATCTAAAGCTGCTTCCAGTTGTGACGAAGAAACCTGAACAAAGTACGGTCAGCTTTTTCAAGGGATTGATTAAAGATTTCACCGGTGATGAACCAGGTTTGTAATTGTAAATTGCGCTATTGTTCGACAAATTAAATTATTTTTGCCCATTTGCTAGGTCAAATCTCTGAAGCTGAGCTGCTGGCAGTTCAGGACAAAACTAATCGGCATTTGAATTTACGCGAGCATCTGCTGGAGCAGTCTACCAAGTCGGATCTGGTAGTGATGACGCTTCCGATGCCCCGGAAGGGCGTTGTATCTGCTCCGCTCTATATGGCCTGGTTGGAAACACTCAGTCAAGGACTTCCACCGTTCCTGTTCGTGCGAGGCAATCAAACCAGCGTTTTGACATTCTACTCTTAAAACTGGAGACACACGCATAAACACACACTCAAACACACATAAAAGCAAACATTCGCACCTTGTTACATATGACCTTTCCAGTATGTTTTAAATTGTCCGTAAAATATATTTCGCATTTTCTGTAGTTTCACCAGACGCAAAAGCAAACACATTTAAGTAATTTTTTCGTATGATTTCACGAAGCTGTTGCCGCAGTCAGCTGATACTGCGAGTCGTTACGGTTACTTGCAGTTAAGCGGATTTCGCAACGATTGCCCAACGATAAACAGTTTAGATTTTAGTTTTCACCTGCACCCATGCAAATTCACCGAAGCGTAGAAAGCGACGTAAAAGTGTGGAAAAAGTTATTCTCCAACCGTCAGTATTGCATTTTATACAGCAGAGTATCGCTTAACGCACAATTGTTATATCATTAAACTTTTTGTTATGAATAAGTTATCAGTTCTACTTCCACTAGCCGCTTGCTTGGGAAAAGTAACTTCGCCCATGTGCGGCATCGTTTGCCAGCTCATTGAAATAAATTAAGCGTTTATAAAAAAGTTCACATTATTTTTAGCTTAAATCCTCTTCCTGTTCCGATTCCATACAAGTAAGGTAACTACAATACAGGCAAAAAAGTGCAGACAAAAACTGTTTTGAGTGAGAATGGAACAGAAACAGAAATCCCCTGCATAATTAGCTGCTTGTGCTACAGATAACCATGCGTCTCCCTCCGCTCGCATGCGATGGAGATGTGGGATACTTTGATCTAAGGGGTCGTTTCTAAACTACAGTGATTTGTATACTCCTTCATCTTATTGAACTTTTCTCAAAAAGCATAAAAATCAACTTGTTAGTATACGTAAACGTTTATATAATTAGACATTCGCTGAGATTTTACATTTCGATCAAGAAAAAGTAACAGTCACAGCTTTGCGTACTGATTTAGAAATTATCGGGAGTCGAGAGGGACAAGTTGAAACAAACTTGTAAACCAATCATTATTAAGACTTTTTACACTCTTGAGGAGCAGAAAATGTATGTAATGAATATATCAAGATTGGTTTTATAAACCTGTGATTACTGTAAGTTGTTGCTTGCGTAGCACGGCGCAACAAGAAATAGATAGACGAAGACTGCTTTTCTGAATCCTTAACGGTCACTTTATCTGCACGAAGTATGATCCATTTTTAATTCCTGCATGTTTACGTATAAGTTTTAATTTAGGGTTAAGTTTTAACTAACTTTACAATAATCTTACGTCTACGTTTATTCTGGTGGTAGTTTCTTCCACTTTGCTCGCTATTTATATATTACGTGAATTGGAAGAAAATCATACATTTAACCTCGCTTCTCACCATAAGTCAATCTGCCGTACTATTACACTTATTTTCACTGGTAGTTAGGTTTATTTCTAAAATGTAGTATTAAGCAAATAATTGTTACAAATTTAAAAATTTCCCTTCTCCTGATTGATAATTTTAGCACAATTTGTAAAATAAAAAATTCTCCGACTAATTAGCTTTTCACGCTATTGATTTAGCTTAGTTTTTACGATACGCTGATAAACTGACGTTTCTGTCTATTCTGTCTTTTCTTTCTTTCTATCACTCAATCTCTCTCTACTGTACTGTCATTATGACGTCTTCTCTGCATTTGTGATGCTCTATGGGGAGGTACTCACAGATACTGGAGGCTCTGATGACAGTAGGTTACAATGGTCAGAATAAACACATAATACTGTAAAGGAATCGCTTTAACAAACAATTAGTTTAAAATAAGCATTAAAATTTTAGCTTTAAGTTGATCGAACTTAGGTTTGATTTACAATTCTATGTTTTGTTTTGTATGTTTGTATGATTTTCAATTTTTTTTTTGACGTTGACTAACAAAGTTAGGCGCCTGAATTTGAAAATCTAGTAACTCAACCAGGGAAAAGTGGTAAGGTTTTGAGCGCTTAATTTCCAGTCATTTATAACTAGGTTTTCGAGGTTTTGGCATCAATCGATCAGAAATTCTTTTACGGTTAAATTTATGTAACAAAAACAAACTATTGTTTGAGATACACTAAAGAAAAATTGGTATATAATATCGATTGTCTAAATCATGCCACGCAGCCAATCACTACCTCTCTTCTCGAGCACAGTCGACACTAACGGATACAATCGATCTGACTTTGTTGTTATTGTTGTTGTCACTTTCTGTTTCCGATGCTTATTTACGTTCCTTGTCATTCCATTTTCTTTTTAACCCCTCCTTCTTTCTAACTAACTGACGAAGCCTTGATATAAAAGGTACCGTTCGAACATTTCACCCCATCAGTTTCATTACTAAACCATACCGATTACATAAGGACGCTAGGTGTTAGCAGCTGAAAGGAGGAAAGACAAAATAGTACCGGTCATCTCGTGCCTGTTTCACCCGTAATGCTGGTGGCTGTTAGTAGTACATGGCTATTGCAAAATACTAAAATGGCTGGAATTCTGGACGGACTAACCAGTAAACAAGAATAATCGGCAACTGGCACCTTTTGGTGCCTCGAAGTTTTGTAATAGAAGCGTTGCAATTCCCTCTACTATTTGTTTTAATGCAATATAAGAACACGGTAGTCAACGTCATGTGGTCGTGTCTTGAATACCACCCTCCCGCTATTTCCAGCATAAAATGCCAAAAAAGTTTCTTCATGACAAAATTGTGTGTTTTCTACCAAAGCTTTATTTGAATTTATACCAGCTGAGTCTGGGGTGGGAACTAATGACATTTTTTGTCTTATGACTTACATTTTAAGTTGCAAAGTGGGCAATGTATGTAATTTTTTCGAGGATGCGAAAAATGAACAAGAGCTGGAGGTGTGACATTATTATGATATATGAAAAAAAAAAATCGAGAAATCGCCGATTTACAGAGTGTGTTTAAATTGCTCTTGTGTATTTTCGGAGCTACTTTATCAGTATTCAAAAGGCAAATTATTTCTTTAAATATTAAATAAGCATGTAAGTATTTTTTTACACGGACTTCGGAATTTACGCGGTTTCTTTCGTGGATTATTCAGAAAATATATATAAAATTATTAATATTTCATTATTTAGGGGAGGTTTTAGTCTATTTGGTCATTCACCACTTATTTTTCAGAAAAGCCGATTTTTTTAAGCGGCATGCTTTTAATGGCTTTTCATTTTCAAATCGCTTATTTGCAGTGTCCGATGAGTATACTTAACCCAATTACTGAATATTCCCTGATTTAACCTAACCTTTTCATATTTTTCCTTGATTATCAGCTAGATTTACAGGTGGAAATAAGGCTGCTATTGATTATTCTTCTAAAGTCTTTAGCAGAAATGATTAAAAACCTTTGAAAATGGAGTTTTTTTACGCGTGTGCAATAGGTTCGGGAACACACTTTATTCGGGTTAATCAATCTAATGATGTGAAGCGATATATTTCAGTGATAATTCTCTTTCAACTCTCTTTTTATTATTTTAATGGTAACCATGAAGAGCAGCGTTGATTTTGGATTACCATTTATCGATGACATGGAAAGATTCGAATTCTCTTGTTATTCTCCGTTCCGCACACACTGCAAGCAAGCGAACAAAACAAAACATACTCTATCGACAAGACATGTTCAGCATGCAGTGCTGCGGTCCGCCTGTTGATCCGTCTGTTGTGGAATGCCAGTGTCCAGTATGAGTCAACCGTCCTCGAGTTGCAGTAATCGGTTGTACAATGAGGACTAAATTTCAGCATGCTAGTTTTTATACGTGACTGCTGAGAGTTGAACTTCCTGCGTTTTTTTGTGGACTAGAGCGTGTACAACAACAACAATATCTAATCGCTTATCAAGTCAAATCGTTTGTGTACTTTGCCGTCGGCCGTGCTTGGGAAGAAGACCTTGTTTCAGCTCTGATTGGCCGAAACATGTGTTCAACAAGGCTTTCATTCTTCAATAGCACAATAGTTAGCATCAAAAAATCACAATTTTCTGCATTTTGGTGGACGCATTGCTAATTTCTCAATCAATTGATGTCAGAATGGAGAAAACTAATTGAAAACTGACTGAGTTTTGAGCATTTGAAAGTGCACAATTTTCGTGACGCTCTAGATGTTTTAGGTTTTCCAATTTGTAATCGTAGCTACAACAGAGGAAACTCAAAACACCCGCCCGCTATCCTTGATGTGAAACCATCAAGAGTGACACGTATTAGGCTAATCAGTTTCTTGGAACCAACACCAACAAAAGCATTCTAAAGTAACGCGGTGTTCATAATGCTGGTTGTGCCCGAGACTTTTAACAATGGCAATACGATGGTTCTCTTGCGACATAGTAAGTTTGGTCGCAGGCCTTGCAAACCCGCACCACCGGTACCGGAACAATCGGCTAGGACCTAGGCAACGAAAACGGACTATCGATTGGGTACTTGGAACATGGAACTGCCGATCTCTCAACTTCCTAGGAAGTACTCGAAAGTTCAACATCGTATCGCTGCAAGAGGTATGCTGGAAAGGGACGATGGTGCGTACATACAGAAATGGTCATACCATCTACCAGAGTTGTGTAAGCACACATGAGCTGGAAACAGCTTCTATAGTGATAGAAGTAATGCAGAAGCGGGTGATCGGGTGGTGACCGATGAGTCCTTGAATGCGCAGGTAGAGTATTAAAGGCCGTACGTACCACATAGGTAATTTTGCGCGCAGTTGGAGAGTAAATACGACCGCTGGCCAGAACATGATGTCAAGATCGTCACGCCACGGTCACGGTATAATCTCACGCGACTAAAGCAAAACGACGTCGCGAGCTGCACTACTAAAAGAAGGTAAGCCTGAATAAGTCCCTCTGGAGGATCGCTGAGACACCGTTGAAATAGTTATCAGCAATGCAGCGGAGGAAGGCTTGAGACACGTGCAATCGAATCGATGTAACGACTGGTTTGACGAAGAATGCCAGCAGATATTTGACGAGAAAAACGTAGCGCAGGCACCAATGCTGTGTAGAGCCACCCGTCAGAATGTGGAGCCAGACAACCAGAAGTCGCATAAGATTGCACGGATTACCTCGTATAAAGTTCTATGGCACATCAGTATAGCTGTATGAACAACGTATGTGTTTAATCGCATATGGTTGATTTTTTGCGATTTACTTGCAATGAGTATAACATACTCGCATAGTAATACACATAAACTCATATCATGCCTGTTCAAACTCGTAGTAAACTCACAAAGTGATGATTATACGTATAAAACAAAAATCTCCCGTATCACATCGTATTGCATGTAAATTTATTCGCAAAAGTTATCATTTTGTATCACCGGTAATGACTAAATTCATGAAAACAATCCTAGATAACTAAAAATCGCATAAGATTGCACGGATTACCTCGTATAAAGTTCTATAATACATCACTATCGTATAACTGTACGAGCAACGCGAGTGTTTCATCGCATATGGTGTTGTTTTGCGAACTTCTTGCGATGAGTGTAACATTCTTGCACAGCAATACAGATAAACTCATATCATGTATATTCAAACTTTTATTAATTCCACAAAGTGATGAATATACGCGAAAATCAAAAGTCTCATGTTTAGTCGCAAAAGGCATCATTTTGTAACATCGTAAAGGCTTAATTACACACACGGCGTAATGACGCCTTCTCCATACAAAATAGAAGGCGTGATGCCGATCACGCCTTTTGTTTTGTATGGAGGAGGCGACATCACGCCGTGTGTGTATTTGGGCCTTAAACGACTGAATTTATGATAACTAGATGCCGCTAATGCTTGCTCAGCTTACATCGCACAAGATACTACGATAGATCATTACCTTGTATGACCAATGTGAATGTTTTATCGCATATAACGTTGTTTTGCGAAATCTTTGCGACAAATAGGTAATAAACCCGGATTCGAAAACCAATTAACTTTTCCAATGCTTGGTTAAACTCGCAGTAAATCCACACACTGACGAATATACGCGAAAATCGAAAACCATCCGCATTACAGCGTATCACATATAAATTTAGTCACTTCCCGCAGCTCCTTAAAAAATTAGCCACAGAAAACATCTGCGGACAACTCGGATCAATGATGCACTACTTAGCATAATATCTTTGTTGGAAACTTGCTTTTAATTGTTGTTGAAGGCGGTAAAATCACTTAATTTAGTTTAAACAAATGACACAGCTAGCATTGGGCGATACAATGGAGAGTATCGATACTTCAGTATCGATACCCAAAGAGCCAAAGGTATCGAGATACTCGAAATATCGGCCAAAAAGTATCAATACCAGAAGTATCGATACAATAGCCATGAACATATTTTGAATTTTTGTAAACACAAGGTAAATAATGAGGACTTATTCGTTGTTTTTCTGGTATCTATCCGCATTCTCTAGAGCAGCATGAATCAAATGACTTCACAAACAAATACATACAGGTAATGCAGAAATTCTAAGCTTTGGCAAAAAATGAATTAAACAACTTAAATCTTCAAGATTTGTATTCACTGGCCTAATGGGCTGTAAAGCTCCCGTCTTATTTGTATAAATTATTGACACACTTCCGTATAAATTGATAAGAAAGTTGATGACATAAAAAGTTAGATATGTCAGCGAAAATAAGATAGTGAAGTCTGCCGCTGAATGTTTCTTACTAATCAATATTGCAATTTTATTTTTCACTTGTACTTAAACTTGTGTCGACGGAAAGCATGAGTTAGCTTCCGCTTGTCAATATTCGATCTGAACAATGTAACCAGAAAACTTATATTTGTTTTTGTAATACAAATCTTTTTACTTTTGTCCTGTGACAAAATGTCATACGGTCATATGCCGTCTAAGAGAGAGAGAGAGAGAGATAGACGATGAAAAAATCACCAATTTGGCAACTGGGTTTTACATGTCAAAGGTGCCAGATCTCTTCTCAAAACGCAAAGTTGAATGACTTTTCGTTTGATTCGTATAACCGGTGGTGACGATGAAAGTACTGGGGAGGAATAAAGTGCATCGCAAAAACCGTTAAGGTGTTTAATTCTATGTTTATGTTTAACTTTAAATGCTTTCACCAAAACAATAGATAATTACTTTGTTAGCTATAAAAGACTTGTCAACCTCCGGCTAAAAAACACTGTGATAATGCAATTTTGAAACATTCTTATTAATTGTCTAGCAATAGACCTCTCCAATCGTGCATGTATTGGTGAACTTTACACCGCGTGAGTCGGATGGAAAACGACGCAATCAAAGTGCTGTCAAAATACTTGCATTGATTGCGAAATTTTTATTTACTTTCGCTGACTTGAAAGTTACTTTATTCCTACGCGGATTGTGTGACTTGTTTATGGATAGTATCTTTCAAAATGAATATTTAATTTACAGTACCGAGTAACCAAAGCTAAGCAAATTGAAAAAATTATAGACTATATTTTTCGATTTACTTAACCCCGGTGAAGTAAAGCAAGAATCATTCATGAGGCAAACACAACAATATTGCACGCTTAGCCTTGAGGCTAATAGCGGTCTCGATCAACGAGATTAGTTGAGAGAATTCGTTATCGATATTGTTTTTGGCACATTTTGCATGTGTAAGATAAGTACAACGATACCCCGTGATCCAGTGCTGAGTCGAGAAAATTTCTAGCTCGAAAAGTTCCTCGACTCGATTGGGAATCGAACCCGATATCACAACCGTGTGGGAGAGCAAGCCGACCGACATCGGTAACCACAGAGCCACGGGGACCATAAGGCCAACAACCCGAATTAAGTGTTTGTGACTAAGTTGTCAGAAAGCTCTATAGGACAAGAAAAACGTATGGAAATAAACATGTTCTATATTGTATATATTGTATATTGTTGTTATCTTTCTTTTTCGTTTGGCTCACAACATTCTCTCTGTCTATTTCTCCATCTAAGTTTTGCTAGTGCAAATAGACTTGTGCGATTTTTATACTGACAGTGGCAGCTTTTTAGTGGTTCCAGCTTCCAGCTCGTATCAACTAGCTGGCATCTCTATCTTATTTGCTTTGCTTCATCGCAGCTAACATCGCAGCGGATCCACGATGTGTGGGCCCCACTGACACTGACAGACAGCATAACATAGCGTATGAAAAGTGGCGGCGATCTCGTTTACACATTGAGATGTCAGCCCTTGAAACATGGTGCGATTTCAGCTAACTGGTTCGTATGCATAAAAGAATATCGATACAAATATCGCGGTTTTTAGTATCGATACAGCTAAGCATCGGATTCTCGTGTATCGATCTAAAAAATCGAAATATCGTCTCGAAAGTATCGATATTTCCGATACCGATACAATATCGCCCATTGCTAGACACAGCTCATCGAGCGGCCATGACAGTTCAACCGAAATGTAAACAACAAATGTTCCCGCCGAAATTTACAAACTAACACGCAATACGAGATCTAATTAGATTCATGCTTTACGATGTCTTTTGGTCATTTATACGATGAAACTAAAAATTTATTAACAAAACTCAGAGTTTTCCGACAGCGAGACCACGGAGGTTTGAAAAGACTGCTGCTTGACAATCTAAGAGCTCCAGGTTCGAGTCCGGATGGATTTTTTTTTTTTTTTTTTTTTTTTGATAGGGAATTAGAATTACGTTGTCCATTGATGTGAACTTTTGTAATATATATCCCAGTCAATTGCTTAACGTGTCCCCTTGCAAAATACAATGACCACTATTGTTGAGTGATCAGGTACCTGCACCGACACGCTCCCAGTCAGGTGAAATATGGTTTATGAAGCCAATCACCTTCCCAGGATTCAAGGACCAAATCTCTTTGGGCTGTAAACAGCCACTGCCAAGAAACCTTGATCTGCGTTTAAATAATGCACCACAACTGCACAGCATATGTTCCGATGTCTCGCTTTCCATATTACAAAAGCGACAGATATCATCCTGAACCCGGCCAATGTTCTTTAAATGATATATACTCGGACAGTGCCCCGTTACTAGGCCGACGTATGTACAAAGAGTTCTTTTGTTGAGCTCTAGGAGCTTTTTCGAATGATTCTCGTTTGGTGTGATAAATCTTTTAGATTGGGAACACTTTTTGACATCAAACCAATTGGTTATCACCTTTTGTTCCTCCCAGCGTTTAAGCTCCATTTTCACTGCACAGTTTGATATACCGCAGAAAGGTTCTGGGCCGATAAACTGTGAGCTAGATCCTTGTTTTGCAAGTTCGTCTGCCTTTTCATTCCCACCAATGCCACAATGTCCTGGAACCCAATACAAATTTACTGAGTTTGTTTGACATAGCTGTCGCAATGTGAGAATACATTCCCAGACAATCTTGGATGTACATTTATAAGCATCAAGTGCTTTCAGTGCTGCGTCCGGATGGATACCCAAATATTACAGCGTGTGCCCAAAGGAAAAAGAAAAGAATGGTAAAAACTAAACACTGACATTTGTAATTTGCTATTCCTTGTAATATGAATAGCAAGGGATAAATAATGAATAATAATTGCTACTGTTCGCTGTATTTTTTTTTATTAAAAGGCGGTTTAATCACATGTTACAAAAAACTAATACGTAGAAATGCATGGTGAACATCGCATAAATATCTGAAATAATTTGCTAATGTTGACTCGTGAAGTCGCATTAAGTAATAAAAGAACCCGTAGTGTATATTCATATATCGCTCATAGTTTCATCTCAAATCTCAAATAAGAAGTTGAAGAGTGGCATTAAATAATGAAACAGCTCGTATAAGTTATCAAGTTTTAACAGTTAAAGTCGCATAACTATTTTCATCGTGAATTTTTTTTTTTAAATTTTGGAAATGCACGCATATTGCCTCCACTTTTGCAGGTATAAGCAACGTTAGCAGCATCTTAAGCGATGTAACTATCACGTATAAATGCACGTACAATGTGATGACTGTTTGTATTATACGCGTAAATTGGTTGTCTGGGATATAGACTGGAACGGAGGCAGCAAGTTCAACTCTTCAAGGAAAAAAGCACTGCCAGCAAAAGGAGTCTACGCATCCCTCAGAGGTTTTGTTCCACGAGCCGAGATGTGTAGGGAAGAGGAGGGGGACATTTTGACAGATGATCGTGAGGTGTTCGTAAGGTGAAAGCAACCCTACGATGTACACCTGAATAGCGTGCAAGCAGGAGACCACAACAGGACCGTAGGAGACGTGGTCGATGCGAAGGTGTGCCACCCTCAACAATAAATGAAGTTAAGGATGCGATCCGGCAGCTCAAGAACAAAAAACCGGCCGGAAAGGACATCGGAGCGGAACTTATATAAATGGACCCCAACAAATTGGCCAGTTCGCTGCAGTGGCTGTTCGTTGAGATCTGGGAGACAGAACAGCTACCGTAGGAGTGGAGAGGAAGGGTTGTCTGTCCCATCTACAAGAAGGGCGACAAACTAGACTGCGAGAACTATTTAGCGATCACAGTCTACACAATGTTCTCCGAGGTCATCTTCCAACGCCTGTCATCATTAGCCAGCAGATTTGTAGGAAGTTACCTAGCCGGTTTCATGGAAGGACGGTCTACGACTGACCACATCTTCACACTGCGCAGATTCTCCAAAAAAGCCGCAAATTTAGAGTCTCTACACACCATCTTTTCGTCGATTTTTAAGCCGCATACGACACAGTAGACCGATAAAAGCTTTGGAAAGTTCTTGACGAAAATGGCTTTCCAGGGAAGCTAAAGATGGAGAGCGTGAAGTGTTGTGTGAAGATTACGGATTGAACGTCGGACCTCTTTGAGTCCCATGGTGGGTTTCGACAAGGTGATGGACTAATGTTTAACGTCTAGAAGTTATTATGAGACGGGTGGGGTTCAACATGCGGGGCTCGATTTTCAACGTAAATATTGTCGGTAGAAAATTTGAGACGGTGGCAGACCTGTATATCCGAATGAAACGTGAAGCAGATAGGATCTGATTGGATGTTAATACGTCTGAAACAAAGTATATGTTTTTGGGCGAATCCGAGCACGTCAGGGCACGATTAGGTAACACGGTACCAATCGACTGGGATGAGTTCGAGGTAGTCGACGAGTTTGTGTACCTCGGCTCAGTTGTAGCTGAGAACAAAGACACCAGCCATCAGATTAGAAGACGTATTATTAGAGGAGCCGTGCCAACATTGAAAAACTATGGAAGCAAAACCTGAGTCACGAGCTCGCGCGCCTCTTCGCTAGAAAGCGCTCTACGTTAGAAAGTGGCTAAAGCAGAAATGATACGCTAGGCGAGGCATGTAGCTAGAATGCCAAATAGCTATTCTTCAAAACTGGTGCTTGCTTCAAATCCGGTAGGAACAAGGAGACGAGGGGCACAAAGAGCGAGATGGGTGGATCAGATGGAGCACGATCTGCAAAGCATCGGGTGCCCACGAACCATAGGCGAAGCCAGGGGGGGGGCAGGGGGGCATTGGTGCAGATTTTTTTTTTCAATAACTCTAATAACGTTTGCGCTAAAAAAATGGACAAAAACTGCCAATTTTTCATGGGTTTACTTTTACACACACTGACGAAACTACGCATGCAGCATCAATCATATTAACCGATGAGTCATCAGAAAAAATTTGATTTGCCCGTTTGAATAACGGTACCCACGTCGCGTCGAAAACAGACATCGTGCGGCAGTTCGTGGACACCGGATACGCCCGTTCCGGCATCTACAACATCTTGGCACTATTGGGCAACAATCTGAGCATTGAAAGAAAGCCCAGTTCCTGACGGCCGACGACCCTGAGCGACAAGAAGCTCCAAAGAATGCTGAAGAGTAAGACCGAGGGAAAAGTGGCTACATCGCTGCGAGCGCTTGGCCATACATGTTAGGAAGCAGTCCCGTTCACTAGTCTCGGAGCTGCAAGCAATGACGCAGCGGCAGCGCCTGAATAAGATGGTCAATCCGATTTTCCCGGCAATTCACGACGTAGCGGTGGTGATGGACGACGAGACCTGTCTCACTCTGGATGGCAACGACTGGTAGGGCACTTTGTATTTTACTTCCCACACGAAAAAAGTAAGCACTAAGGTGAAATTTCTTTTACACACCAAGTTCCCCAAGACGGTGCTGCTGTGGCTGACAATCAGCGTGAAGGGGATGTCAAAGCTGCTCTTCTTTTGCTCCGGACTGGCCGAGAACGGGGAAATTTATAGTACGAAGTACCTGCCGGAGGTAGCGTCGTTCACCAAAAAATACCATAAGGCCGAAGACACGGTTTTTTGGCCGGATCTGGAGACGGCTCACTATTCGAGGCGATCATTTGAGGAGATGGAACGGCTAAATGTCGATGTGGTTCCCAAGTTGGTGAACCCGCCCAACGTCCCCAAGTTGCGTTTCGTCGAAGATTTCTGGCAAGCCTGAAGCGTAAGATCTACTCCAACAATTTTGTCGCGAAATAAAATGAAAAAAGAATTTAAAAACATGCCTACACGCATATTTTTATCCGCCATGGCGAACGTTCCGGTTACCTGCCGAAATTCCGCACGCAAGATCGTAGATTTTTTTCTGCACGTTAGCCAGCATAATTTTCCTCCATAGGAAATTAATCAAACCTAATTATCGGTCTTAGTTATTTTTTTACCACCATCCGAAAAAAAATCAATTTTTTCATTGCAGCATGAGTCATGCATGAGAGCAGACGGTAAGAATTAGGAAGAACGGGATCCTAAAGACTTGCTTGCTGAAGCCCGTTCGTTCTTACCTGCGACTGAGAAAGCAATTAAAATTGAACTTGCTTCACCATGTAAAACAAGCACGATTGAGCTCTCGTTCAGCACATTGCATCGGGTGAAAACCTGGCTGAGGTCAACAATGGTTGAGTGCTCTCTGCTTGCTGAGTGTTCATCGGCAGATGGTTGACAACAATCGTAGAAAATTTACTGAATTAGCGCTGGAGCGATTTACGGAGGATAAAAGGAAGATGTTTTTTAGTTAACGACGTTGTTATTTTTATCTTTCTACGGTAGATTTAGAGTTAATTAAATTACAGTTTAGTTTAATTTAGTGTTAGTCTAGTCTAGTCTGGTCTACACTAACACAGCCAGTACTTGAAAACTTTTACCACTGACCAATAACGACGCCGGCCACGGCGGTACTACTTGGGAAGGAAAGGGATGGTGATAATCGTTTTGTTTAGAGACCGCGGGTACCACTGCATCTCTACGAGTATTACAGGATAGGAATTTTTTTAATAAGGTACAGCTCTGGTAACTTTATTATAACTGATGCATATTACGCGAAATACAAATTTGAAAGTTCAGAAGCCTATTGCGCGATCAAAACCGTTATTTGTTGTAGTAAGATGGGGTGAGACAAATTCAGGATTTGCCATGGTAGGCAATGGGGAACGAGAACGTATGCTGAATCTGAATCCGTTGTTTGAATATATGTACTAGCAAACCGATGAATTTTTATCGAGTTAGTTTGATTTTTACTTTTAATAAGTTCTACCAACAACGCGATACAGATCTGCAGAAATCCACCTGCCGTACTGCCCTAATATTAAACATAATTATAGAAAAATACTAAGCTAGAAAAAGAACGCTCTCACCATCTACAATTCGATCCAGATCCTATTCAGTCAATCCTTATTTTGTGTCCTTAATCGAACATACTCATCTGTCGAGTATCACTCAGCTTGGATGAATTAAAGAGAAATATTCTTAGGACATTCGTTGGCTTCTGTAGCGAAAACTTCTTCTAATGGCGGCTTCGAATACTTCCTAAGTTTTAAGAGGCATTTTAATCCGCTCGATCTTCATGCACTTTGACTCATACCTGCGTGTTGACTAATATCGGCTGTTTCTTCAAATACGGAAGGCAACGTTGGCGGTTTCCGGTGAAAACTAACTTTATATAACACTGTTTCAACCAAAAACAATAAATTAAAAATATTTAGCGAGAAAATTGTGACGCAGTAGAAAAATTGCGCCCGTCCGCGTTCTAGCTTCCCGGTATCTCTCCCCTATCTAACACGTCACACGGTTTGCTGCTCCTAACGTGTTAGTGTAGGCTATGCTTATCATTTCTCGCTCTGTTACACTGACCGATTCATGAATGTGTCTCCACGGCTCGTTCAGGTCAACTCCAACTGATTCATCAATGCGTCCATCAAGTTTTCTAATTTACTCTGGAGCAACTCCCATACAAAGTGCCCTGCCACTCATTGCCATCCAAGATGAGACAGGTCTCGTCGTCTATCACAACCGCCACGTCGCGATTTGCCGGGAAAAGCGACTTGACCATCTTATTCAGGCGCTGACTCTGCGTCATTGCATGCAGCTCCGAGACCAGTGGACGGGACTACCGCTTCCTGACACGTATGTGTTCGCCAGGTACTTGTTCACTGTTTGGCCGGTTGCACCGACCTTTCGGCCAAGTGCACCCAGCGATGTAGTCACTTTTCCCTCGGCTTTCCTCTTCAGCATCCTTTGAAGCTTCTTTTCGGGGTTTCTTTCGACGCTCTGATTGTTGTCCAATAGTGCCAAGATGTTGTAAATGTATCTGGTGTCCACGAACTGTCACACGATGTCCTTTTTCGACGCGACAGGGAATAGTTCTTTGAACGCGCACATTTCTGAACGGAGTAGCATTGTTTTCGTCATCACCTCTCTCCTAGGTTGAGGGGCTTGACGGTTTTGCAATTAGTAATATCTGGTTTAAATTCGTAAACTAAAACACTCTTTTCGGTTATGTATTATACAAGATAGATCCAGTCTAATAAGGCCAGATGCTAATTGCAAAACACCTCAAACGTTCTTTGAAGAGACTTTGATGGGCTTTTCGGTTGTAATCAAAATAAAGAAGCAATAAAACTTAACCTAATACCGCATACAGCATGACCATTGTAAAATAATTTTGAATGTCTATAAAGCTCATTAGAATCTTTCTTTGCAACGGCTTTGCAAAGACGAAGTTTGATGTTAGTGATAATGATTGGGTGGAATGTTTGAATCATTTAACACTTCGATAAAAGGTCTGATTGATCTCGTCTTTTACGGATTAAGCAGTTTTAATTGACTATTGTGACAACTAAGACATGCTTTCTACTGAGGTGCCGAGAGGGCTCAGTAAAGGAATTTGGTATAGTAATCAAAAGATTGCGTTATCAACTTTCTCAAAGCCAACGCTCAACCAGTAGTTAGATATATGCGCGGTCGTAATTCAGACTTATTTACATTATTATTATCGTTCAAATCAAATTATTAATCAAGTTTCCTCTTTTTTTTTTAAAAAAATGCGAGAAAAATCAAGAATTAGAGCAAACGAAGAATCAAGCAATTACCCTGAGGAATACAATCAAACAAACGTCAATGAAAGAGTGTTTAAAGGTAACAAACATAAAACGGGGTAAGTAAAGGATTAAGGCACAGCAGGTATGTAAAAAGCAAATTACTATTGTTATTACTATTTATCAAATGTTTCATCTCATTCGTTGTTTTGCTTTCGTCTCGATTAGACGCAAATTGTTTATCTCCGTTTGAGTTCGCAAAATAACAATACACGAGTTATCGTACGGGTGTTTTTTTTGTCGATTAGTTCTTGTGTTGCGCGATAACAATAGCCTGTTGTATATCGGCAGAAACATCTGCACACTGGTAGGCGCAGGCTACCCCGCCAGTGATTCGATACGCAGCTGATATATCAGCAAAAATAATTCCCCCGCACCGCTGTTACCCCGCTAGCAGCACGGACCACCATACGATCGAGCGAGTGGAAGTCAACTACAAGTGGCATCTACAAGGTCGCGTGTAAGATACGGCCACTGTGTCACAACACGAAGCTGGATCGTCATTGTTTGTTCTGCGGAGACACTCGATTAATCCAACTATCAGCCGTGAGGTCGTGACTTAGACGTTCGGTGAAGTATTACCTTTAGAATTTTTACTATTATTATCAATATTATTACTATGTTATAATATTATTATTAATGTTATTATTGATATTATTATTATTGTTATTATTATTATTATTACTACAATTATTATTATTATTATTATTTCTATTGTTATTAGTATTAGTATTACTGTCTTTTTTTTAATTGATCCATTGTAGATTGAAAAATTGTTTTTATATTCAATATCAACTACTTGAACCCCCCCCCCCATATTCGAATATTTATCGTTTGTGTGCGGAAGAGCGTAACGCTTCGAAGAAGGGAAGAAGAAATTCCTCCCTTCGGATTCCTTCCGAGTAACATTTGCCGGATCCGCGCTGCCGAACTACGTCCGCTTGGACAGGGTTCGTCTACCTGTACGCCTGTTCGTACCGCGGGTGATGCATTGCCAAAACTGTAAGCAGTTAGGTCACACAGCCACCTACTGCTGTAACAAGGCACGCTGTAGCAAGTGCGGAGGCAATCATGCTGAGAACGCTTGCAGTGGGGATACTGAAAAGTGTCTTTATTGCGAGGGAACTCGGCATGACCTTCCGGCATGTCCCGCGTACAAACAGCGCGAGGAAAAAATTAAGCGTTCCCTTAAGGAACGATCAAAGCGCTCTTTTGCAGAAATGCTTAAGAGGGCTGAGCCACCCTCGACAGGAAACATCTTTTCCTTCTTGCCAACTGATGAGGGTACATCTGACGATCCCGTCGAAGGGTGTTCCTATGCCTTGCCAGAGGGATCTAGGAAGAGGAGAATGCTCAACTCTCCTAATCTTTCTCGAAAAGGTCGTAAGATAACCCCTAGCGGAATGACCAGTAAGACAACACAAAAAGGAAGCGGTAAAGAAAAACCGAAGCAAGTACCCCCCGGTTTTAATTTCAAATCAAACCAGGAGTACCCACCGCTTCCTGGGGCACCAAAAACCCCTCGGGCACCCATTTCTCGATCAGAAGACATAAAAGAAACAGGGTGCATAAAATTCTCTGATATTGTGGACTGGATAATTAAAACATTCAACACACTAGATCCCCTCCAAAACATTCTTCTTGCCCTTCTCCCTACAGTGAAAACCTTTTTGAAGCAACTCACAGCAACTTGGCCCCTCATTTCAGCTATCATATCTTTCAATGACTAATACGTCGAAAGAGGTTAGGAATTTTGTCACTGTGTTACAGTGGAACTGCCGAAGTATCATCCCCAAATTCGATTTATTTTCACATTTGATAAACACATAGAATTGTGATGCGTTCGGGCTCTGTAAAACTTTTCTCAATTCAAATGACCACCTTAATTTCCACGATTCCAACATCATTCGTCGAGATCGAGACTCACACGGTGGAGGGGTACTTTTAGGGATCAAAAAGTGCTATTCTTTTTTCAGAACCGACCTCCCCTCGATCTCGAATATTGAAGTTGTTGCCATTCAAACGAATATGAATAGAAAAGACCTATGCCTTGTTTCGTTATATATTCCCCCATCCGCGCGGATTGAACAGAAGCAACTCCTTGATATAGCAAAATTGCTTCCCGCACCTTTTTTGGTTTTGGGAGGTTTTAACTCTCACTGTTCGCTATGGGGGTCGCTGTACGACGACAACCGATCTTCTTTAATTTGTAACTTGATCGACGACTTCAATATGACACTTTTGAATACTGGGGAAGCGACACGTGTACCTAATCCTCCAGCACGTGAAAGCGTGCTTGACCTATCCCTCTGCTCGACATCACTAGCGTTAGATTGCCAGTGGAAAGTAATCAACGATCCCCACGGTAGTGATCATCTTCCAATCGTTATATCAATTGCTAATGGTTCAACTCCCCCGAAACCAATCAATATTTCCTAGGACCTTACACGTAATATTGATTGGAAGCGTTATGAGTCTATTATAGCGGAATCTATCGAGACTCACGAGGAACTTCCTCCGGAGGAAGAATACGCGTTCTTAGCTGGCTTGATAATCGACGCCGCAACTCAAGCTCAGACGAAACCGATACCCGGGGTAACGATTAGACAGCGCCCTCCCAACAAATGGTGGGACAAAGAGTGTTCTGAGCTGTACGCGCGAAGGTCCACGGCGTATGAGGACTACCGGGAGTACGGCACTGTCAATCTACTGCGAAAGTACGAGGCACTGGGCAGGCAGATGAAGAGCTTAGTAAAGGCGAAAAAACGCGGGTACTGGCGGCGGTTCGTAAACGCGTTGTCGAGGGAAACAGCGATGAGCACTCTTTGGGATACCGCCAGGCGCATGCAGAACCGTGACGTTTCGAATGAGAGTGAGGAGTATTCAGATCGCTGGATACTCGATTTTGCCAAAAAGGTCTGTCCGGACTCTGTACCGGAACAGAAAACCTTTCGCGACGCGTTTATAGTAACTACGGAAGAGCCTCCATTTTCGATGTTGGAATTTTCAATGGCTCTCCTGTCGTGCAACAATAAGGCTCCAGGGTTAGATAGAATAAAATTCAACCTGTTGAAGAATCTACCCGACTCTGCAAAAAGACGCTTGTTGAATTTGTTCAACAAGTTTCTTGAGCTAAATATTGTTCCGCATGACTGGAGGGAGGTAAAAGTCATTGCTATTCGGAAACCCGGGAAACCTGCCTCTGATCACAATTCATATAGGCCGATTGCGATGCTCTCTTGCCTCCGGAAATTAATGGAGAAAATGATCCTCTTACGGTTAGACAAATGGGTTGAAACAAACGGTTTACTTTCAGATACTCAATTTGGCTTTCGCCGGGGCAAAGGGACGAACGATTGCTTAGCGTTGCTTTCTACTGAAATTCAACTCGCATTTGCTCGAAAAGAGCAAATGGCTTCTGCGTTCTTGGATATTAAGGGGGCTTTTGACTCTGTCTCTGTAGAAGTTTTAAGCGCGAAACTTCATTCGCAGGGACTTTCACCAAGCTTGAATAACTTTTTGCTCAATTTGTTGTCAGAAAAGCATATGTATTTCTCACATGGCGATTCGACAACTTCCCGAATTAGTTACATGGGCCTTCCCCAGGGCTCATGTTTAAGTCCTCTCTTATATAATTTTTACGTCAATGACATCGATGAATGTCTTGCAAATTCATGCACGCTAAGGCAACTTGCAGACGATAGCGTTGTATCCATTACTGGTAGCGAGGCTAGCGATCTGCAAGGACCATTGCAAGATACCTTAGACAATTTGTCTGAATGGGCTCTTAAGCTGGGTACCGAATTCTCTCCGGAGGAAACTGAGTTGGTCGTTTTTTCTAGGAAGCATAACCCAGCTCAGCTGCAGCTCCTACTAACGGGTAAAACGATCTCTCAGGTTTTAGTCGCTAAATATCTCGAGTCTGGTTCGACTCTAAATGCACCTGGGCTTGTCATATTAGGTATCTGACACGAAAATGCCAACAGAGGATTAATTTTCTTCGTACGATTACCAGAACTTGGTGGGGTGCTCACCCAGGAGACCTTCTAAGGTTATACCAAACAACGATATTGTCAGTTCTTGAGTACGGCTGTTTCTGCTTTCGCTCTCTTACCGGTTGCTAATTCGATGCACAGTTATTCTTTATCATTCTTTCTCATTTATTTATTTATCATCAGACCGACATCGGTCTCCATGAATGCTGGGTGAGGAAAAGCTCACTTGAGGTGGTTGCAAGGACCTTCCTCAAATGTGCAAAAAAACCTCACCATCTTTTAGTATAAAACATATAATAAAAACTAAAAAATAACAATACATCAGAATGATTAAAACAAACTATTGGAAAGTAATCTACGGCGATACACGAATGAAGAATCATTAAAATTGAACAATTCGCTGAACTCGTTGAATTGGCGAATCATAGATGTGATTGGAGAGTTTGCAGCGTACTGTGTTGATTGGAATCCCACCTGTAGCATAGCTCTGGGTCGTAGCGTTCTGGATGGTGCATAGAACCCGATTTCTTCTAAAAGGTCAGGAGCATCAAACTCAGCAGTTACCAACTTGCACACAAATACGGCTTGTGACACTCGACGGCGTTGATCCAGAGTTTTTATGCCCAACAGGCGGCAGCGGTCTTCGTAAGGAGGCAAGTTCAGTGGATCATTCCAAGCAAGAGTCCGCAAAGCATACCGAACGAATTTGCGTTGGACACTTTCTAGTCTGTTTATCCAAACTGCTTGATATGGCCACCAAACAATACTGGCGAATTCCAACGTTGAACGAACAAGTGCACAGTACAGCGTTTTAAAGCAGAGCGGGTCTGTAAATTCACGAGCGGTTTTAAAAATAAAACCGAGCTGACGATTTGCTTTGTCGATAGTAGCAGTGATTTGGGGTTTGAACGAGAGTTTTTCATCCAGTATCACACCAAGATCTTTCACTTGTTCTACTCTTTTCAGTTTTATACCAGCCATCTCGTAATCGTAGGGCACAGCATTTCTAGTACGATGGTAGCTAATAACATAGCATTTCTCAATACTCAATAACAAGCTGTTTCGAGAGCACCAGTCACTGAACAGGTTTAATAAGTTTTGCAACTCCTTGCAGTCCTAATGGCACCTGACAACTGAGAATATTTTCAAGTCGTCAGCAAAAAACATTTTTCCTCCGGAATTGAGCAGCAGTGCCGCATCGTTAATAAAAATGGAAAATAACAGTGGTCCAAGATTACTGCCCTGCGGTACTCGTGAACAATTTGAAAACATTGCAGAATTACAGTTTCCAATGCGTACAAACAATTCTCTATGCACAAGATATGATTCCATCCATTTACAGAAGCGCACAGTACAGCCAAGTTTCTCTAACTTGGATAAGAGAATGGAATGATTGACCGTGTCAAACGCGGCTTTCAAGTCAGTATACACTGTATCAACTTGAGATTTGGAGCCAATATTCTTAATACAAAGCGATACGAATTTCACGAGATTGGTTTCCACCGAGCGACCTCGAAAAAATCCATGTTGTTCTGGCGATATATAACTGCATATATAACTGCGACACGCAGCGAAGAGTGTGTTGTTGATAATAGTCTCGAACACTTTAGATTCTGCGCGCAAGGAAGTAATTCCCCTATAGTTTGCAACGTTACACTTATCTCCTTTTTTAAAGACTGGAAACATGGATGATTTCTTCCAAGCAACGGGAAAGCATTGTTGTTATAGAGAAGCATTGAACAGCCAAGTTAGTGGAGCTGCTAGGATATCGGAGCATTGGTTCATCAGAGCTGCAGGAATTGTCCCCGGTCCAGGCGAAAAAGATGAATTTATACTCTCAGTGGCGCGTATCACTGACTGCTCGCTCACATAAAAAATATCCATGTATAAAACTGAATACGGCACATCCCTCAAGGCTTGTTCTCTTTGTTGAGCAGTGACTGTTTCGCTAATAAATACGCTAGCAAAGTGTTTTGCAAATAAGTTGCACTTGTCATTTGGCGAAACGGCACACACGTCGTTGAGAGATATAGGTAAGGGTAAACCATTCTCTTTCCGTTTGGAATTAACGAATTTCCAAAAATGTTTGGGATTCCTCCTCAAATTTTGCTGAGTGTGAAGAATATAGCGCATATACAGATGCCTTTTGTAATGACGATATTTATTACTAGCAACAGCAAACCTGCGTTTGGTGTTCGGTTCACGTTGACGGGTATATTTTCGAAGGGCTTCAGCGTCGTTTTTAGGCGTCGGAGCTTTGCATTAGACCAAGGTGGCTTCCTAGAGACCTTACGTAAAGGTACAGCAATCATGAGACAATCATTCAACTTTCGATCGTAATAGTTAACTGCATCATCTACATCAGTGAAAGTTTCAAGAATGCTCCAGTCAATTTGCGATAGAAGATTCCGTAATTGGTCAATATTCGTTCTACGATAGTCAAGCTGGTTTAAGTCAGGAACATCTTCAAATTCCACTGGGCGACAAGCAGTTACTTCTACGTTGAGAGCGGGGTGGAAAACATCAGGTGGAACCATCGTTTCAGGAGCTTCATGAATTTTGCACTCTGACACACACTCTTCATTTACGAACCCATTAGTAATTGAAAATTTCGAGAGGTTGGTCGACCTTTAATCTCAATTCAGATTTATGTTTTTATATTTTGACTATATGGCTCAAGATATTAATCCTTCTTCATACGATTCCTCCAATGTCGCACTTTTAGATACTTCTAATAATGCTATATTCTTCGACACCACCATGAAACAAGACATTTCTGGTATCCCGGATCAATTGCGACCCCAAGAGATCCCTAAGATTTTTTCCAATAAGTTTAAACATGTTAGTTATGGTAAAAGGTTTTACACTGACGGATCTAATCTAAATGAGTCCACTGGCTTCGGTGTTTTCCACGAAAATTTTACCGCCTCCTACAAACTCGATGCTCCTGCTTCCGTGTACGTCGCAGAACTTGCTGCTATTCAGTACTCTCTTGGAATCATCGAAACCCTACCCATAGACCACTACTTCATCTTCACAGATAGTCTCAGTGCCATTGAGGCTCTGCAATCGATGAAGCCTGTGAAGCACACCCCGTATTTCCTGGAGAAAATACGGCGGTTTTTAAGTGCTTTAACAGATAAAAATTACCGGGTTACCTTAGCGTGGGTCCCTTCTCATTGCTCGATTCCGGGTAATGAAAAGGCTGACTCTTTAGCTAAGGTGGGTGCTATTGATGACGATATTTATGAAAGACCAATTGCTTATGATGAATTTTATAGCATTTTGCGTCAGAGAACACTCAACAGTTGGCAATCATCATGGAACTCAGATGAACTGGGACGGTGGCTACATTCCATTTTTCCTAAGGTATCGACGAAAGCATGGTTCAAGGGGTTGGATGTCGGTCGGGACTTCATTCGCGTGATGTCAAGACTTATGTCCAATCACTACACGTTAAACACGCATCTCTTTCGTATAGGGCTTGTAGACAGTAATCACTGCGTTTGTGGCGATGGCTACCATGACATCGAGCATGTTGTTTGGTCGTGTGCCGAATTCTGTGATGTTAGGTCCGAGCTTATAGATTCCCTCCAGGCCCGAGGAAAACAACCGAACGTTCCCGTTAGAGACATTCTGGGAAGCGGTGATCTTCAGTACATGACACAACTGTACTGTTATTTGAAAAAGACTGACATTAAAATTTAATATTCTTTTGTCTATTTGTCAGAATACCCGTATACGACGCTGGAGACACGAACACGAAGAGCCTAAATCTATGTTTAAAAAACAAAAAAGAACACCAGTCGAAACACAAATAGATCGTATATCTTAATTAGTTTTAAGCAAGAATTGTATCTCCCCTCCTCTCACCTTAAATCCCCACTAGCTCGTAGTCGGCCGCGTGAATGAAAACAAGGCCTCCCTCTTTTCCCTGCTAACGTAGAATTAATACGAATTGTACTTGGCTCAGTAAAACAGAAAATGTATCGAGCCGTGTCAAATAAACTAATTTTAAACCAAATGTTTCATCTGACAAGAGTTTAAATAAATAAAAATATTTAAATACATGTGCGGTTGCGAGAAGTTGCCTTGAGAGGCCCTGGACGCAGACCGGCATACGTGACAAATATTACATACATATATTACAAATGGACGAAATTTATTAGCATCAACCACAGCTACAACTATCCTTTTTTCCTTTTCATGCATCTTTCTGCAACTACTATTACTGTTTCCTTCGATTATCCCCTATATTTAGCCTTGTCTTACTATCCGGCATTCCAACGCAGAATTTATTTGACCTCTCGGGTTACTATGCTGCGATGCCAAATCTAATCTCTCCACTGGTACAGCATGGAAAGTGTTTAAGCACTGGAGACTTGGCCCTGCGGCCCCCTTCTGTACCCGAAAATGAAAATGAAAAATGAAAATGAGTAGCACTGTTTTCGTCATCACGGTTAGAGTTCAACTGATAGAGCTGTCAATTTTTTTCTGCTGACTCATAGGTTACTATGATTAATCTAACGTGTACGTGTGACGGTAAACCCGCAAACTGTAAAATTCAATGCGTCTTTTTATATATATATTTTAGGAATCCGTTTCCGTCAACGGCTCAAAGTTTCGTACAATAATATCCTTCTCGTCGGTGGAGTCAAGTAACTGACTTCCTGGAGATCGTACTAATCGTGTCTGTTGAAAAAGCGGGTCTAATAACACCCAGGTCATCAGTCTGCCGCAACCTTCTTCAAGATTCGAAAGAACTCGAGAGCGTCCTCGGAAAGCGTACACATCACCCTGTCACTCGTCGCTCTGACCAATCGCGTAAGTTTGCTCGAAAACCCGTGTTCGTGCATACTTTTCCATAGTTGCTCTCGTTCGACTGTATCATACGTTGCTTTGAATTCGATGAATAGGTGGTGCGAGGTTACGTTGTACTAGCGGCATTTCTGGAGTACTTGACGCAGTGCAAAGATCCGGTCCGTGGGGGCGAGAGCCCCCCTGAATCCTGCCCAGTGTTGCCCCACGAATTCCTTTGCAATAGTGAATAGGTGGTGGCATAGAAGTTGGGAGAGTACCTTGTAGGCAGCACTCAGCAGTGTGATTGCACGATACTTGCGATGTTTCAGCTTATTTGCTTTTTTTGTAGATGAGAATGGGATACCCAACTTCTTCCCTCCATTCCTCCGGTACATCTTATTCTCGCTCTGAAACACACTGGGGTCTATTTTTTGCCAACGGGTTTTACGACCGTTCACCAACCAATGCTTAGGTAAATAAGTTTTAATTTTGTGATAATAATTACCAAGATTTACTCTTCTCAGAAGTGTCTCCTAGAAGTTACATTCAAGTAACTCGAATGTTTTATGAATGAATAAAAATATGAATAAGAAAGAAAATAAGAGAATATGAATAGGAATAAGAAAGATTTTACTGCTAAGGAAAAAAAATCCTGTTATTCTTTTTGTTTCTTATTTACTATTAACAGTCTGCTCCACCCCGCTTTTTATGATCGCGTATTTCAGGAATTACCCCTAATAGAAATGAGTCTTTCTTCACACAAAAAATATCATGTCGTCCAGTAAAATGTCATCATGCCGGTGGACAGTAAAACTTGCAGCATAACTATCTTTGTGTACTGTGTCCAGTCCAGCTGACGTGAAATCTGTCCGGCCAATTAAAAGTTTGCCCAAGGAAATTTCTCTGCCCACTCAGGAACAGGATAAGCTATACCCTTCGGAAATACGGAATTACCTCCGTTAACGGAATAAAACAAACCACTGTTTTCAGCCGGGTGAAACAGTTTCATGTTTCCGGGCAATCAAAAATAATTATTGTAGTACATACTTGTTATCTTACGTGCACAATACGCTTAATGTTTTTTTTTTTTTATCAATTTAAGCTGATGTTACGCTACCATATGTGAGTCACTTTCGTGAGCGCAAAACATTACCATTAAAACTCTGAGATAAAATATGGAGATGCTGGGGTTTAAATTACTTTAAATTGGTTAATCTATTGAATTAATAATCTACTTTCGCTATTTGAAAGCAAGCAAGGATCCGCGTGTCTCAGATGTGAACGTATTTTGCAAACAAAAAATACCGTCTACGAAAATAAAAACCAACGACGGCGGCTTACAGATCCCCGTCTTCAAGCGCAATTTTCCTTATTCAACGCGGAAGGAGTATGCGAATATACCTACAACAAAACTTACGCATACCCTGTACTGGCTCTGGCACATTCCTAGCTTCGCATAAGTCTTTCGAGTGGTGTTAACGATATTGAAAAGTCGCATAGTTTGTCACATGTTTCTGTCGTTCCGGTGTTGCAATCGAAGCAGAACGGAAATGCCGACTCGTGTCGACACATATTGGTTGTTGTGTCTATAAAGGTATATATCGATTCCGTATAAGCTGCTGTCTGTCTGGTTTACAAGGACAACGCTGCTTTTGTCGCATTGTGATGTGCATAGCATTACACTCGTATTATGCTTGAATATATTTGGCTACTGTGGAAATACGTTTTTCCAGGTGCTTATCTGTATTATACTGTGTGCTTTGATTGTGTATGAACTGTTACGTCGAGGTAAAAATTGGCTTTTAATCCTTGAATAAGTAAGTAACAAAATGTAATTCTTTTTCAAATAAAGTTTAGTAAAAAAGCATTTAGTCGAAGAAAATCGGACTTTAGTTCGCCCCCAACTTGTTCCACAACGTTGACATTGTACACTGTAATTAAATGCCGTTTTTGCACTTAACTCGATTCGTCACGTCACACTGCATATTGAAGTGATTCAGTGTTGATTTCATAATGATTAACACTTTCCAATTGAATGATCTTGCGTTAAAAATTGTTCAATGGAAATAACCATCATATTATAATGAATATCTCTTGTTTTTGCACCACTGTTCAAATCAATTGAATTACAGCTGCAATTCCAATTGATAAACGTCAAAAACATAAAACGAAACAAAAATAGTGACGGTGGCGGAAGGCGCAAGCAGCACATTTTACCCAGAGATTAAAAATTTGTTTGGAAGTTATTGAATCTTTGATATGAATATAATAATAAAACAACTCTTTTACAGATCCGGGAATCGAATGCACCGACACAGCGACATTTGTCATTTTGTAATCAAATTGAAAACCTAGAATTAAATAAAATTGAAAAATCTAAAATAAACAGAAACCTTTTGAATTTATGGTGATTAGCTGATAATATCCAAATGACTAACATTCCGTATCTCAAACATAAGCATATCGAAAAAGATGAACATAACAACAGAAAATCAAGTGATTTGCTGTTGATTTCATCGTTCTTTGCATTAACATGTTTCGAAGGATTTTCTTTTCACTTTGAAATGTTCGGCAAGTAGTGAGAATTCAACAGCAAATCACTTCACTTCCACATGAATTTTTTTACTAGAAAAACTGGCGGAATCTAAGCTACCCGGCGCAAGCTACACACCAAATTCCCGAAACCAGATTCAGCCATCTTTACTGAAATTCAACAATAAAAACCATGTACTGAAATTTCAGCAATTTAAAGGTGTACTGAAAATTCAGCAATTCGTTTTGCTTTACCGACATTCAGTAATCTTTCCTTTAATTACTGAATATACGGCAATATACTGTCAAAATAAAAAAAATGGTGCCTGTTGTCAATATTTTTAGTCCGAGCGCGTAAAAAAGGCTTGTGCGCGCGCAAAAAAGGCGTAAAAAAGGCTTGTAAGCCTTGAACGCCGACCGTTGAGACGTGAAGGAAGTGTTTGGTGAGTGGAAAAATTAATTAATCTTGTTTTTCTTCAGTTCAGTGGAGGAAAATGGCGAAAGAACGTCGGATTGACGGATCGGACTTGGGCGACACATTACTCGAGGATCAATTTTATCTTTGTGACATGGTTGAAGATTAATAAATAATTATTAAATAATAAGCAAAATATCGACTTCCAACGTGTTTTAAAATCTACACGAAGAATTTCCACTAAACTGATATTTCATTAATTTAACGGACGTTCGCTGGAAATTCAGTAATAGTCCGTCAAACATGAATGACATTTCACATTGCTGAAAATTCAGCAAAGTACCGTCAAAAAGAATGACATTTCACATTGCTGAAACATTCAGTAATATTTCATTGCTGAAATGATTACTGAAGTTTCAGCGTGGCAAAATTTAGTAAAAGTTTAATGAATTTCAGTAAAAAAAATTTAATGTGTAGGAAAAGACAGAAGTGCGTTAAATTTAGGCCAGAAATTTTCTGCCTTGTAGGTTACAAAATAAATACAAACCTACCTACTCGATCGATGCTGAAAAAATCCGTTATTTGATCGATATTATAGGTATGTATTGCGACTGTACAATGTTCAGTCAGGTTGCATCACAGTAAAAATACAAATGTTATTCAGCGTTTCGCTGCTAGCGAATCTGAAATCTTTATCGTGCAATAATCTGAGCGATGTAAATTCAGCAGAGAGTGGTTTTCATTGAGCTCGGGTAAACACTTCACCTCAAGTGTACCCACAGAACAAATCTAATTACATTGCTTCATGGAAACCTCTCAAGTAGGATGCATTCCAGCTGGTAAACCAACAGAACGGAAATCCGGGAATGTCATATTCCATCAGATTGAACGACATCTTAACGAAAACAGTAGGGTGGTTTACCGGTAAAACAAAAACCGGTAAAACCGATATTTTTTTCAATACCGAAATACCGGTTTTGAAGAGGCGAAAAAACCGGTATTTTTCTTAAAATTCAAAAAAACTTGTCACAATATTGATAAATCATTGTAAAGCTAATGAATGCTAACTACTTAGGTAGGCTTTATAAATCACATAATAAATTCATTTAGACAGAAGCAACATTGAAAATTAATTTGTTATTACCTATTCATCAATTTTATGTTTCTTTTTTGTTTGTTCTGCTTTGGATTAGACGATGAGTTTGTGTGTATTGATAATATTTCAAAAAACTTCATATCAATCAAGCAGAACTTTTATTTTCTAATAGAACAGCTAATCTCTTTACACACTCATACATACAGAAACAACTCGTGGGTTTTGAACCTACCAGCTTACCTACGAATTCTATAGTTTGGGGCAGTAATTACAATCATGTCTGCGAAAAAACGCAAGTCATTATTCGTTTTGTGCTATTTATAAGTAAAACTATAAAAATAATAAACAAATATAAAGTTGGATTAAGAATTAATTTTTTGTTCGGCGTCTCCGTATGCCACAGGTAACACCAAGTTAAGGACAAATTGCTCCTGATACCAATTCTTTATAGGATAAAATAATCAATCAATAAAGAATTTCATCCTAAAAATTACTGCTGCTTTTTTTGAAATAGTGAAATTTAAATAGCTGCAGCATGGTCAAAGCTTCGTCGCCCAAACCGCAACGGATTTTATTAGCAATAATTCTAGCTGAAAAACTCAGGTTCAACTGGTTCAATTGAATTTGGACGAACTGCCTGAAGAGCATCGAGCACAATAGAGAAGTATCTATCTTCGATTCCTTTGGATTCGTAAAATGTAAATTCTTGCCTGATCGTCATTTAATTTTCTTCTTCATTCATTTACTCTGCTCAACAGTTTCAAATATTGTTTCTCTAAGAATTTGAAAGTTATTTAATAATTTAAAACTAAGAAAACTGCATGTATGTTGTTTATATGAGTTTAGAACTTATGTTCTTCGTAATCATATCACTAGATCCATTCATTGAAGTTTTTCAAACACTGTTAAATTTATCCAGTGGTGTATTCGGATCGTATACTACAAGAGACCAGAACAATGGTCGCAGTGGCCAAAATCTTAAGAAAAATTCAGAATCGTAATGAAGCATAGGTACTCATAAATGCAAAAACATAATTTTACAGCGATACGTCCATAGATGCAACCTGGGACGCTAGGTAATAAATAAATTTCAAATCCAAATTTATGTATATATATTCAATTGTTTTTCGGTTTTATTTTAAAATAGTATAAAGAGAATGACGTGCGTTTATTCCGCGAACATGATTGTCATTATTTCTCCAAACTATGATTTTCAGAATTTTGTAGTTGAACAAGTAGGTTCAAAGATCACGAGTCGCCCCTGGTTGGTATTAATCTGAAAAAAATTAAAATACCGGTTTTTTACCGGTTTTACCGGTTTTTATTTTTAAAAATACCGAAATACCGGTTTTTCGAAAAGTCGGTAATACCGACCACCCTAGAAAACAGAAAAAAATCTGCTTTGTCATGAAACGCCCAGACAACTTTTGAATATCTGTCTCCCGTAAATCTATTCGTTAGCATTCATTAACTTGAAAGCGCGTTGACCTTGCTACCGAAAATCTGTTCACGGCAGTTGTGTTGAGGACATATCAGTTCATCTGCATTTTTAAACTAAACAGATAAAAAAGAACATGTTCTCAGAAGTAGTATTCGTCTGTGTCGTAAACATTTGAGAACCGATGCTCAGCAGAGGTAGCCTGCAGCATATTTTTTTACTGCCCGGGTTTTTTACTTCCCGGTAGCGGGCTTCAAACATGTAAAATACCTCTATGTAGGCATGTTGTTTCGATAAAGGGTTTTCCTAAAGCGCTGGCTTGCTCTAGTTATTCTTTTAACTTAAGAGCCTACTTCTCGTAGTTAAGGTTGGTGTGTAATGTAATATGATGCTATGCTGTGTTGAAAAACATAACAAGCCATGATGAAAAAAAGGGTTAATCTGGAATTTTCAACGGTGATGGATGAAGTAGTTCAGTGAAAGACTTCCATTTGAATTGTTGTGTTACTTTAAATTTTGTTGACGTTTAGCTAACGCAATTAAATATTCGGCTATGCCACAGTTGAATGGTTGGACAATTTTAGCATTCCAGTCAGCACTGGCGAATCCAGCTTTCCACGAGCAGTAATGGCGGATAGGGAACCTGTATATTAGAGAAATGACAAGACACTCACCCGTTAAGGCAACTGTCAACATCAAAACGGATAACGGCAATGCAAAATTATACAGCTCGCCCGTTTTGATGTTGACAGTTGCCTTAAAGGTGAGTGTCTCGGCGTCTCTCTGGTGTATAGGCTGACTAATGGCGGACAGTGCACGCAACCCATTTTGACGTTTGCTGTCAGGTAATTTTCAATCACACTAACGGAGTAGACAATAGATCATTGCACACGAGAAATGTCCTTACTATTTTGACATTTCCCACGGGTTTGTTTATAAGGTGTTAGAACTTTTTTCCATTCAACGTTTAGTGATAGGAGTGAAAATGAATTATATGAGTGCGAAAAAGATCGGAAAACTCTCCGCTTATGAGATTTCGTTACTACCAGGGAGCGTAATTTGAGTAACACACTTTTCACTGGAGCCGAAATTTCACAAGTTCATGTAAACCATGTAAACAAACCCGCGACAACTGTCAAATCGCTTTGTTCTTCTTTTTTGTGACGTCACCGTGCAATGACAACAACAATGATAACAACGTCGTAAGGGAGCATAGCAACTTCAACAAACAATAACCGTTTTGTTATAAGAATTTCATCGTGCGCATGCGCGGATCAAAATAAACTAACATGTTCGTTAAAGTGGGTATACTACGTTGCACTATTTTCATGTTTTTCACTCCTTTACTGCGATTGAAAATTACCTGACTTACATAAAACGTCAAAATATGCTGCGTACATTCTCCGCCGGTTGGCAAATAGTTGGATGATTGTAACTTGAGACCCTCATGTGGTCATTCACCTCTGTCCAGTAACTCCTATCCCAATCTCCACGAGGTGCCGATAGGGATACGAGTAACCTTAGCGGAGATCGGGTAAGTAGCGGAACGGGGTGTCGGTTTTGTAGTGCTGGGAAATCAAAGACAAGAGTCATCCGGTGGAGGCCCGTAGATGACCGTAATGTTAAGGATTAAGGGCAAATTCTTCAACCACAGTGTAATCAACACCTACGCATCGACAAACGACAAATCCGATGAAGTCAAAGATGAGTTGTATGACAAGTTTGAGCGAATCTATGACGAGTGCCCAAAACACGACGTAAAAGTCGTCATCAGAGACGCAAACGCACAGGT
This sequence comes from Wyeomyia smithii, assembly GCF_029784165.1. Taxonomy (NCBI): domain Eukaryota; kingdom Metazoa; phylum Arthropoda; class Insecta; order Diptera; family Culicidae; genus Wyeomyia; species Wyeomyia smithii. The sequence goes on from NC_073696.1 coordinate 199,781,721, forward strand.
TGGGAGGGAGGAATTCTACCGCCCGGTCATTAGCGAGCATGGCCTCTACTCGTCAACCAATGAAAACGGCCTAAGGTTGATGAACTTCGCCGCGGCCAGAGGAGTGGCCATATGTAGCTCCTATTTTCCACGCTTAAATATTCGGAAACAAACCTGGAGGCATCCAAATAGAGGAGCCAACTCCCAGATCGATCACGTACTAATTGACGGCCGGCACTTTTCGGATGTCACTAATGTTAGGTCTTTTCGAGGACCAAACATTGACTCTGACCATTATCCCGTCGTTTGTAAGATCCGCGCACGGTTGTCGAACGTGCTGAAATCTCACGCAGAGAGGACGACGTGTTTCAACTTCCAGCGGTTGAAAGTTGATGGCGTGGCAGCAGAATACGCCAGAGAGCTGGATCAACGGATCGCATAACAGCAGGAGGAAGGAGTGGAAGACATAAATGGGCTGTTGAGCAGTATCCACGGTGCCATCGAAACGACTGCGAGTGAGGTGGTATGTACGACGCGTGGAAGACAGCGTAATAGCTGGTTCGATGCCGAGTGCCAGAGAGCGATAGATGAGAAGAACCGTGCCAGGAGCCGCATGCTCACTACGGCTACGCGTCAGAACAGAGAGAGGTAAAGGGGGACAGGAGCTGCCGAAAATAAAACCCGCCGTCGGAAGAAGCGCGAGTACGAGGAGCAGGTGCTCGCCAGCGCCGCAGAGGACAACTATGCTCAAACGACGTGCGGAGATTCTATATAACTGTCAACAGAGTCAGAAGCAAGAATCTCCCTGTGCCGGTCATGTGTAATGACAAGGACGGCAACCTGCTTACTGATAAACCGATGGTTGCAGTTAGTTCGAAGGAGCATTTTCAGGCGTTATTGAACGGTGACGAGTCGGATGAGCAGAACAGGAACAGGATGACGATTACGACTGGCGTACAACCTGTGGAGCCACCAACACAGCAGGTTAAAAGGCGATTAATGAGCTGAAAACGGCAAGGCCGCTGGGAAGGACGGTATACCGGCCGAACTTCGAAAAGCGGGAATCGAGCGGCTGTACAATGCGATCCACCAGATAATACTAAAGATCTAGGCGAATGAACAAATGGCAAACGACTGGTTGGAAGGCCTCATATGCCCTATCTAAGAGGAGGGTCATCGATTGGATTGTTGCATCTATCGAGGCATTACGTTGCTCACCTCCGCATATAAAGTGCTCTCCCATATCCTGGCCGTCAGATTGAGACCGTTACAGGAATCCTTTGTTGGCGAATACCAGCCTGGTTTTCGCCGGTGGCGTTCCACGCCGGATCAAATTTTCCCCCTGCGACAGATGCTCGATAAGTTCCGGGAGTACAACTGAAAAGAAACTAGCTGTGGCAGATAATGCTGGAACACGGTTTCTCGACTAAACCAATTAGGATAATTCGTATGACGCTGGACGGATCGAAATAATGCGTGCGGATAGCTGGCGAGACATAAGCCGCGTTCGTAACTTTAGATGGACTAAAGTAGGGGATGCGCTCTCTAACTCACTGTTCAACATCCCCCTTCAGCGTGCAGTACGAAGAGCAAACGTGCAAAGAAACGGTACGATCATCACGAAATCTCACATGCTCCTTGGTTTTGCGGACGACATTGGTGTCATCGGTATCGACCGTAGGGCCGTAAAGAAGGCCTTCGTGCCTTTCAAGAGAGAAGCTGCGACATTGGAACTCTACCAAAACCAAGTACAGGGTAGCTGGTAGGGATCGTGGGAGTTCCCGTGGTGTTGATTGATTTGAAGTGGTTGATGAATTCGTTTATGTTGGTACGCTTGTGACATATGACAACAATATCAGCCGTGAAGTGAAACGACGAGTTGCAGCTGTAAACAGGGCCTCCTACGGACTACGTAACCAGCTAAGGTCCCGTAGTTTGCAAACTTGCACAAAACTAGCGTTTTATGGGACGCTTATACTCCCGGTGGCCCTTTACGGACATGAAGCATGTACGCTGAAGGAAGCCGATCGACGAGTGCTCGGAGTTTTTGAGCGTAAGGTTCTGTGATCGATACTTGGCGGTAAACTAGAAGATGGAGTGTGACGCAAACACATGAATCACGAGTTGTACCAGGTATACAAAGATGCTGATAAAGTGAAGGTAATACAGCGGGGCGGGCTTCAGTGGGCTGGACATGTAACCAGAATGCCTGACGAGAGAGCCGCTAAAACTATCTTCAGTAGAGAACCAGGAAGAGGTCGTCGACTCCGTGATAGGTCTCGCACGCGGGGGATATGTGCGGTGGAAGAAGATGCACGATCTGCTGGTGTACGAGGAGACTGGAGAACAGCTGCCCAAGACAGAAGAAGCTGGACAGTCCTTTAGCCTGGTGAGCGGTCCGTTGACCAATAAAGTAAGTAAGTACATTTGCGACTCATTTATGAAATTGGATTGCTCTTTTCATTCCACAGTAAGTTTGTTGAATTGTGAATAAATAACAAATTATTTAATTGTTGGCTGGGGCTGGGGTTGGGAAAGAGAGAAAAATATTGATCGGAACTTGCGTGACGTATTTATTGGATGCCATTGCCGTTCTAACTGCAGCTTGCGGTATTAGAAAACTATCATCAAACGAGGCGATGCGGAGCCTATTTCAATTGAGACGCTGAAGGAAAGGAAAGAGTCTCTCTCTCCGTCACTTGAAATAGTCATCAGTTTCATTTGAAATGGTCCGATGAACAACAGTCGGGAAAGATAGAAAAAAGTGATTCGAAGATGTGTTCGAATCGAAATGACAGCGCCAGATATTCAGTTTCATTGTTTTGTTTTCAAAATGTAGAGTCCTGGCTGGGAGACCTTGCTGAGAAACCGATATCAATTATGTACGCAGTACTTATATTTCAAATAGTCTCCGGGAACATGACGTTTGTCCTTCTTAATTGAACAGTGAAAAATCAAAATAAAGTGTACTATTCTATTTTCAGAATTTTAAAAAATGGGATGAGTAACAAATTGGATTTAATTCAAAATGTGCGCCACGTAGAAAACAAGCAATCAATGTAAATCAAATCATTTTTTTGATGCTAATTTCTTAAACTGGGGGAGTTATTAGAATTTTGTAAAAGTAAGTGAGCTTATTCCTTCAAACGTCAATGTGAGGTTTTGGCTGTTTTGCAGATTTTCACTAAAGTTAAAATATCCCAACGCACATCATTAGCTGCTTGTTTATCTAAACATGATTTCTAATGAAAATCACCGTACTACCGTAGTACATCCACCGTAGATGTTACATTAACAATCCAGAATGCAGATCGTCTCCAGTAGGGGCGTTCTGGCGAACCGCAAAAAACAAAACCCAAGAGTATTTCTAATACCATACCAAATGTTGCGTTTTTTAAGATTGTCTGGAAAATAAAAAAAGTAGAAAGGTTACAGCATTGTCGTTTCAACCTCTGTATGACCGAATCAAACACCTCCACGATTTAGCTACACCAGATATTGTTGATTGCGACAAATATTCTCGCGAAAAATTCTTGTAGAAGTGCGTGGGTTCGTCATATCGCGGTAATATCTTCTACAAAAAGGGCGGAAATTGGATTTGCGCACTTTTTGTAGAAGACACCAACATGATTGGTTATACCCGCGCACTTCTACTGCGTTTTTCATGCATCTTGCGAGATAAATTCTCCCGCAATTGACAATACATGTTTTCTACTGTTTCCGATGATGACACCAAGTGATCAAAGCAAGAGTGCGTGGACGGAGAAAGAGCGTTCTACCGTTACTTGGTTATACGGGGTTACCAAAACTACCGTCGCCTCTTCAAACAGCTTAGAATAATTGATTCTCTGTCCAAGCCATTATTTCCACACATTTTGAGTATGATTCAAGCGGAGCTCGACATCTTGCACTTTGAACTTCGGCATTAACGTTAGATTGTATGATGTGAGCCGTTGCGGAACAGAGTGGTCTGAAGACCATTTTTTTCGAAAATGAGTTTTTTGCATAAACCGCATCTACTCAAGAAACTGAAGTTGGGAAATTATTGAAATTTCGAAAAATCGAGCTTTAAAGCTGATTTATACCGTGTTGAAATTTCGTCCGAAACAGAATGACCATTCTGTTTCGGAACAGAGTAGTCTATGCACAAAAATCGATGTAATACTATCATGTAACACGTAACGTGTAGCATATTACATGTGATAAGTAACATGTCACTTGTTCTGTACATGTCACACGTGATATGTAACATGTTATACGTAATGTAAGACAAAAAAATGTAACATGTGAAATATTATGTAATATGTAACATGTTGTGTTACATCTAATGTTACACGTGACATCTTACATATGACATGCTATATGTATCATATAACATGTGATACTAGCCATTAAATTCGAGTTACCATCATTTTCTTTGTCTTTTACCAGGTTTGTGTTCCGAAACGATTCAAGGATTCCAGTGAATGTATATATATGAAGTCAGAGTGGTCTATGTACATTGGTGAGATAAAATCACTGATTTCGCAAAGAAACTGTTAATTTTATGTATCCCAATGTTAAACCACTTCATAACCTTTATATTAGAACATTTTGTTCGTAAGAATCCGTTAAACGGAATTTTATTCAGAGATTTTTCGAAAATTGCTTCTCCTGAACAATTTTCTCGATGGCACATAGACCACTCTGGTTCGCAACGGCTCATATTTCTCAATAATCATTTTTACAATAACAACCAGGACACCAAAGATAAACGGTAGTGTTGCCTATGAACAGTTTATCGAAGCAAGGTATAACCCTCATTTCAAGAATTTTCACTGCTAAATTGAGTTATTTTCCAGTTCAATTGTTCCTTTACGTTCACTCGAACACCGTTATCGGTCAAAATTAATAACGCAAATTAGTTTATCTAAGAACCAGAGTAATTTTCGCATCGAGAAAGCACAAACTTTTTTTTGGTGCTTATGCAAATCACCCAGTAATATCGAAGGTGTTTTGTTTCGTTTCTCTTTCTCGAAACTGCGTGGCCACTCCTTCAATGCAAAAATACAAAAGACTGCGTGTAGAAAATTCAACTTCATTCTTTTTCTTAACACGATAGCAAGTGGAGCCCTTATACCTATGTGAGATACACATTGTATATCAGGCGTTAAACGAAAGTTAAAATCAATATTTATATTTTTACTACGTCACCGTTTCGTACATCCCCTAGGGCTGTATACCTTGTAGTATTTCTTTTAAAATGGGATATAACACTAACAAATTGGATTGAATATAAAATATGCGCCACGCAGAAATAAATTAAAATTAAATCATTCTTTTGGCGCCAATTTCTTAGCCCTCTAGTTAATTTTTAGACGAACTTCGAAAAAATGAATAAGAATTTTTATGAACAAATTTTAAGTATTGATTGCAGCTTTTTAAAGGTTCAACAGAGGACCGTCTTAAGGCGGCACTGAGCACTAGTGGCTTGAGCTCAACGTAAATTTCGACGGTACAATGGGAGAGTTCTTAGAATTTTGTAAAAATATGTGAGTTTACATCAATATCTATATTATTATTGTCATCTCCCACATGTTTTCGAGGTACAATGTTGGCCCAACAAGCCAGTCGTCGTCGGAATTTGGAATACAGAACGACTCCCGTAGGGTCCCGTAGGGATAATAAAAGGGGATAAAATACACAATATACAAAAAAAGATGACACCCGGCGAAGGACAACGAATTAAATGTTACGTTACAAAAAATAGGAAAAGGTTGAAAGGTTACAACATTGTCTTTTCAAATGTATGTCGGTATGACCTACGCAAATACCTTCATGATTGAGTTGTACCAGACACGTGTCTTTTACTGTTTTTTTTTTAAGGATGACGCCAAGAGATAAAAGCACGAGTGCGTAGACGGAGATAGCGTGTTCTATCGTTACATGGTTATTCGGGGTTGCCAAAACTACCGTCGCCTCTTCAAACAGCTTCGAATGACTGATTCTCTGCCCAAGCCAATATTTCCACACATCTTGAGTATGATTCAAGCGGAGCTCGACATCTTGCACTTTGAACTCCGGCATTGACGTTAGATTGTATGATGTATCACCGTGCACCGTGATTGTTACTGACGTTGACATCATGTTTATCTGCTTCAGTAAGGTTGCAAACTGGTCGAAGCTTGCAGATTCTACGACAATGATAGAAAAAACTATTTGTAATAGTCTCGTGAAACGAACATTTTATAGCTGACTATTTGTTTCTACAAACTCTTCTTCGTTTAAAAGAAATTTGTGCATAACAATAGAACATTTTATTTAAATTTGTTGTCTCAGTTAAAAGTAAAGTATGCTTTTAATTTCACCTAGTTCTGGAAATTCAGTTTCATGTTTCTCGAAAACCTTTTTTGTCGTTGAAAGTGATTCTTCATTCGGAACATGCCTTCCCACCGGGTTTATCACCATACCATTGCGTTAAAGAATTTTACGTGCGTTTTGTATTTGGTTAGTTCCACGTTAGTTCCACGGTTACACGATCGACCATCTGAGTGAATCTCTCTGTAGACCAACGCGGCGGAACATAGCGACTGCAGTAGAATACTCCATCCACCTTATCAACTACGTCGTCCTCATTCGAGGTCGACACGATCTCCTGAACCGGGAACCCGCCTATCGTCCATATTGCCGCCATCCCGGACTTATCTACTACTCAGTTACCGTTTCCAGTAGGGATTCGAGAGGGCTCCGATACGATAGCAGCATCCATCACATCTGAAAGTTCCGATTGTCGATTTGCATGTGCTCGATATGGCAGCAGGCCTCTGCATTGGTATGTCGCCAGGTGCTTCCCAACGTTCCGACATGGAAGGTAAGTACTATAGATGGCCATTCTCACGGTCGCAGTAAAGTTCACTAATATTAGGCCGTTGTCGTTGGTGGAGAGTTTCCCTATAGATAACGAGACCGCAGATTTCTTTCCGGCCGACTTGTGCATTCAAATCTTTGATGACGGTTTTTACGTCGTGTTGTGGACACTTCACATATGTTTTCTTAAGGAGCTCCCTTCATATTGTCGGTTTTCTCACTTGCCGGGCTGTATTAGATGGTTATTAATGGGCCTTCACCTAAGGACTCGCTTCGCCACGTTCCGCTCTTTCGCCGCCACTGTAGTAGATGTACTTGAAGGAAGTGCCCGCGGTCGGGTCTACCGCCCGGTATTCGTGTTCTCCGGTTTTTGGCCAACGCATCTCTTGTAAGGCTGCTACCTCCATAGTTTTCTACGTCAGCTCCCGGGTCAAGACGCCCGCGCGTACCGGTTTGAGCTGAGTCCTAACATTACAAGTGCTAAGCTTCCAATTGTTGTAATTTTTCGTTTGTGTAGGTCTATAACAATTCGCTTTGTGAGAATTTGGGTTGTTCGTAGTTTATTGTCATGACAAACGTTCCGCCAGTTCTAGTTTAGAAGAGACATATTATGTCAAGATAACTTCTGTTCTACCGAAATCTCGTTACTCGTGCGAGTGTTGTCAATTACAATTAACTGGTGAGGACTTATTATCCCCTGAACGTTTTATTTATAGGTAAGAATATGTTAAAACTTTTTTCACAAACGACAAGAATTAGAGTGATTTCAGCTTCGTATTCGCACGGAATCATCGTCTAGATAGCTGGTTAATATTTTCGCGCTTCGGCAGACTTTACTGTAGCTTCGTATCATCAGCTGGTACTACCGGTGAGAATTTCATTCATGAATTCGCGTGAACGTTCACTATGCACGAACAGTTCTTACACTTCAAAAGAGAGTCGCATGTGTTCATTCAGTATCAGAGATCGATATCATATGTTTCCCCGGCAAAAAACCTGGGCAGAAGCGTAACCGTAAACATTCGCTTTAGCAAGCCTACCATGGAATGCGGCAAACTGTTTCCGATTGGCTACAAGAAGCAGACACATAATTTCCACTTGTACATTTGCATGAGTTACGATACGACGCTGTTTACACTCAGAGATTCATGCATATTGAATACCGAGGAGGGCCTAACCAGCTGTCGCAGCTGACCGAATTCAGATTCTTGCAATTTATGATTATAGTACATATTTTTCTTGAACTTGAGCAGTTCATACAAAATATATTTTATGTAAATATTATTCCACTCACTCTCAAAATTTAAAATTGCCCAGTATGCACATAGCTGGTGAACTGCGAAGGTATCATATGTTTATAAGCATCATGATTGCGAATAAGCGAAAGACGAAGACATGTAATTGAAACGGATTCTTTTGTTCTTTTTTTTTTCGCTTAAAAGAGATTGCATTGCCCTTAAAATAGATGATGTGTTGGAATCCTTCTCAAATTATGCAACAAACTGCTGCTCTGTTGTTCAATCTGATTAACAATATTATGTACAAGCTTGAATATACAAGGAGCATGTAACATTTAATTCCCTTGTGGAAAAAGTACATAAAATCTTATTTTTGAATCACCTACGAATGGTTTATCCCAAGAAAAAATTATCCATCTAAAATTTTATCTGCCCCAGCGGAGCTTTGAGTGACCTGGAAGTGGCAGTCGACAGGCAAACAAGATCAAGCCAGTTGCCAGACGAAAACAGCTTCGGAGAAAAAAAATGTATCGTTAAAATTCGTTGCGGTCGATGAAGGCACGTACAAGGTCAAATCGAAACTTTCGTCGTTTAGGAAAGAGCTATCAACCATGATATGTAGAACATGGTGGAACGATTTGATCGAAAAATAGGCACGGGACGGATGGGGTAGAAATTTTTTGCGCTGCAGGGATGGAGACGAAGTGTCGTTAAGTGACAGTTAGCAAATACTCGATTAGTGCTAGTTTTGTATTTGCTTCTTTGCCGGTAGAGTGGCCGACAGTTTTTAAATGTGACTAAAGAAATATTCGATAGTAGTGGAAATTAGTATTAGTAATAGACTGTGCATGGCATGACAGGGATTTTTTTAAGAACACATTCATACTCAACAGAAACGCAACTGGAAATTGTCGTATCGGTTTCTCTATCATTTTAAAAATAGCAACCTTAGCAAAATTAGTTATTGAATCCTTTTCTCAACAAATACGAGACAGTGTAGCGCAGGTACCGCTGGGCGATGTCGAATTGACATTGAAAGAGGATGCAAACATTCCAAACCGTTCCACAGTGGGGCGACTCCATACAAATGCTGGCCAAGCAAAAAAATGTCTTAAAATCATGGAAAATACATGGTTTTTATATAGTTTTGGGACGCTGAGTCCGATTTTGTTGTTATTTTTGCATGAAAATGTGTATTTTTAACGCCAGGGGAATTTTCATGTTTTTTATATATATTATACGAAGAAAATTTTACGTCGGTTTCAATTTTTTGGAGAACAAAATACTTGAAAGGCTTACATATGCCATAAAAAACATAAAAATATTATTTAGTTATTAAGAAAATAAAAAAAATATCAATTGAAAAATATGCTTCGTGATGAAAATTACTTTTGCCTTGTTTTTTTTTCAGTGACTATATTAAATTGCGTCTTTTTATTCACTTCCACCTTCATCCTTATTTTTGTGTTCATTTTTAATACAGTTTTAATATCTTCAAGGAGAATTTTCAAAATGCAGTTTCTAACGTCAAAATAATAATTCACTATTCGTTCTGTAGAAATTAGCAGGCGATTTATTATGTCATGGCTTGTGTTTACACGATTGTTTTTACATGTGACTGCTATGATACAAACTTAAATTATGATTTTGGTACTCAGTGCTGGTGATACGAAACATAAACAATGATTAGTATTCAATACTGCGTTAAATTTCGGAATATTGAAGGGTTAAACTTGTTAATATGAAAACAGTGTGATTAATCATACTGAAACATGTTTGAAAACGCTGTTATTATCAGACTAATACGAGCCATTCGTTATTCTGTTGACTGTTTGCAGTGTGCAATTTAAATTTACATTTTTAAAATCCGATATGTGCCGAACACTTGTTGTTTCTCTTCGGAAGAAGGGTACTCTGCGCAACTCTGCGCAGGATCGGACTAGATGCTCTTGAAAGCATTTTTTCCAAGCTATCGTTTAAAACTTGTGCCAATAGTGCCAAACCCTGCCGTCTAAACTTAAAACGCTGTTTTATGAAAAAAATACGTAATTTTTTGATTCCGCCTAATTTTTTTGAGTATTTCAATGAGATTATACATTATCCAACTTATCTCTGTCGACGTTGATTCTATCCGCTCTACCGCCTATCTGCAGTTTTTGGCTGGTGATGGTGTGGCTTAGATCGTTTTTGTTTCATTTGTTTGGCTATATCAGTACGAATTTACATAGCGGTGATTCGCTGATGTGCTTTAGATTATCTCGATTTATTTTGGTTCATTAGGTTCATTAAATTTCACCCATTCCAAGCATGACAATGGTAAGAGATGAAAAATCAGAGCCTTAATTATTGATTCCATGAACAGTTGTTTATCTACCCCGACCACCTTTTGGTGAAGACTCTTGGTTTCTTCTGCGGAATTTCATCGCAAACGCTCAAAAAAATTAGGCGGAATCAAAAAATTACGTATTTTTTTCATAAAACAGCGTTTTAAGTTTAGACGGCAGGGTTTGGCACTATTGGCGCAAGTTTTAAACGATAGCTTGGAAAAAATGCTTTCAAGAGCATCTAGTCCGATCCTGCGCAGAGTTGCGCAGAGTACTCTTCTTCCGAAGAGAAACAACAAGTGTTCGGCACATATCGGATTTTAAAAATGTAAATTGAAATTGCACACTGCAAACAGTCAACAGAATAACGAATGGCTCGTATTAGTCTGATAATAACAGCGTTTTCAAACATGTTTCAGTATGATTAATCACACTGTTTTCATATTAACAAGTTTAACCCTTCAATATTCCGAAATTTAACGCAGTATTGAATACTAATCATTGTTTATGTTTCGTATCACCAGCACTGAGTACCAAAATCATAATTTAAGTTTGTATCATAGCAGTCACATGTAAAAACAATCGTGTAAACACAAGCCATGACATAATAAATCGCCTGCTAATTTCTACAGAACGAATAGTGAATTATTATTTTGACGTTAGAAACTGCATTTTGAAAATTCTCCTTGAAGATATTAAAACTGTATTAAAAATGAACACAAAAATAAGGATGAAGGTGGAAGTGAATAAAAAGACGCAATTTAATATAGTCACTTTGAAAAAAAAAAAAAAAACAAGTCAAAAGTAATTTTCATCACGAAGCATATTTTTCAATTGATTTTTTTTTTATTTTCTTAATAACTAAATAATATTTTTATGTTTTTTTATGGCATATGTAAGCCTTTCAAGTATTTTGTTCTCCAAAAAATTGAAACCGACGTAAAATTTTCCTCGTATAATATATATAAAAAACATGAAAATTCCCCTGGCGTTAAAAATACACATTTTCATGCAAATTAACAACAAAATCGGACTCAGCGTCCCAAAACTATATAAAAACCATGTATTTTCCATGATTTTAAGACATTTTTTTGCTTGGCCAGCATTTGTATGGAGTCGCCCCACTGTGGAACGGTTTGGAATGTTTGCATCCTCCTTCAATGTCAATTTGACATCGCCCAGCGGTACCTGCGCTACACTGTCTCGTATTTGTTGAGAAAAGGATTCAATAACTAATTTTGCTAAGGTTGCTATTTTTAAAATGATAGAGAAACCGATACGACAATTTCCAGTTGCGTTTCTGTTGAGTATGAATGTGTTCTTAAAAAAATCCCTGTCATGCCATGCAAAGTCTATTACTAATACTAATTTCCACTACTATCGAATATTTCTTTAGTCACATTTAAAAACTGTCGGCCACTCTAAAAAAGAAAAGAAGCAAATACAAAACTAGCACTAATCGAGTATTTGCTAACTGTCGCTTAACGACACTTCGTCTCCATCCCTGCAGCGCAAAAAAATTTTACCCCATCCGTCCCGTGCCTATTTTTCGATCAAATCGTTCCACCATGTTCTACATGTCATGGTTGATAGCTCTTTCCTAAACGACGAAAGTTTCGATTTTACCTTGTACGTGCCTTCATAGACCGCAACGAATTTTAACGATACATTTTTTTTCTCCGAAGCTGTTTTCGTCTGGCAACTGGCTTGATCTTGTTTGCCTGTCGACTGCCACTTCCAGGTCACTCTAAGCTCCGCTGGGGCAGATAAAATTTTAGATGGATATTTTTTTCTTGAGATAAACCTTTCGTAGGTGATTTAAAAATAAGATTTTATGTATTTTTTCCAAGGGAATTAAATGTTACATATTCCTTGTATATTCAAGCTTGTACATAATATTGTTAATCAGATTGAACAACAGAGCAGCAGTTTGTTGCATAATTTGAGAAGGATTCCAACACATCATCTATTTTAAGGGCAATGCAATCTCTTTTAAGCGAAAAAAAAGAACAAAAGAATCCGTTTCAATTACATGTCTTCGTCTTTCGCTTATTCGCAATCATGATGCTTATAAACATATGATACCTTCGCAGTTCACCAGCTATGCGCATACTGGGCAATTTTAAATTTTGAGAGTGAGTGGAATAATATTCACATAAAATATATTTTGTATGAACTGCTCAAGTTCAAGAAAAATATGTACTATAATCATAAATTGCAAGAATCTGAATTCGGTCAGCTGCGACAGCTGGTTAGGCCCTCCTCGGTATTCAATATGCATGAATCTCTGAGTGTAAACAGCGTCGTATCGTAACTCATGCAAATGTACAAGTGGAAATTATGTGTCTGCTTCTTGTAGCCAATCGGAAACAGTTTGCCGCATTCCATGGTAGGCTTGCTAAAGCGAATGTTTACGGTTACGCTTCTGCCAGGTTTTTTGCCGGGGAAACATATGATATCGATCTCTGATACTGAATGAACACATGCGACTCTCTTTTGAAGTGTAAGAACTGTTCGTGCATAGTGAACGTTCACGCGAATTCATGAATGAAGTTCTCACCGGTAGTACCAGCTGATAATACGAAGCTACAGTAAAGTCCGCCGAAGCGCGAAAATATTAACCAGCTATCTAGACGATGATTCCGTGCGAATACGAAGCTGAAATCACTCTAATTCTTGTCGTTTGTGAAAAAAGTTTTAACATATTCTTACCTATAAATAAAATGTTTAGGGGATAATAAGTCCTCACCAGTTAATTGTAATTGACAACACTCGCACGAGTAACGAGATTTCGGTAAAACAGAAGTTATCTTGACATAATATGTCTCTTCTAAACTAGAACTGGCGGAACGTTTGTCATCGAGCACATGCAAATCGACAATCGGAACTTTCAGGTGTGATGGATGCTGCTATCGTATCGGAGCCCTCTCGAATCCCTACTGGAAACGGTAACTGAGTAGTAGATAAGTCCGGGATGGCGGCAATATGGACGATAGGCGGGTTCCCGGTTCAGGAGATCGTGTCGACCTCGAATGAGGACGACGTAGTTGATGAGGTGGATGGAGTATTCTTCTGCAGTCGCTATGTTCCGCCGCGTTGGTCTACAGAGAGATTCACTCAGATGGTCGATCGTGTAACCGTGGAACTAACGGGTCTAACGCCGTTGGTAGTGGCGGGTGACTTCAACGCTTGGACCGTTGAGTGGGAGGTCGCTGCACTAACCAGAGAGGCAAGATCTTGTTGGAAGCTTTGGCGTAGCTCAACTTAGATCTGGCCAATGTCGGTGCTGAAAGTACCTACAGCAGAAACGGTGCGGAATCGATCATCGGTGTGGCGTTCGGCAGCCCGGGACTGATCACAAATTGGAGGGTAGACAAGGGCCTCACTAATAGCGACCGCCAGTCGATCAGATATAGCGGGTACACGAGGCGGCAAGCGATGGGTAGGGCCAATATCCCAACCACTCGAGGCTGGAAGACATCGCATTTTGATGCCGATGTATTCGCCGAAGAATAAATTTGAACCTCGAAAGGAGAGCCAAACCCGTGGCCTCCGGTTGCTGGGTCACCACAAACAGCAAGTGACGGCAGCTACGCAGAGGTCGAGGAAATGGCATGGGAACGGTGAACTCACTGAGATCGCAAACTCCCTGAAGGTGAGCATGGCACTGGGACCAGATAGAATCCCGAACCAGGCCATTAGGATAACCATAAAGGTAGCCCCTGGGTTTTTTTGGCTGGTCATGCAGAAATACTAAGACGCCTGCCTCTTCTCAGATAATTTAAAGCGACAGAGACAGGTGTTACTGCCGAAGGCCGGGAAACCGCCAGATGACCAATCGCACAGTGGTCCAATAAGGGAAAAAGTGGAACTTAATTCCATAGCGCCTTTCACCTTCATCCTAGCTTATAGACTGTTTCGAAAATTATAAATACATCTTCTTTCTTTAATAAAACAAAAAATACAGGATTTTTCGGGCCATTTTATTCTGAAATATAGATAATAAGGGTTTTCTTTCCAGTTTCAATTCAAGTTGAGATTATTTTTTGTAGGATACGCGAGTTCTCTAACTTTTCTCTTAACACTACTCATAAGCAGTGGTAGGCACCGCTAACCGAAAATTTAGCGACGCTAATCGCTAAGTCGTTAACTGGAAAATTTAGCTCGATAATCGCTAAACGCTAAACGCTAAACCCACATTAGCGGAACTTTCGCTAATCGCTAATCGCTAACTTTTTAATTTGTAAATAGTCATATCGCTATATTTATTGCTTGTGTTTTGTAAGATTTGGACCACTTTGATCTGTTTTGGTTAAACAAACGAAAACAATTACTTACAAGAATAACAAAAGTTATTTAGCTTGCATTGAAAATAGATACTTCTAGGAATGTTTTCATAAAAATTCAATTATTATCTGAATCGAAAAAGTAGAACCAAATTTGTCATAATTTCAAGCGCATTGCAATTTATCAAAGTTCTTGGTGTGGCGAAAATTCAATCTAGACCTTGTGCTTGTTCTTCAAAATGCTCCTGTGGCTTGTACGATAACCGGAACTCCATTCCACAGTGGTCGGAAAAAGCAATTTGACGAACTTAATTCATTTGTGCTATAACGGAAATCTTGATAAGAAATTTTTTTTATCATGGCCTACTATCATAAAAATAAAAAATCTAACTTTTGATACAGCGATGATACATGAACACAGATTTGTTTCGAAAACAGCATGTTGCTACAATCGTTTTATACTGAGTTAGAGCGTTTTTTCATTAAATTATTTCCCAGATTTAATGCGTATAGGGAAGAAAGAGGCAAACCGGTGCACATCATCAAATACTCTTTTTAAAGCTTGTACCTTGTACTATAAGCTAGTTAAACTTTGAAACTTGACAATTCATAAATGAATGAGTAGAGTGATGTTTTAGGTATGTATGTTTTTGGGCTTTTCTATACAAAAATGCACAAACTACCTGATTAATGAACGATGATTTGTGAATTTATGAAACAGATAACTCGCAATACTTTCAAAATTAGTGAGAACACTTCTTAGGTTTATTTAGTTGTTGATAGGTGCATCCAATATCCGCGGGATCGAAGTGCCACTGTCTTCCTTTTGATTGGAATGGTGCTCTCTCGCCCACTAGCGAAATTTCAATAGGAAAATACAGTCTTAATCCACTGACCATTCCAGTTATGTATTATAACATATGGACTGTAGCTGGTAAGTAACCAAGAATATATGGAAACCAGCAAATGATCTGCATGCAATTGCGTTGCGCTACAATACTACAGATCATTTTATCTGGCCGGGAAATTACCGCATCAAAATTCGAACACTATTGTTGGAAACTGCCCGTTTGTTGATGTCCATATATCCTTGGCTTTACTTGCCATGAAGTATTATTTCACGGTGCGGACATTATTAACTATTTCAATATTCCATCAAGCCAATTATCTGAAGAAGCGCAAAAGTCTAAAAGACTAATTTTGAAAGCATTGCGAGTTATCTGTTTCATAAATTCACAAATCATCGTTCATTAATCAGGTAGTTTGTGCATTTTTGTATGGAAAAGCCCAAAAACATACATATCTAAAACATCACTCTACTCATCCATTTATGAATTGTCAAGTTTCAAAGTTTAACTAGCTTATAGTACAAGGTACAAGCTTTAAAAAGAGTATTTGATGATGTGCACCGGTTTGCCTCTTTCTCCCCTATACGCATTAAATCTGGGAAATAATTTAATGAAAAAATGCTCTAACTCAGTATAAAACGATTGTAGCAACATGCTGTTTTCGAAAGAAACCTGTGTTTTTATGTTGGTCATATTTGTCTAGAACATTATGTTCTTGAAAAAACAATATTTAAAAAGTTATGCTAGAAAAACTAAATTTGAGGGGGTTGACAGCGAAAATACTTTGTATTTCAGTAAATAGACGTCATAGAAATTTGATATCTTCCGCAAAGTTTCATATTTTGAAAAGTTCTACAACTTTGCTAAAGAATCTATTCATGTATATTCGCTGTATCAAAAGTTAGTTTTTTGATTTTTATGATAGTAGGCCATGATAACAAAATTTTCTTATCAACATTTCCGTTATATTTTTGTGAACAATTCTTTTGAACATTGTCTTTGGCTAACATCAACCGTTTAAGCACAAATAAATTAAGTTCGTCAAATTGCCTTTTCCGACCACTGTGCATTCTAGGGTAAAAAAAACTGACAAAAGTAACTTTCGCAGTAAGATATGTTCATCTTTCGAAGCATTTTATGTACGCCATCAGCAATTCACAGTTTTTCGAAATATTTCTACTGTCGCTTTTCTACAAAATTTAGCGAATTAGCGATTAGCGTCTCGAAGGCCAAAATTTTAGCGACGCTAACAGTTTCGCTAACCAGCTCAAAAATTAGCGAAATCGCTAAATCGCTAACTGAATTTTAGCGTCGCTAATTAGCGAATTAGCGAATTAGCGGAATGGTGCCCACCACTGCTCATAAGCTTTTGCACAGTGTGTTCTCCGACCATTTTTACCACTTTAAGCCAATCTTTTTTAAATTTTTCAACATTGTCCGCTGGTTTGACATATTTCCTTAGCTTTGCCTTGGACATATTTCCTTAGCTTTGCCTTGAATCCTTTCCCTTCGGTGATGTATAAAATTGTGGTCCTGGCAGAGTCTTATAGTCCAGTTTTATGTAGGTTTCGTCATCCATGATAACACACCCCATTTTTTCGGCCAGAAGTTAGTCATTAAGCTTCCGAGCTCTCGGTTTCAAAGATTCAGCTTGTTTTGGCTGCTTCTGCTTCCGACGGGTCTGCAGACCCATTCTTCCCTTGGCACGCATAACGTTACTCGCCGAGGTTCCAAGCTTTCTCGCCATATCTTGTACTGATACTGAAGGATGCCGCTTGTAGTATTCCTTAACCTTTTTGTCCATTGTGGGATCAACAGACCCGGGTTTTCTACCACGTCTTGGGGCATCAGTAAATGTGCACTCTTCACAATACTTCCGCAATGCGGTTTGAACTGCTCCGACACTTATACCTTCTTCTCTGGCTAATTTTCTTATAGAAAGACTACTCACGGTGCCCCATTTGTGCACAATTCGCTTTCTTTGCTCGGTCGAAAGGTCACGCATTTTCGAAATTTCGCACTAAATATTAGAAAAAATGACAGCATCTGTTTCTTTTGAATGTAAACAACAGGACGCAGCCAACGTTTGGTTGAATACTGCAAGTTATTTGAAATGACGGTTGATCGTAAGTGTATTTATAATTATCAGAACGGTCTATAATAAAGTCGTTATAAAGTATATTACATGGAACTTACTTAAAAGTTAGTTTCTTGTACTTTACTTTTGTTAGTTGTATTTTATACGAAAGCATTGTTCAGAGGAATTGTTAGGGCACACAAAATACACCTTTTTGCCAAAGGTCATATATCTTCAGGACTTTTTCTTACAAAGTCATATCATTTTTTTTTTGTAAGATTTGGACCACTGCGACCATTATATTGATCTTTTGTGGTATACCTTTTCTTTAGTCTAGGTACTCGTGGCAGACATATCACTATTGATGGAAGTGATCGTCGTTCTCATATCGCACCCTTTCTCCCAATTAGGCACTGAATTTCGAATGAAATGTATTTCCTCATTAGAATTCGCAGACCAGACCTCAAAAGGCTCCAAGTTCCTTTTCCAAAGGCTCTTATTCTGCGCTGTATTAGTTCACTGCAGTGGCAGAGCAAATGTTCTGCGGTTTCACATTAGAACCCGCAGAGACGACAAATTTCGTCATCTGACTGACCAATTTGTTTCAGGTGATGCTTACCTGGACAGTGTCCTGTGAACTGTCCAATTGTCCTTAGTCCCTTTTTATTTAAACTAAGCAATTGCCTGTTTTTCTTCACGCTTGGTTTTATAAAGCGTTTAGACTGGCGTAGCACTGTGGTCCAGAAATGAAAAAAGGTGGTCAAAAGTCATTTTCTCGTAAACGTTACATTTTAGAGCAATACTGTTTTCGGGAAAGTTTTGAAGCAAAATAAGACCCTGCTTTGGACTTTAACAGATCCGTGATGAATCCCCTTATAAGTGAGATAAAAAGAACATTTTCTTAAAATATCAATATTTTTCATCACCGTCTTAGGCAAAGTTTTCCAGAATAACATAACAAAAAACTTTGCTGAAGACACTAGGTAGCTATTTCTCAATCTTACTGAGCTATCTGATTATGTTCAATGATGTTTTTAAAAAAAAGTTTTTGCCTTCAAAATTCATATTTTATACCACTATACCTCTGATATTCTCACTGAACTTCTAGAACAACATCAGACCTTTGTTTTTTATATGTTACACTGACTTTATTTTACGACAATTGGGTTTCTATCAACTTTTCCTGCCAAAAAATTAACTTTTGACAAGTAATTTTCGATTTTCTGCCGTTTCCCAACACATCCCACGGCAAGATTACCACCAATTGAATTGTCCATGTGCTTTGCACACATGGCAGTTAAAATTTCTTGCAGAAATTTGCAGAAACTTATAAAATCATGGAACAAAACAACTGGAACGTAAGTTAATTATTGTCATGTTGGTCAATAGCGGATCTTTGTTGGAAAAACATAACAGGCTTTGCATTTCTACGTTTTGATGCAAATTTTGAAGTGTTATCAATGCATGTAAACAATAGCTAATTATTATTGTTGCTTACTAAAGACAAACTATATGAGCGGTGCACTTATTTGAAAAAATTTGAGCTGAAATTTGAATTTTCAAAAACCACGTGTTTATAAGCATCGATTATCCAGGTTTACAATTCTGCTTTCAAGGCGCTTGATGACACCCCACAGAACGGTTCTGGGCCAATGAAATCGGTACATGACCCCTGTCTAGCTCATAGAACAGCCTTACTTTTGGCGTTTATAGTTTTTCGATCAATCCACCTAACAGTTAGATAGAAAAAATATTTTTTCTAATTTTCAATATACCAGATAGCTTTCTTCAGCAAAGTTGTGGAAAATTTCAAAAGATTAACAATTGCTGAATACTGCGATGCCCTATCTGTACGTTGAACATGACAAAATAGAGTTTTTTGTAGAACACCCCTCTTTAAAATCAGTTATTTGTCTATAACTTTTTCTATGATTGTCAAAACAATAAATTTTATAAAGTTTTGAGAGAATCTCAGTTGAATGAATGAAATCTTAGAACATTTTGCATTGTTTTGACCATTACAGACAAAATTATAGACAAAAACCCAATTTCGAGGAGAGGTGTTTCACAAAAAACTCTATTTTGTCGTGTGCAACGTACAGATAGGACATCGCAATATTCAGCAATTGTTTTTCTTTTGAAATTCTCCACAACTCTGCTGAAGGAAGCTATCTGGTAAATTGAAAATTAGAAAAAAAAAATTTTTATCTAACTGTTAGGTGGATTGATCGAAAAACTAAAAACGCCAGAAGTGAGACCTTGTTCTATGAAACAATTTTGTACTACCTGGTGGAGTGCTAATAGATGCAGAATTGCATCTAAGACTTTTGACGGAGCACTTTTCATTACTCCTGTAAGGTTGATACAAATTTCGAATTCTTTTTATGTCCAAGGTTATCAAAGTTAGCAAAGGGGGTGGCAAAAAATAAATAACACCGAGATGAAAAAAAAGAAACATCTTTGATCAAAGTTTGTGTGCAAGTTATGACGTTTGTAACTTGCACTCAAATAAATGTTGCAAAATAACACTTTATTATTATTACTATTTATTTCGCTTGCTTTTTGGAGACATTCTCGCTGTCACTGGACTTGTTTGTTGCTAAATTAAGCATTTATGCTGTCGATAAACCAATAAAATGAACAAAACCGTTTGAGCTTTTTTTTCCCCTTCCAATATTAAAGATTTTTGAAGGGGGGGGGGGGGGGGACATAAAATGGAAATAAAATTTGTTACGGCCTAATTGCATTACAAATAAGCCTTTGCAACTTGCCAAGCTTGTTCTGCGTTGACCTTACTTTTGTTTTAGGCTACCACTCTAGCAAGGCATACGTTATTCTTGGTCTTATTTTTGCCTGGTACAACCAATAAATCATACTTGGCCTTACACCACCCCATGTTCTGCCAATAGCTTTGCTACATGCCCAGAGGGCACTTGTAGCTTTACCGATGACATATTCAATATGTGCATTCCTGCTGAGTTTCTGATCCAAAACCACTCCAAGGTGTTTGGTCTCAATGGAAAGCATAGGTGTGGTTTCACCCAATTTCAGGCTATCTATGTTCTCTTCTCTTCCGAGTGAAGGGAATAATGGTTGTTTTTGAGGGGTTAAAGGTCAGCTCCTCTCAAGTTTATATCATATTTAAGCTTATTTTTTCGATAACTTCAAGAACGTATAGGTTAAAAAGGGGCAAGTGGAATCATGATGTCAATACTTTTTCTTGAAGTTAAGCTGAAGTACTATAAACTCCTTAAGGTTTCATTTGTCCCAATTAACTCATATTAGAGTACGGCGAGCATATGTTACAGTAGGCTTTATATATCCAAAATACTAACTTTTTTGTGTTAAGAGATAGAGGAATGGTTTATTCGGCAAATTTTTAGAACGTACAAACATATGAATCTTTGCTGAACAAACGAAATTCCTATCTTTATTGGGTACAGAGTTACTTAAAAGTTAAAAGAAAAGTCCTGGATATGTGTGGCCTTCGGCAAAAACGTGTGTTTTGTATTCCCAAATGCTTCTTTAGAACAACATTTTCTTGTAAAATGTAGCTAACAAAAGTTAAGTTTGTCCGTTTTTGAATCAAGATCGAAGAAAAAGATATAGCTAAATATCTAGAGGCTATCGGCGAAAGGAGTTGCTGCGGAGTATACAGTGAGCCACGGGATGTGGTAGGCAGTGCAGGAAACCACTCGGCTTTCATGCTGAATGTATAAAAGTGGCCGGGAAGCTAAAGTTGCCGAAAAGAGGCTGCACCGCCGTAAGAAATATGAACACTATATCGCATCCTCGCGAAAGCGAAGAATACCTTCACCAGGCACTTTCGGAACTTGCAAGCTTTCGAAGAGCGTATAACGGAATCAGGAACCGAACCGTGCCAGTTCCTGTCATGTGTAATGACAGGGAGGAGAACCTGATTACCGATAAGTCGCAGGTGGCCAGGCGTTGGAAACAACACTTCGAAGTGTTACTAAATAATGAGAAGGATAGGAAAGTCGAGGGGAACAAAACAAGCTGTGGATTCGCCAATTCTGAACGAGGTGAAAAAAGCTTGCAGAAAGCTGAAGAAATACGGCTTACGGAAGCTACGGCTTACCGGCCGAGCTTTTGAAAGTCGGGAGTGGGCTCCTGTATAATACAGAGATTCTACCTACAAACTGGTTGGCAGACTCATATGCCACATCTACAAGATGCGACACAGACTCGACAGTAAAAACTATCGTGGCCAGGCCCGGATTCGACTCGAGAGCTCCCCCTAGTTCTAGGCCAACCAAAAAGCAACCAAAACCAAAACAAACGGACGGAAGGACAAACAGGAGCCTTTTTACGCTCGTCATCTTTTTTTCAGAAAGAAAGGCCCCACGAAAATATCTGTCCCGGGCCCCTCAACACCCAAATCCGGTCCTGCTCGAGGTACAACCTGAGTTCCGCATATAAAATTCTCTTCCGCTTCCTGTTCCATAGACTGAGGCCATTGCAGGTAGCCTTTTTGGTGATTGCGTTTAGTTTTCGAACGGGACGACCTACAAAGGATTAGATTTTCACCTTGAGATAGATCTTCAACAACTTTTAAGCGCCGTACAATTCAATGAAACGCAAGGAATGGTGGCAGGTTATGCGGAAACCTAACAAACTTATTGGGCTAAGCAAGGATGTAAATTATCATCCACGCTCATTTTTTCGCTAGCCGTTAGCTCATTTAAAAAGCACATTTTTGAACAACTTTGAATGACGAACTTGAAGTCCTCAAGTAGTAACGAGCAGGGTGGGGAAATGTACTGGTACGCTACAGTATTCACACGACAGCAGCAAGATTTTTGTAGTTACCACTGTGGAATGAAACACTACGCGACAGTAGCCGCTACCGAAGTTTCATACGATCTGCTTATCTCTTGCTTTTTGTCACGAATTCAATATGAACAACAATTCTCTCGCTCACTTCTCTTTATATTGTTGTCATTGTATAGACAATCTCTGGCTCGGGTGTTATTGACTGTAGCTGTCTGTGCTATTTATTGCATTTATTACAAATTGAAGTAAAATTAATTTACTTAGCATCGATTTTTATTTGGGTCCGAGGACGTTAATTGAATTTGTAAGATTCATGCTTTTATTGTCCAGCTTTTGCTTAAATATGCTCAATTTGGATGAGACTTTCGCTGCAGCGAACTAGGAATTTTCGAATGAAAAAGTTTAGAAGTTGGGATTCAAATCTTCTGGTACAAGTTTGATGATATTTTTCGGCAGTACACTGGGGTCGTTTTTTACGCGGGTTGTTTTTATGCGTTTTTTTAAACTGTATATTTTTACAATAACGCGGATTATTTTTACTCGATTCGGAAGAGTATTTGTACGCGTTATCAAATAAGTTCAGTATAAGCATATCTAATCTAATAGCGTAAAAAGCGACCCCAGTGTACATTTATAGAAATTATTTATTTTCCATCTTATTACTGTACTAAACTGTCGCATGATTGCTAATTATTGTCATTCACATAATGCGACAGTCGAGATATCGAAGCGGCCGGAGATCGGCACAAAAGAGAACCGTTGACCATCCGTGTTGGCTTCAAGTCACACGATTCTCTCAAATAGAGAAGCGTACAGCTCAACGCTGCTTTCGCAGTTTGCAAGAGAGGCAACAGTACTTTGCGATACGGTGTCATGCAAAAATGTCAACTGTTCGACACACTGGTGGAGTCTGTATAAAGAACTGATATCATATAATGACCTTTTTAACTGTGAAAAATTTCAGCGAATTCGATTTGCGAAGTTACCTGGACTGACTTCTACAAGAAACTCAACGCATCCTGCAGAGACTTTGTGCCGCGAGCCGCCGAAATAAGGAAGGGAGGATTCTGGTGGACAATTGTGAGGTGACCGAAAGGTGAAAGCAGCACTTCGATGAACACTCGAATGGCGTACAGCAACAGGATCAAGACGGCGTTGGAAATAACATCTATTAGAGATAGTCGAAGCTGAGAACGCTGGGCTTATCAAGATGGGTCCGGATCAAGGTTGTTAACACGATAGATTAGCGTCGATAATCGTCATCGCCGTTACCGATAACGTATGGTATCGTTATTGACGATGACGTTGGAGACGAAACATCACTAGGCAACAGGAAGAAACTTTTCCATATTTGTTTATGTTTCGCGTCTCATCAGGAAAATAAATGTCTCAGTTTTGATTGTTTTACCTTATGAGGCGCTTTTTGAAGCATGAATTCGAATAGAAAGGTATGTAGCATAGTCATATTTGCATTGAAAATGCATCTAAATGATATATCTAATGGAGCAAAAGATCGTATTGCAGTGGTTAGTAATAAACAAACGTTATTGATACGATACCGTCCAGTAGCTAAAGACTGCAACGCGCAAAAATTGGTCGACAAAAAAAAACGTTTCTTTCAGTCAAAATTCATAATACAAAAATCTTCCTATTTTTATTTTGGTAGTTCAACTCACATTTTAAAAGGAAAAAATGTTCGTTCATTACTTTGGTTTGCCAAATCCAAACTGCCGTGCCATCCGCTTAACCCCTTTCATTGAATTTTGTACAGTGGTCTTATCGACCTGATTCGTCGCCAAACGCCAGCTAGATTTATTGTGCTGCTCGTTTTTGATGGATTTATTAGTTTTTTTGATTTTTTGTTTGACCAAGTCTCAATTCTGTTCGATAGAGGTGAAATCTGGGCTATTAGGAGGGTTGTGGTCTAACGGTATCACAACCACGTTGTTCGCATCGTACCACTCGATCGCCTTTTTCCCAAGTCCGACCAGAACAGCACAGGCCTTTTATGTTGCTCTAGGAATGGTAGCAGTCGATTTTCCATGCACTCTTGGACGTAGATCTCTTAATTGACGGTTTCGTACTGATGGAAATGCCGCTTTTTAGACCACACGTACATATGGCCTACCAGACGAGGTATTTTTTCGGGAACTTAGATAGTTTGATGGTTTTGAAAATTTATGCCACCTTCCCTTTTCCTGGTACGGTATAAAATTCCTGTCCCGGAAGCTGCTTGAAATCAAACTTCACATAAGATTCGACACCCAAGGTCGAACTTTGTTAGCAGATTACAGCTTCCCGGACCACCGCTTTGCCGAGGTGTTTTGTTCGTTATCTGGGTTCGCCACCTTCACCATCTTAAACGTCGACAACCCGGCTCGTTTCTTGGCTCGCTACACATTAGTATGGGAGACAATGAGCTCGCCAGTGACGTATTTGATGGAGAGTTTAGGATTCCGCTTATAATTCGCTGCCACCTTCTTCATCGTCGCTTCCACGTCCGAATTACGTTTTTCGCCGTTTCTAGGCATCCTGGCGGTCGACAGACGATCCCCGAACAGTTTTAAAATATATGTTGCGGTCGATTTGGCCACATCCAGCAATTTTGCCAATATTGCGTGCGAGAACGTCGGATTCTTTTGCTGCGCGAGCAAAATTTTGACACGCTGTTCCTCTTGCTTGGACGCCATTTTGAAAACTGGAGAGCAACCGGTGAAAACTCATTTAAGCAACCATTGTATATACACGCAACTTTCAAATGCAACATTTCATGTTTTTTCAATGCATTTTTAACAGAAATACACAAATTTGAAGTCGACCAATTTTTGCGCGTTCCAGTCTTTATCGTCATTGATAATGACGATAATGTCTGAAGACGTAAGCGTCATCGTCGATAACGATAACAGACGGTATCGTTATCGACGTTTACGATAAATTATCGATTAACAACCTTGGTCCGGATAAGTTGGCCGAGTGCCGCCTGATCGACTGATTGTTAAAATTTGGGATAACGAACAGATGCCGGAGACATGAGAGGATGGGGTTATATGTCCTTTTACAAAAAGTCGAGAGCCATCTTCCGAAGGCTGTCGCCACTAGCAGGTGGATTCGTGGGAATTTACTAGGTTGGCTTCGTAGAAGGGTGGTCAACAACGGATGCGACAGATCCTCCAAAAGTGCCGTGAGTACAGAGTCCCTAAGCACCATCTGATCCCCGATTTGAAAGCCGCATATGATACAATTAACCAGAAAGAGCTATGGAAGATCACAGACGAGAACGGCTTTCCGGGAAGTTGACCCGACTGGTTAAGGCTACGATGGATGGAAACCAGTGCTATGTGAGGATTTTGGGTGGATTATTCGGTGCATTCGAATCCCGCAGGGGATTTCGGCAAGTTGGTGGTCTCTGTTGGCTACTGTTTAACGTTGCTTTAAGGGCTGTTAGCGACGAGCGGTGTTCAACATACGGGGCACGATTTTCAACCGATCCTGCCAATTTACCAGCTTTGTCGATGACGTAAACATTGAATATTGGAGGCGGTGACAGGAGAGTACATAAGACTAAAACGCGAGGCAAAGAAGGTTGGGCTGAAGATTATTGCGTCCAAAACGAAGTACATGCTGGCTGGCGGAATCGAGCACAACAGGACCCGCTCAGGTAGTACTGTGACGATTGACGACCATGAGCTCGAGGTAATCGACGATTTCGAACAACGACACCAGCTGTGAGATCAGGAGGCTTTTTATCTACGGAAGTTGTACGCCTGCCTACTATGGGCTTCACAAGCATTTGCGGTCGAACAGACTCAGTTCTCGCACAAATTGTATCCAGTACAAAAGTTTATAAGACCGGTTGTTCTCTACAGGTACGATACGTGGACATTTTTCGAGAAGGACTTGCGAACACTCGGTGTTTTTGAACGGGGGTGCTAAAAGCACCGTGCAGGAGAACGGTGTGTGGAGCGGATGATGAATCACGACCTGGAGCAACTCGCTGACGAACCCAGTATCTTGAATCTGGTCGAAGCCGGACGGATACGCTGGGCAGAACATGTTGCACGAATGCCGGACAACTACCCTGCAAAACTGGTGTTCGCAGAAAAGTTCGGCTGGATCACGGCGAAGAGGAGCGCAGCGAGTGAGGTGGTTAGACCAACGTGGATCAAGACCTGGCAAGCACTGGATGCCCGCGGGATTGGAGTAATGAGGCCATAAAACGAGTTTATTGGTGGGATTTGGTTCATTAGACTATATCTTAAGCAGGCATTAGACGAAGCAAATATTTGCTATTTTCAGTACGAATTAAAAATGATATGTTTCATGAGCTGTAGCTACCGCAAGCAAATACCAGCCGTTTGGCATCACTGTTTCCATGAACAATAATGAACCCCGATAAACCAAAACATATCTAAGCTGAGAGAAAAATTTTCCGCATTTTCCATGGCTGATCTCATCATTACAATACGTGCGAGCGGGAGCATCGCAGCTGAGAGAAAGCATAAACATGAACAGCGAAACTGAGCGCGCGGGATTGAAGGCATCGAATGAACTCCTGTTGGCTGGCAAAATCGCCAGCCAGCA
The DNA here is from genome assembly GCF_029784165.1 of Wyeomyia smithii. NCBI lineage: Eukaryota > Metazoa > Arthropoda > Insecta > Diptera > Culicidae > Wyeomyia > Wyeomyia smithii. The sequence continues at coordinate 199,808,694 of NC_073696.1, forward strand.
TGGCCCTACAAGTGGCAGTTTAGTAAACAGTTGGATGCCGGTACGATAGCATTGCCTTCCGCAAATAGCTCCGGAGTGGTTTCTGTTGACCGAGTCGCGTGTGGAATATCAACTGCCAGGTTAATTATTAATTTAAAAAATGGTTCGCAGCGAGTGCCAGTATATTGTGACGCCTGCGAGCATCCTGTTTCATTTTATCCCACCAGCACGTTAAGTGCGGCGAACCGTGATTAGTCTCGCCTGATGACATAACAACCCGCATGTTAATATCTTTCAATGGATTAAAGCCTCCGTGAAGCGTGAAGAGCGGGTGCGAAAAAGGAAGCAGCTTGGAAGTGTAATGTTCCTAAATCTTCTAGGTATGGTTATGGTTACGTGCTTCAATGGCGTTCAATATCAAGATCAGAGGAGCTGTGTGAAGGAGGTCGAATTAATTTCGTCCTATTAGCAGTGCAGTGACGAGAAAAGTTCTAGAGTCCGTTAAACTGCGGCCAAATTCGGGTGGAAAGTTCGTGCAAAGGTCAACCTGCCCAGCTGCTAAGTGATTCACAATAATGCAAAACCAGTGTCAGTGAGCCGATAGTCGGTTGAAATTAGTCTGTTAAATGTGTTATAATCAATGCTCAACACAGTGAGTACGTATGGCGAAATATCAAATAAGTGAAGTGTAATAAATAATGACTGTGTAACACACCATTGGATCACACTGAATGCTGATTGGAACGTGCATGAACGAAGCGTCCCTTGGATTGGAATCAAAATTGAAGGTGAGCCAACTGTCGAGACAGCCAAGAATAGAATTGTTGTGTTGAATTCGTAAAATGCACTGGCATTTTTATAATATCCAATAAATGAAGATAAATTATATTATTCTTTGGACTTATATATTATAGTTTGCTGGGTATAAAAACTAAACGTTACATAGTCGTGCGAACTGGTTGGGGATTAGGGGATCAAATCCACCGTCAGTTAAAAAGTTATGCTTTGATCATACGTCTTGGGAATCGACAAATAAATAAATTATTTGAGAGACAATAGATAATTTGAAGTTGATGAAAATGCCAAAAAATAACCCTGAGATTTGAAAAAAAAACGGTTGAGATAATGGTTTAGGAACTAAAAATACTGAAGTCGAATAAATTAAAAAAATAGTTTTGGTAGAACTCAACCACTTCCTCTAACTCACTTTCGGTCCGCTGGTTCACTACTTATTAGGATTGTGCGAAAATCCATCTTCTTAATTCGCAGCGGAAAAATGTAGATGCAACTCAACAGTAATTTGCTGTTTCGTGTTGCATCCTACAAAAAACTAAATAATAAAATTTCTGGTTGGCAGTCATGAGATACAGACAATCAAAACCTAATTGACCGTAGCAGTATCACTGTGAAGTTGATGAACAGATCCACCGTCTTCATAAGAAACGATATATATTGAATGAATTTTACTGATTTTATACGTGGTATTGACTTTTGATGAACATTGTTCAGGTACAGCGGATTCACGTCATTTCAGCGCAAACACCATATTTATATAGGTACATTACCATTGGGGCAGAGTTCGTGAAACGGATAAAAGAAAATAACTTAGCGTATACATCTACGTATTCAACTCAAATCAATTAAGTTATCCAATTTCCTGAAGATGGCAAACAGTTCAATTACATATCCGTGAGTTACTTTTTGTTTTTATCAGAACAACGGTTTCTTCAACCCTTAAACTTCTGCCGTTTATATGTAATACAAAGAAGTCTTATCTCATGAAACAGCAGTCATTTATTCAGTCTTATTCCCTCCCCTCAGAAGCAATGAAAATATTTAACCTTTTTCCGTGAGCTAAGACTTCTCATAAAGTAAACGAAGAAGAAACTAAATCGTTAAGGTTTCACTGCGAACCCACAAATGGAATCCACAATCACAATAACCAAACTTTGACAGAATAGGAATAAAAATAATGTTAGTGGTTTGATTATTATTTTGGTAGCATTCCCACAGTTTCTGATTAACACAGAGTCTAGCCAGAATCGAAGGTATAAATTCGCTTTACCCTTTGTCTGAAATGTGAAAAATTTCGGAACATTTCCTTGCCCAGCCAGATTCCCCTCAAGTCAGAAACGATAACAAAAGGTAACGTTGTACTAAAGGGGCCACGCAGGAAGATATCTCCTCTCTGATGGCAACCTGATAAATGACGGAGTCAACAAAGCGCCACTCAAGCATTCTTGCTTTCTATAAAAAATTAGGCTTTGAAAAGTTATTCTTGACAAACAATCACCTACAAAGAGACGAAAAGAAAAATCACAGGAGGGTTGTGTGCAAAGTCACGACCGCAAGGATGAAGTTGAATACTTTTACAAGAAAACCCGGCTGCTTGCGTGTCAGTCATTTTTAAATTTGTTGTTCAATTCAATATCGGATAAGATACCGATCACATCTTGGCGTTATCACTGACAGTGCGAATAAAGTATTCCTTGTGATAAAATAAACAATGAAAAGCTGATTTAACACTTAAAACTAGACGGCTCATGCGTTGTCAAAATGAGTCAACTTTTCATTGAATGCATTCACTAGTGCCCGCTTTCGCACATAGACTGCATTTCACTAAAAAGCCTCACTGCATCAGCTGCTATCGATGCTGAGATCCGCTGCAACTAGTGCACTGTCCATTGGCATGCCACAGATGTGGCCTACTGCTACTGCTGCTGCTAAGGGAAGACTGCTGTTGTCGCTGTCTAGAACTATTAAGAGCGGCTTCAAGTGATAGATTGGTTGATTGCTTTTGAAGGGACTTTAACCCGGCTTCGACTGAAACAGGCTCTTATATAGGGATGAAAAACCTATCGATAATAGTAGGAAATCATCGATAACTATCGATAGCCATTTCAGTCGATAATTCCCATCCTTAGGCCTCTGTCATAGTAGACGCGTGGGAGCTCTCTTTACGGCTGTTCATTTACCTACGGCAAGTTTCTCGCCCCATCGCTCGCGTTCGCGTTTACTATGACAGAGGCCTTACTCTTATACAAACAAATAGCAAATTTAAAATGGCAAGGTCTATGATTCTGTTGACCGTGCTTGGGAAGCAATCATATTAACGACTAATCAGATCAGTCAAATTTCGCGCTTCAACAAGGATTGACCATTCTCAATAATATAGTTGCTTGTCATGAAATGGACTAGATATTTTTTGAATTTTGATTATGCGAAAAATTAATTATGCTGATAATGAAAGCTTTTCGGATGTTGTGCTCATGAATGAAGGAAAAGATAATTCAGTACGTTCTGAGACACGGAGATGAAGCCAAATATATATGTTCCAAATTTTTTTAAAGTGTAAATTGATTTAAGATAAAATATTAACACTTCAATTAGGTTTTTTTTTCATCATGAAAAGGACAATTTGTTCTTTAATTCAATGCGCAGTGCGAATAAAGTATTCCTTGGGGGACAATAAACACTGAAAAGCTTTCCAGAACGTTCTTTTCATTGGATGCATTTGATAGTGTGCCTGTTATCGCAGCATTTCACTAGAATGCCACACTGCATCAGCTGGCCCTGATTATATAGATGCTGAGACCAACGTCAACCGCTGCGCTATCCCCGTTGCCACAGTAGTGGACGCTTCCGTTGCCATTGGTATCCGCTGCCCTGCATCACCTGGTCCTGCTATCGATGTTGAGACGCGCTCCGCTATCCATTGCCATACCACAGCTGTGGCTGTTGTCCGCTGCACTGCTACTGTATCCACTGCTGCTACTAAGGGAGGACTGCTGTTGTTGCAGTCTAGAATTATAATGAGCGGATTCGGCTGAAACAGGCTCTTATATAGGCCAAATAGCACATTTCAAATGGCAAGGTCTATGATTCTGTCGACCGTGCTTGGGAAGCAATCATATAACGACCAATCAGAGGCCGAAGTATTCGTTTTGACAAGGCTTGACTATTTTAAATAGTACAATAATTTGAAAAATAAAATTACAATAATCTGCATTTGGGAAAAATCTTAGAAGATTTTCCAATCTATTGCTGCAAGAACGAAGAAAATCCATCGAATACTAACCGATTTATTAGCATTTGAAATTGGACATATTTTTCACTTTTTTCGGTTTTCGATTTTCATTTCACATCCCTATGTAGCCGAACTTCCTGAGAGAAGTATTCTACTTCAAAAAAAAAGCCGATTGATTGGCGTCTTGAGACCGAACATGTTGAGCTGCTACTTAAAGCTAAACATAACCCTATGCACGAAGGGTGGGGATATTTTGGGGTTCATCCACCTTTGGAATTTTTTGACACTTCAAAGGTGCTGGAACAATTTTCTACATTTAATGTTGTAGTAGTAGGACAATTTATTCTCGCCCACCAGGTTCTTCACCCCCTTCACATTGTTACGATAGGGGTGGGAAAGTGAAACCTTCTTCTCACTCCTGGCTCCTGAAGGAGTGTGAGCAGCAGCCAAGGATGGCAAAAATAGCATCATTCAACTCTTTGGGGATCATATCTACAAGCATTTTTAATGGGCTTCCGATCCCAGAAAACCACTGCTTTAGAAAATTGCACATTCCTACGCACGCAGGAGATTATCTAAAGCAAAGAAATATTCGACGGTAATTTTTGAAGATTATATCTAAGCATTGCCTGATTCGTTCAGTTCAAAATATAGTGAATATTTCACAAAAGAACCATAAATTATTGAACTTACACGATCGCAAAGACTTTTTTCAGAGTCGTTTGCATGTTTATTTTCTTCGGTAAGCAATCTCAAGTTTATTTGGTATTATAATTCCGAATTACCGTTCATTCTTTTTGATCTCACGATTCTATTGAATGCAAATGAACTTGGATACAAAAGATGTTTTTTGTGCACATTACATTCATTTGACACGGCTCAAACAGTATTGTTTTTGAAATATTCAATCTAAACAATCAGGGTTAAAAACATGCAATCAGTAAAGTTTCTTTAAACACTTGCACGCAAGTGAGAATGGTTGTAAACAATATGTTGAAGCGAAGAACACATTAACAACAAACGAGATGATTGGGTAAAATTTCCAGCATTTTTCACAGATAGACACATTTTGTAGATCCATGAGTTATTTTCTTAAAGGACGTATGCATTTTGGTGTAGAGTTATATATCATTTGAAACATTTTAACTCTTTTCTTGAAACAGTTCGCCCAGCTGTTTTGTTGTCAAACAATGAATTGCATAATATTAATCATACATTGCAAAGAACTTGTGGTTTTTGCTGGAGAACTACGGACAAATTAAGAAAAACGTGTATTTTCCCAAATATTAAAAAAATTTTGATAAAAAAAGATCCTTAAAAATATAGAAAAAAAAACTATTTTTTTATTGAAATTTACTGTTTATTTTCGCTCATTTCAAGATGGCTTGACAAAGTATTTTTTTTTAATTCTTTTAGCACCAATATTTAGTGGTTAATTTGTGGTTTCGAAATCCAATTTGTGGTAATTTGTGGTTGAGTAATTTCTGAGAAATTTTCAGAAAACTGAGTCAAGCCATCTCTGAAAATGATTTAGCTTGAATGACTCGGACAACGATGATATATACATCAATCGAAAGCTCTTAATTTGTGGTTCACGAAAATGTAGTTTTTGTAGGCATAGTTCATATTAAAATAATTAAAAAACTATTATTTAAGTTATTAAACATTGTTTACCTCTTGTAGTCAACACCGATCGTACGCGGCGTTGGATGAGCATAGTACTGGCACCTGCCGATGTTAGTGCTAGTGGGTTATCTGGAACATATCGACAGTCGTTCATATACACTAAGGTCGTTTTTTACGCGGGGGATGCGTTCCAAATTTGTGAGGGTCCGTGTAAAAAACGACTTTTTTGAGTTGCAAATATAACAAAGAAAACCGTCCTAAAACGTTAAAACCTCGTTTGAATATGATAGTGGCCAATCTAGAGACCAAAATTCAATATTTTTAATTTTGAGTATTTACACCAAAAATTGTGATTTTTTTTTTAAACTGATATATGATCACTCGTGGCCTAAAACGGAAAACGTGATTGAAATGAGGTTGATATCTTGTACCGTTTTTGAGTAATGAAGGAAAGCAATCCGCGTAAAAAAAAACCGCGTAAAAAGCGACCATACTGTATACGACATACAGTTGTCGCTGCCGTTTTTGAGTAATGGAGAAAAGCAATCCGCGTAAAAAAAAACCGCGTAAAAAGCGACCATACTGTATACGACATACAGTTGTCGCTGCCGTTGAAAGCTTTTTTGTTTTATTATTCAGAGGGTAGTTGTAGTAGCATATTCCTGAGACGAGAAAATATCGAATTTTAATTCTAGTCAGGACTCACACCTTTGGGCATTTACCATGCGTTTCAACCGTTCCCTAGAGTTCTAAGGCCCATTCCCGATCTTCAGGCATCATTCCGGTTTCTAAAATACCCAACAGTCGAATACAGTTGCGTAGTTGGTTACCAAAATATTATTATATTCATCGAAACAAAAAATTTTTCTTTATTATTATCAGGCTGTAATTCATTCCAAGAGTTAAAACGTATGTGCTAATAGATTTTAACATATAATAGATTTTGTATGAGAAAGACCAGATCACATCCCTAGGTGTAATAATTTAGGTTTTTTTATTTCCAAACAATCGGTAAACGGCAAAACTACATTTCCGGAAATGATTCGACCGAAGATCGAGAAAATTACGCTCGCATGTCTACGTAAAACTTCACTTATTTTGAGGAAATTTACGTAAAACACACGGAATTGATGCTAATGATCAACATTTGCATTTCGCAGCAAATCTGCACATATATTATCCCTGCTGTTTACATACTGTTTCACCTAGAAATACTCAGAGGAAGAGATTCGCGGTGAAAAAAAATCGCCAATTCGGCAACTGGGTTTCATATGTCAGAGGTGCCAGATCTCTTCACAAAGCGCAATGTTGACTAACATTCGACTTGTATAATCGGTGGTGACGGTGAAAGTCCTTAAGAATAGTGAAGTGCTTCGCAAAAACTGTTAAGGTGATATATTTTATGCTTATGTTTAATTTTATACACCTTCACTTATTTTGTTACCTATACACAAGGTTTGTTGAACTCCGGGTAAAAATCACTCATTCATTGGCAATAGAACAAAAAATCGTATAGAAATGAACACGTTCTTTTTTGTACCTGATTGCAATACCTCTCAATGTGGTGTTACCTTTCTTATTCGTTTGGCTCCAATTTTGACGGTTCGTTTGGCTCACCGCATATCTCTCCCTCTGAGTATCTCTAGTTTCACCATACTCATCGCTACACGAAAGCTTTCTGAGAAAAAATCATCTTGATGGTCTACCAGCGCCGCGTATGGTCGGTGTTGACTACAAGAGGTAAACAATGTTCAAAAATTTAAATAATAGTTTTTTAATTATTTTATTATGAAGTATGCCTACAAAAACTACATTTTCGTGAACCACAAATTAAGAGCTTTCGATTGATGTATATATCATCGTTGTCCGATTCATTTGAAGCGAAATCATTTTCAGAGATGGCTTGACTCATTTTTCTGAAAATTTCTCAGAAATTACTCAACCACAAATTACCACAAATTGGATTTCGAAACCACAAATCAACCACTAAATATTGGTACTAAAAGAATTTAAAAAAAAAAAACTTTGTCAAGCCATCTTGAAATGAGCTTTATTTTCAATTTTTATTAATCAAAAAAAACTGCGTGACTTTTCATGAGGCATCAATAATTTACCTGCGTGAGGTATCAATAAAACTGCGTGACTTTTTATGAGGCATCAATAAATTACTTCATTCTTAGACAGTTTCTCCATTCAACCAACGGTTCTGAGCTACAATACTTTGAATAAAACTTACGCCAAAATGCATACGCTATTTTAGAAAATAACTCATGGGTCTTAAAAATCTCGCCATCTGTGAGAGATGCTCAGTTTGCTAAGCTAAAAACGTGTGCGAAATTTCATTCAAATCAAAAATGGTAGTTTAAATTTTTGAGTATTTTCAGTTCTCTAACATACACAATTTGCCCAACAACATCGTTTATGAACTCTAGCATTGCAAACCCCCGTTTTTTTCTCAAGACCATCTTTTTAAAAAACAATAAATCGGATATTCACGGAAAAGTAACCGAAAACAGTTCCAGCCTAACCTACGCAAAGCATAAAATAGAAACTGTATCGTTATACGGCATCAAACCAAGCTGCAGTTCTCAAGAACTGGTGTAACATATGTTACACACAGTGCTTTGGCTGTATAGTAATGAAACGAAAACCAAGCCTTTTGATGAACCCGAGCATGTTACTTGCCTTGACAATTAAGTTGTTATGGTGCTCAAGGGTTAATTCGAAATCAAATATAGTTCCTTAATTTCTGACTTGATTAAATCTAGTGAGGGACAAGAGAACGCTGGTGGGCCTTTTCGTAACATACGAGCAAAATAAACTGCCAAAGTGCCAATATTGTAAGAATTTGCAGCATTAAAGCATCAGCTGGTCACACATGAAAACACAAAAGATATTATGGGTATTCATGTCGAGCTCGTTAACAAATACCCAGCCGTAAAAATACTCACCTCCATTGACGAGTAAAGGAAGATACACAGTTTTCGGCTGGGTATTCGTATACGAGCTCGATGTGAAGACCCCTATTGTCTGAATGGTGTGCAGTTATGAGGTGTGCTGTTCCGGTTCTTTTGTTTTAGTTATTTACCTATTCAGAAACTACGGAAACTTGAAACTAACTGTGGTGTGGTGAATTTGTTTCACCTAAAATCTTCTGGCGATTACCATAGATATCAAACCAGTTCGAAAACTTATTGTGGGGCAAAAGTACACAGAAACCGCGGGTCAAAACATTTCAAGAAATCTAATCTGAATCGTATCAGGATAAGGAAGCAGAGAGAAGGTATTTAAAAGTGTGACAGTTAGCGGCTAAAAAGAATTAGTGCAAAATTAGCAAAAAAAAAACTTTAAAGGTTGTAAAAAAGAAGTTCTTATGCTACAAAAAAAAAACTAAAAACCCTGGTAATGTGTTCCAATGCTGAAAGGTTCATATATCTACCAAACCGACTTTTATAATAGTTTTATTTTTGCAAATAGTTCTGTTGAGAAAACAATTAGTTGCTTATTTTACCCCTCGCTACTCTATTTCTACCTTATATTGCGCATTTCAAGAAGGAGATTGACACGCATTTCATGCATCAATTTCTAGCAAGCTTTCTGTACACCGTTCACTGTGGAAGGCTTCGATGTGAGATGAAATAAACAGTTTCACATCTTTTACATAAATTAAAGTGTTTAAATGGTGCAGTAAAGGACACAGATGAGAGACGTCCAATTCACCCCAAGACAATTAGCTGGTAAAGTGTATAGTATTTTCTGGGATTCGCATGGCATAATTTAGGTTTGGTCATCAGACCGGCTTCCATCTCGGTGGTTGGTAAATATTGTAGGTCGATGTTAAAGATCTCTGGTGAACGCATGTTTTGTATCGATGTGCTTGGACCTCCTTTCCAGATGATCGGATATCATCGTCTCGCTATACAATTGATTGTCCTCGAAAAATGACGGTTGGATAAACTGGGTCCTCGTTGATGTCCTTCAGACGTTTTCGCATCCATAGCTGCTCCTGGCATCCCTGTGACAAAGCGCCACTAACTCGGCTTCTGTCGAAGAAAGAGCAACGCAGGGGCAGGGACCCCCTTCTTACCAGACCGCCACAGTCCACAAAGCCCTCCATAGCTTCGTTTCCGGAGCCTAGATGCGGAGGAAACTCGTTGGTTGCCTCAGCAACTGTTTTGTTTCTGTCCAGTTCCGTTTTGTTGGTTTGGATACCTTTTCCCCAGAAGTGATGTGCTAAGGCAGATATCTGGCCGGGTGTTGACCTTGACGTACAGCAAACTACCAACCAAGCTTCGGTACGATTCGTTGGTAGGTAGTTCTTCCTCCTCCTTTCGCTGGACCTAGGTAGCATTGAATCTTGGACGGCTTGGCATTTTCGTGTCCAAACCGCATCAAGATCTTGTCGGTCTGATTCAACTCATAGTGACCGTCTTGCTTTTCAATCCTAACTCCAAGAAACAGTCGCAGCTCTAGCAAGCTTGAGAATTTGAGCTGCTTCGCCAGTTTTCATCCTGCTTCTACTTGAAGGTCCATTTGTATCCTACGGTATTTCTTTCAGGTGGTAGAGACACTATCTCTCACGTTGCAACTGCAGTTCTTCCCTTATCGCGTTTTGCCAAGCTGCTGCTTCCGAGAACTGGAATGCCTCGAAACAGTTTCTTCGCTCGTTGGTGCTGTTGCTGGTGATACCGGTGACTTCTTCGTATCGTTGTGGATGGATTCCCTTGGTGGAACTCCTCGACGGCGTGGCCCATTTGGTGGTTCGATGTTCACAACGGTTTGGTCATCGTCTTCTTGACTATATTGCTCGGCATAATCGTCATTGTTGGCACCCGAATCGACTCCAACAATGGGATTGTCGCTTTCATCGCCGTCGTCATTTTTCTCTTCTTCATCCGCGTTGTTGACTTCAGATTGGAGTAGAATTCAACAGTGTTCTTCTCCTGAGCGCTTTCGACAGGCTCTTCAAGCCAGGTTTGCTACCATTCCATAATTCATATGACGTGACTGAAACAGATCTTGACAGTAATATATTTTGTAGATATACAGCCGTGTTCAATGATTCCGCCCCATAGCACTAGTTCAGTTCTGAATCGAATAGTAGACACCGGCTTACCTCGACCAGGTACCGATTTCGCCCATTTCTGCTGTGAACTGCCGCTGTGTACTGCACCTCAATGCCCTCTCGACGGAAGAACGATCGTAGCCTTCCTCTGCTGTACTCTCTTCCTTGATCAAAGCGTACCACTTTTGGTTTACGAGCGAACTGGAATTCGGTCACTGATGATACCTCACTGGATCGCACAGGTCCGTATGCGCCAGGTCCAATAGCGCCTTGGTACTAGATTTAGATTCCTTGGGAAAGGGTCTACGAAATTTCTTACCTCTCAGCTTTTACTCTTACGGCGATACTCGCAAGCTGCTTTCACTCCGCACTCGTGAATCTGCCATCCGGTGACTAAAACGTTCCTCTTAGTTCGGGAGATCGCGTTCAGATCTTCTCACTGACCAGTAAGTCGACTTCTTCCGGTTAACTCAGGTAGAAGAGGCTGCCGTTTTATCACCACGCAGCACTTGGCAACCGTTGATGTCTAAATTAACAGTTGCATTATTTTCGCATCAGCGCCAGAATGGACAAAAGGTTCATCGCCAGCGTTGATGTGTAGAGCGCCTTGCTCAAAGTCGTTTCGGTTTGCGTACCATGGTCGTTGTAGCACTGGATCACACCTAGGCCTTCACCTTCGTCAGCTCGCTTTTTTCGTCGGCAAGCGTGACGTGTTGTACCTCGTTTTCGATTTTTTCGATTCGTGAATTATTGTCAATACGCAACGGTTTGGCTACGTGTTACTCAGTCATTGATCCACGACTTGCAAATGAAAGTGAATTGGAATTTAGCTCTTTCTTCGACAATGATAATGATAGGTTTCCCGGATTTCCGACCTTGATGATTTCTTCTTACCCTATCCGATTTTCATCACCGAATCCATAGATAAGAGTTTATAAGAGTTTTCCCTTGACATGTTTCAAGGTCAGATCCTCATCCCACTGCACCATATTCCACCATGTCCTTTCCTTTCGAATAACGTTTGTGGCAGATTCGCTTCAATAACGAGACATTTGACGTGAGGCTCACCTTTTGATGATGGTCTTGGAGCGCTTCCCAGGTTTCTTTCGCGGTCATCGACGGATGAATCAGCGCATGTTGATTGGCTTCGATTAGCATCCCGATAATCGCCCTTGGCTTGGTATCTCCAGTGTTTTAAACTGCAGCTTCAGCCTCGGGGATCGGTTTCCTCTTGCGTCATGAGAAGTGTCACCTTGAAGCACAGTTTGAAATATTCAGCTTTTGTATATTGAATCAGCTTTCATCCATCTTCTAGAAAAATCATAGTGAATTTTTCAGTCTTGCAGAAAACTCTCCATGCTAGTCCGTAACCTGTGGTACTAGCAACAGTGGGACTGAGGTGAAAGTCAAGTGGTTTGAACGGTTGCTGGCTATCGAATGAAAACTTTATTCTCTCTTGTTCTTGTTTGTCTTGTTATTTTGCCATTGATTGTCTAAATACAACATAACAATATTCAATAATTTACTATCTTGAGCATGGTAAAACAATCAATAAACCTTATTTTTGTACATTACTGGATCGACTGGACGTTGAAATCAATGTGAAATTGCCGCATATGGTGAAGAAAAAAGTGCTTTTCCACCAAGACAACGCTTCCGCTTATTTTATTAGTAGGCTAGTCCAGAGACTTTTCAGCCTATGTAAAAATTGGCCTCGTTGAAAACACATTTTGGATCATAAAATTTACTTCTATTTCACCCTACTCCAATAAAATTTTCCCCATAGAGTAGGATATCATGTAACTCAACTTTGACAAAACAGACAAACGACAGTGAGGTTAACATCGAGAGGAAAGTTGAAATATCATAAAGACATTGAATCAATTTCGATAACACATTATTGTAATATTTTGCACAAGCTTTTTCCGAGTTTTTGTTTTTCTCATGCTTTGAATCTTTTTATATTCTATCTTCTAATCATATAAAAATGCAGCTCTGTCTGTCTGATCCCGATTGGCTCTAACACTACTGCACCGATCAGCGTGAAATGTTGTATAGAGAGGGTTTAGAAGCCGGGAAAGGTTACTAAGATAGTTCGATAGTTCGACTTCTTCTGGAAGGGAGGGGTCCCATACAAATGAAACACAAATTTCTGCGCATCTCGAAAACTAACCAAGTAAATTGGAACCAAATTTAGCATGTGAATTTTTTTGGGGGTAACAAATATGTCCATATAGGTTCGACAACCCTTCCTCTTCTGGAAGGGAGGGGTTCCATACAAATTAAACACAAATTTCTGCACATCTCGAGATCTAACCAAGTAAATGGAACTAAATTTGACAGGTAAATGTTTATAGGGGTAACATATATGTCCATAATAGTTTGACATACCTCCTTCTCCTGGAAAGGATGGGTTTCCCTCAGAAGAAGCACAAATTTTCGCATATCTCAAGAGATAGTCAAATAAATGGAACCAAATTTGGCATGTGGAGGTTTTTGGGAGCAAAAAATATTTGCATGATGGTTCGGCACCCCTCCAACTTCTGGATGGTTCTTATACAAATCAAACAAAAATTGCTATGGTGGTTTGACGCTCTTCCGTACTCTGGAAGGGGAGGGAGGTCTTCCATACAAATATAGCAGATATTTCAACCAAGTTTTCCGGTTTCTGGGTTGATGCACAGGAGCCAAAACTCGACTCCAGACCCCATTTTTAAATTTAAGGTGGTAACTTCCGGTTTTAGGGACCAGAATGACGCCCAGAGGCCAGAAAATGTCTCCAAATGCCAATTTAAAATCCAATATGGCGACTTCCGGTTCTTGAAAAACAGCCTAAAGTAAGTAAATACCACCCCATATGAGTATTTCCGGAGCCAAGATGATGCGAGGAGCTAAAAATTAACCTCAGACACCATTCTGAAATGTAAGATGGCAACTTCTGGGAAACAGCCGAAGAAAACGACCGAATACTACTAAATATGGATACCTACGTAATCGAGATGATGCATAGAAACCAGGCATTGACCCTGGACACCATTTTGAATTCAAAGATGACCACTTTCTGTTTCTAAAAAAACAAACAAAATAACTGAATACCACCCAATATGGGTCATTCGGGAATCAGATTGATGCCAGCAAAATAACTGAAAATGACCGAATATTTTTAGAACAGAGGTGATGTACGTACAGAAACCAGAAGTCGAGGGTATTGTCATTCCAATAAAACCAATCATATCAAACGATTAACTTTCGACCTTGATTACATCCTATGGCTGATTCGTCGTGCATTTGCAGAATATAAGCACATCGCAAGGAATCTATGAATTTGGAATGCTTGAAATTATTTAATTAAACCCAAAAGTGGGCCGGACGAAGTTAGCCGGGTCAGCTAGTACTCATATGTTTTGACAATAGGGCTTCTATAACTCCGTCGGGAAGAGCACAGCAGTCCAAGCTGGAAGGCAAGAGTTCGATTCCCGATACAGTCACCTGTCTTTTCGGTTTCAGTCGGCCTGCCTTAGGAGCATAAGCGTAATTGATAACTGTGGAAATGCTGTTCAGCGAGCGTTTATAAAGCCAACAAGAAGCCTAAATTTCCAAACTGGGTACAGTAATTAAAGTCACTGTTTTACAAAATTAATAATGATTTTAAGGCAAGATCAAGAAAATTCAGTTCAGAGCATCACTACCAGTTTTTACACTACTTAAAATGCCGATACATAAATATTAGGGTGGGAAATCGTTATATGGAAAAAACGAAACTTGATACCAGATAGTCAGAATCAAGTTTATTTATTCTATTTGGGGCCTCGAACAATCCTGAATTATTGGAAGTCGATTGGTTTTGTCTCCGCTTGGCGCATTGCATTTTAAATTTATATGGAAATTTGTATGGAAAAACCAACTTTTTTTACGTTTTCCATTCTAAAGAGCTCAAAATGGATCAAACCATAGGTTTCATGACTTCAAATGGTAGGTTTTTTGATGCCTAACAACTTAGCCGAAGACACTTGGTTCTGGAAAATCGATCATTTTCCCCACCCTAATAAATATTTTCAAGAGTTATGCGCATTAGGGCAGGGATTTCGTATAAAAGACATGCAGAGAAATGTTGTCTACGTTCACCAAACTTCAATTTGACTTTCAAACCAATACAAATTATACCCTAGACGATATTTTTGGGTGGCCCATGATAGTAGCAAAACCGAATTTTGTGACCAGCATAATGAGTCAATATTTAGCAGCGTATAAAAACACTAAAAATATGAAACTCAGAGCGGATATTTCATAATTCAATAAAAACGTACCAATTATTTATAGTTCCATTCATTTTATTGATTTAAACGATGTTTTTCGCGAGTTCTAGCATTATTTTCCACGACTGACTTTTTGCTATTGTGGTGAAAACAACAACAAATTATCAGTTGATGGGAGTCTTCCGACATTTATTGGAAAACTTGAGAGTTTAGCGCATTAGCGGTTTCGCAAAAAAGGCATATAGAAAAATGTTGTTCACGTCCATTAAACTTAAATTTTACTATTAAAAGTTATTGACATACGTAAAAAGTAGAACAAAAGGCAGACTAGCCGATGGTACTGGTTGACCCATAATACGGGATGACTTTATTACGAAGCATCATTGTGCGGGGAAAAGCAACGTATAATTACCCATGGGAAAACGTCGAACTGCTCAAGAAAACACTCACACCTATAAGCGTTCGTCTCAGCACTTTCTTTCTCCTTTTCAAACAAACAAACTTTTAATCACAAAAAAAACATAAGATTACATGTTGAATACATTCAGCCAAAACAAAAATTCAAAACAGTGCACGTCGTTTTCAAGGTTTTCATGTGATTTGATAACGTGTGTGCGTGAAACGTGTTAAACGGCTAGGTGTCCAGTTGACTATAATTTTCTCAGGCTTGTTAATTTTTTGGTGTGCACAGAAAAGACTATTGGAGGCTACTTTGTAATTATAATTGCTCAAATAGGGTTTCCCCTATTTCATACATAGACCTGAAAAACATTTGTTTTTCAATGCAAAAAACGACTGGAATCGATAACGTTAATGCAAAAGTGATTCAAGATTGCTTTCATGTCATCGGACACGACCTCCTTGGCCTAATCAATGAATCGTTACAAACTGGGCACGTGCCACGAGTTTGGAAGGAATCTTTGGTGGTTCCTATTCAAAAGGTTGCTGGTACGAGTAAAGCCGAAGAGTTTCGTCCCATCAACATATTGCACACATTAGAAAAAATTTTAGAACTTGTTATCAAAGGCCAACTTTTAAATTATCTTAATATGAACAGTTTGTTAATACCAGAACAATCAGGCTATCGAGAAGGTCATTCTTGTGAAACTGCGTTAAATTTGGTGTCAGCAAAATGGAAAGAAAATATTGAGCGTAAAGAAACTATTGTTGCAGTGTTCTTGGATTTAAAACGCGCTTTCGAAACGATTTCTAGACCCTTATTGTTACGAACAATAAAGCGTTTTGGTATTACAGGTACTGCATACAAGTGGTTTGAGAGCTACTTGTGTGACAGAACTCAACGGACTATTTTCAATGAATTTACTTCTTTTCCCATGGGAAACATTCTTGGAGTACCTCAAGGAAGTGTATTAGGGCCCATTTTATTCATAATGTACATTAATGACATGAGACAAGTTTTACGTTTCTGTGATATTAACCTTTTTGCTGATGATACTGTACTGTTCATTGCAGCTAAAGATCTCGATTTTGCTATTATTCGCTTGAATGAGGACTTGTGTTCGCTGAGTAGATGGTTGAAATTCAAACAACTAAAACTGAATATAAGAAAAACTAAATTTATGGTTATTTCGCGCAACCGTGTTACTGAAAATGTCTCTGTGGAAATTGACAGCGAGACACTTGAACGCGTACGTGAGATGAAATATCTTGGCGTGACTATTGATGAAAAACTTAAGTTCAATATTCATATTGACAATGTCATCAAGAAAATTGCCAAAAAATTTGGAAATCTCTGTCGTTTGAATAAAGAGTTGAGTACTTTTAGCAAGATTCATCTCTATAAATCAATCATCTCTCCCCACTTGGACTTTTGCTCTTCCATTTTATTTTTGGCAAATGAAACTCAAATATCGAGGTTACAGCGTTTGCAGAATAAAGTTATGCGGTTAATTTTGAGATGTAGTAGATTCACTTCCTCGGCCTTGATGTTGGATGCCTTGCAATGGTTAACTATGAAGCAGCGAATTGTGTTCATGACGATGCTGTTCATTTTTAAAATAGTTAACGGATTGCTGCCTCGATATTTGTGTGATCGAATTGTGAGAGGAAGTGATATTCATAGATACAATACTAGAAACGCGACAGAAATTCGAACACCAAATTTTATTTTTGGAGCTTCGCAGAATTCATTATTTTTTAAAGAAATTAAAGTGTTCAATTCGATGCCTACACAGGTCAAACGTGCAGCAACGCTACTTGAGTTCAAGAGACAATGTATTTCACACGTCAAAGCTGTTTTTTAGGCAGCTAAACAGAAATGTTTTACAATTCACGCACTAAATTGACGAAGTTTTCATAACGGATGATTTTATGTGGACTTTTGCTGTAATAGCTTTTTAGTATTTTTTTAAGCATTGTAAAAACTATTATGTTCGTCCCGATGATAATGATGGATTTTGTATTTAATGCAGTAGTAAAAAAAAAATTAGAAGTCTACAAAGGTTTGAGAATCGCGCGCGTTACACAGATATAATTGACTACCTTTCTTAAATTAATATATGACATTTTGAAAAATAAAGGTTTTTTTTTATTTACATACATACAGATGTATTATGCTGATGTATGTTATGAAAATTGAGTTTTTGTGACACAATAAACTTTTAAGTAGTTCTGGACATACGTCGGATTACTCGGGAAAATTATGACACTTTTGATTGTCTTTGGACGTTGAAATTCCTAGCACGGATGCCGAAGATAAAACGGTCGCGGACCATTTTGAGATCTGCAATCCTTTCCGTTTCTCTGGTGGGCTTCTAATGGAACTGGAATAAAATAATAGTAGATACACAAAAGGGTAAAGTAATTTCCCCAACCCCCTTCCGATACACTAAGAGCCAAGTGAAATTTCTCCATCACGCCCTTCTTTGATATACAGCTCCGTCGACGCTCATCTTTTAGTGCCGGCTTGGGGGGTGGGGTGGTTTTTGGTTTCTACTACAGTTGGCCCTGTTGTCGATGCTTTCCTAATCCCTATTTCGCTCATCTGCTCGCAGCTTCTTGTGACACAGCGAGCGATATATTATGATTATTATTATGTTCAGACGTCTTCCAAGTTGGAAAAAAATCGTAATGGCTATAAACGGTTGCTGTTCACTTTGCTCTCTATGCTACACAGAGAAGAGCGCTGGATGTTTCGATTACTTTTCCTTACCAATTTCTGATTTTTTTATACCCATGTTAGTATGACTCTGTTTGTATTCTTACAAAAACAATTCAGTTTCAGAATTGGTTCCCGAAAAACCGGATCTCCAGAAAACAAAGAAGTTCTCAAAGCACTGTTGACACTAATTTGAAGGTAAATAATTCTGTGGACTGCTTGTAACATTATGAACTACGACGGTTTCTGCTTTCTGCTAGAAGGTTTATTAATGTATGAAGTTTATAACTTATGCATTCGATGGTATTAAAATTTACGATGATGTTGTTTAAGTTAAATTCATGTTTACTTCTATGTTTTGTGCTTTTTATATTTTCTATCAACTATCAAGTTTTTTCGGGTTAAAGAATAATAATAGGCAATCAAGAGGAACTGAAACTTAGCCAAACTTAGACAAAGTTGTACGATGAATGCATTTAAATTTTGCTCCGAGCCCCAACCTTTTGATATTTGCTACCGCTTTGATTCTGATTTCAGAATAATTATTGTCCAAAACTGTGTGATTGCACTAAATACATGAAACTGGTTCTATTTTAATTTTTTTTTTTTCCTGCAGCAGGCACTGAACGCCGTGTTGCAGGCCAAGTTACTTAGGGACCATCCATTAATGATGTCACGCGTTTAGGGGGGGGAGAATTGATTGAAGAAGAGGAACTAAATATTGATGGTCTTTCAAAAATCAGCAATGATGCTGCAGTTACTGTCTCGGCTTTCTTCATCAACAGCATCCTTGGACTTAAAACTAAACGCCTTTTCTAGTTATCTTCTATAATCTTCTTTCCCTTTTAGTTTCAGTTTTTCTTTCAGTAAAATCGTTCTTATTAAAAAAAATGCATTCCTAACAAATTTCTCGATTTTCAATCAATTATTACCAAAAAAGGGGGAAGAAGGGCTTAAAAACGTGACGTAATTAAGGGAGGGACAAGGGACAAGGGAGAGGGGGGAGTTTATTTTTTTTCCAAATTTTGCGTGGCATCATTAATGGATCGTCCCTTAGTGCTTTAGTGCTAAGGCCGTTACAAATTTTATTTTCATTTTATGTCAACACCCCCCCCCCCCCTTCAAAAATCTTGAATATTGGAAGGGGAAAAAAAAAAAAAGCTCAAACCGTTTTGTTCATTTCATTGGTTTTCCGACAGCATAAATGCTTAATTTAGCAACAAACAAGTCAGGTGACAGCGAGAGTATCGTCGAAAGGCAAGCGAAATAAATAATAATGATAATAAAGTGTTATTTTTCAACATTTATTTGAGTGCAAGTTACAAACGTCATAACTTGCACACAAACTTTGATCAAAGATATTTCTTTTTTTTCGTCTCGGTGTTATTTATTTTTTGCCACCCCCTCTGCTAACTTTGATAACCTTGGACATAAAAAGAATTCGAAATTTGTATCAGCCTAATTTAGGATTAAAAAATCTCAAAGTGCACATTGAAAGTACATTTACTCACTAAATGACAATTTTAAATTTCAATTTTACACAACAAATTCTTAGATTTGGTCAAACTATTATTCAACAAAGAGAAGAACGCTTCAGATAATTCAGAATAATATCCTGAAAATGATTTTGAAGCGCGCTCCTTGGTTTATTACACTCGAATTACATAAATTTACTGGTGATGAAACATCAGAAGGTATGCCAAATGAGCAATTTTAGACAAAAATTATTGCATTCCTCAATAGCTGCGATGAGCTCTCTTCTTAATAGCCAATAAGTTAACAATTAGGTTAGTTGTAAGATCATTTTCCTTTTCTCAAAAGTAGCTAAACATCTCAAGGAATGATAAGCCCTAAATGCAACAGCAAACAAATCTTACCAATTCGTATCACACAAAATAGCTCGGAGCAAGCGTTTATTCCATAACCTTTGACTAATTTTGGGTTAAATTATCTGCCGTAGCAAAGGTTTTGATTGAACACGTAAACGAAGGTAATCCTCTGTCTGTTGCTGTAAGATGTCCTCGTTTATGGATCCCTTTCCTTTTCTATCTTGTTTAGATATCCGATATTTTGATACGAACGCTATGTATGCTGTTTTCCATTTCAGTTTTTTGACGTAGGACTACGTCTAACCGCACTATATCATCGAGATACATTCTGCGGAAACTAAAACCAAGGTGTAACGTTGGAATGAAAGATTTCAAACGGTAATGCTGATGTAACCACATGATGGATTACAATAATCAATATGTCGTTGGATTGATAAAATGATGGACAATTTTGTGATTCCTCAGTTATCATTATCATTTCATTGTTTAACAGTGAAAATTTGATAAAAGTTTCAATGTCGAATTTTCACGAACAATGTACCAATCACATGCGAGCACCCCTGGCACAGACTTCATGAATAGACACCAACTGGTTGCTGTGATATCCCGTATAGCAGTGGCAAAAAAAATTGACAGAATCTCCCCGTCCCAATAGGTTAACTAACGTTTGCTTCTATGAGCTTAGACTATATTGATGTCTTGAAGGTGAAGCCTTTTCGGAAAGTTCGTAACCACCTCTACTATCAGACAGTCTCACGTTCTGCTGTCAGAATGTTATTAAAACTGATGTCTTGATGGAAAACATGCTGGCGCAGGCAACAGTACTGCACCGAGCAATGTATGAATAGAGCGCTGGTCACTCGTCGTCTATCAGTACAGTAGAACTCGATATCCATTTGTGTGCAGCCAAGCCAAGTTAAAACTACATTGCCGTTGTCGACGCACGGGCGTGTTGGGTTAACGCGTAGGTATCGTTTTGCGATCTGGAATACAATTGAATTGCCGTTTAAATTGTCTTCGTCTTCTTCTTGTTTCGTATATGTAGTAGCAAATATCAGAATTCAATATGATTATTCGGGTGCCGCAAATTACGCTGTGCCACCGGGGACAGCAAAATTCTGTACGTGTTGGTAGAGGCAGATAGCAGGGTATATAAATTAGGTTCATTGTACAGATAAAATGCGTTGTTTATTTTTAAACTCTACACTCTGTTTTTCTCATGTCCATTTTAAATTTTCTGTAAATAACATTTTTGTTCAAAAACAGTAATTTTTTATCGTTATTTTTTCCACGAACTTGTAATTGCAGGAAAATTTTGTTATGTGACATCTTTGCCGCATGGTGATTGGAGAGTGAGCCATAACAAATAAATATTGTATAATTTCTACTAAATCGTACTAAATTTAGCTCTGTATAGAAGCTTGCCTTTTCGCGTATTGAAGAAAGTTGACTGTATTAGAATGAAAGATATTCATCAATGTTAAAGAGAGTATTTTTTCTTCTAAAATAGAGTGCTGCAAATAAATAATCAAAATACAGACGCCGTTTGATTTTGCCAAACACGACATGGCAGAATTTGCCAAAAATGAACGGTTATCTTTTCATAGATATTTCCGTCAATGAACTAGTTTTAGTTTTAAGTCTTTTGAGGTGTCGCTTTATGAATTAAGGCTGATGACCTAGATACTTGATATTACTATCCGAGTAATTAGAGGCTTAGTACTGCTTAGATCATGATCATTATACATTTAACC
Source organism: Wyeomyia smithii (assembly GCF_029784165.1). Classification (NCBI taxonomy): domain Eukaryota; kingdom Metazoa; phylum Arthropoda; class Insecta; order Diptera; family Culicidae; genus Wyeomyia; species Wyeomyia smithii. Next base: position 199,830,348 of record NC_073696.1, read on the forward strand.
GGCACATGTTCCGGTCATGTAAAGAACCAAAATACCTTTCTTTTGGAGGATGTTGAGCTTAAATTTGTTGAAATAATCAAGAAGACTAAGAAATGTGTTTAGACATAATCGCTCGTTTTGGCACATGTGTGCCAAAATCGAACCGTGCTAGAAGTAAAACAAACTCAAATCAAACAGAGCCTCAAATGGAAATATAAAACTATTGTAGTCCTACGTCAACTATGCGGTCGTATCACGGATACCACCCTCCTACTATTTTTTTTGCTGAGGAGCAGCTGGGTTGACTTTATCAGTTTGTTTGTCAATTAGTTAGTTTCGGTGTCTTAGTCATCAGATTGTTTTCTTATTTTCAATTTTCCTGATTCTATTAGATTATTTTAATGAAATTTCTACGCAGAAATTTTACTGCGCTCTATTTTTAGTGAATTGTTGAGAAAATTTCACAGCGAATTAATTTTTTTTTAATCTGCAGCCTAAACTTATAAAAGCGAATAAGATTGAAAACAACAGGTATACCCGATCAGAAAAGCATAACTAAGCATTACAAAATTCTGTCAACATCTGATAATAGAATTGAATCTGAAAGAATTATAATAACAAATCCTGACATGAAGTTATTCTGAAAAGTTTTCGTCCCCATCCTTTCCTATTGTTTATAAAAATGGTTGTTATCACACTGTTTATATGCTATTATATTTTGTTAGTCAGTTGATGACAACGTATCAATATGGGTGATATGGGATATGGGTGATATGGTAGAATATAAAAAAAAACAAACTGAAAAGATTTTCCCATATCAAACTAACAGTTTCTGTTACATTTTTGTTTTGTCTTTCTGATCGGGTGCCTAAACTTGAAGGGAAGCGTTGTGTAACTGGCTTAAAGTCATTCGACAATAACGTTGAAGGTTCCTGGAACACAGTTGACGGTAGAGCCCTGCTCTTCACTGTCAGAAAAACAGCATGGGTGCAATTGAATTTTGCTCGATGTAGATGTAATAAAAAATTTTAAATTTTAATTAGAGACAAAAAAAATTATTTTACAAGAATCGATTTGGTAAGAGCACAGTATACCCTTGAAGGCTCATTTTTTTTTCAAAGGCTCCCTGACAGTTGAGCTATAAAACAGATGAACTGTTTCTCAAACTCCTTTTTCTTCTTCTTACCCAGAACGAGAGCCGAGGTGGCTCGTGCTATTCTATTTATTTAACACAGACTTCGCAGCCAATAACTCAAACAACTGGTTCGATTAAATTCCGAAAGCAAACTAAACGCCAATGTTTGCTTATTAAAGTATTGGCTAGCTGCTTGTCGAGACTAAGTGGTGAAGCATCCTTTACATCAGTTTCTTTTGAATTAACTTGAATTGTAGCTTCAATAATAAAGGGTTTATTCCCGATCTCACTTTATGGTGAAAACTGAATATGTGACAATCATAGTAAGCACGGTGGTTCCCAATTAATTTTCAAGCGTGTTTTTTCACCGTAAGATTTTCCTTGCTGTAACCGTGATGTGATCCGGAATAAGCCCCTAAATAACCTACCTCGTCTCTGGTCACTCTTCACTTATCTCGGATGCACTTAGCTCACTGAGCATCAATTTTCGGGTACTTCCTTGCGGGTTGATTGAAAATAACATAATAACATCTGGGGGTATATCGACCCCCGGCCTCTGGATTAGGGCCTGACAAAGTCAAATTTTATTTTCATTTTACGTTACCCCCCTCCCCCCACTTTGAAAAACGTTGAAAACTGGAAGGAGAGAACAAATAGTTCAAGCCGTTTTGTTAATATTATTAGTTTTTCGACAGACTTTATGGCATGTAGGGGAACTGCTCCATTATTCATCTCAGCCCATATATTCATCTCATAGAACATGAAAACACAATTGAAAACAGGAAAAAACGCATATTTTCTAACTAAATCAATCTGCTATTCCATGGAAAGGATTATTCATAGTTCACTTTAGATTTCTCATAAAGTAGAATCCTCAAAAACTCACTTAAAAGCTCTAAATTTGACATTATAGTCGGGCATCTGCACTCGAAAACTCATTTAATTCAATCACCTACCTCATTCTGTGCCGAACACGCTCCGATAGAATCAGTGGTGGGCACCATTCCGCTAATTCGCTAATTCGCTAATTAGCGACGCTAAAATTCAATTAGCGATTTAGCGATTTCGATAATTTTTGAGCTGGTTAGCAAAACTGTTAGCGTCGCTAAAATTTTGGCCTTCGAAACGCTAATCGCTAATTCGCTAAATTTTGTAGAGAAGCGCAATAGAAATGTTTAGAAAAACTGTGAATTGCTGATGGCGTACGTAAATTGCTTCGAAAGATGAACATACTTTACTGCGAAAGTTACTTTTGTCAGTTTTTTTACCCTAGAATGGAGTTCCAGTTATCGTACAAGCCACAGGAGCATTTTGAAGAGCAACCACAAGGTCTAGGTTAAATTTTCGGCACACCAAGAACTTTGGTAAATTGCAATGCGCTTGAAATTATGACAACTTTGGTTCTACTTTTTCGATTCAGATAATAATTGAATTTTTATGAAAACATTCCTAAGAGTATCTATTTTCAATGCAAGCTAAACAATTTTTGTTATTCTTGTTTTTACAAAATCATACATGAATACCGTTTCATGAACCATTTATTGTAAATACTTAGCGTTTTTTTTAACCAAAAAAGATCAAAGTGGTCCAAATCTTACAAAACACGAGCAATAAATATAGCGATATGACTATTTACATATTAAAAAGTTAGCGATTAGCGATTAGCGAAAGTTCCGCTAATGTGGGTTTAGCGTTTAGCGTTTAGCGATTATCGAACTAAATTTTCCGGTTAGCGGCTTAGCGATTAGCGTCGCTAAATTTTCGATTAGCGGTGCCCACCACTGGATAGAATATAAAACAAAAGACGCGCGAGCAAGTGTTGGCATTGTTTGCCTGGTCGAGTGAAGGTTCAAGGTCGCCCGCCTTTGTGCAACTGTTTTGCATCGTGGCTGTTTGCTGGTGTGTAAGCCGATTTGGCTGCTAAGTGATTTGTGCTACAGCAGTGGACGAGAATCTCAACACAAAGGAGGAAAAAGAAGAAGCCAACAGTTGACAGCGAGTTGTGTCGTTGTGCTGAGTGATCACACACCCGGCTCGCTGCTGGTGGCTGTTTGGAGCTGCTGCATTGGTGCTGCTGGCTGTAACGGCTGCAGCTTCGACCGTTCGGACAACCAACCCTGCGGCGCTAGTGCGCTAGATTTAGCGCGATGGATGTAGATCCCTCGCCTCCCGTGCCACCATCCCCGAACCCCTCCGACCCTGTCCCTCCTGCCAACCCTTCCTCTGTTAATTCTCCAGTCCTCCCTCGCCCCAGGCTTTACCCGGACGGATCTCAGGGCAGCTTTACTGTTTTCTTTCGGCCAAAAGCAGGACCGAAATCGAAACCGTTAAACATCCTGCAGATTTCAAAAGACCTGACGGAGGGGTACAAGGCCGTGACCGAAATCTCCAAGGTCAGACCCAACAAGCTCTGTGTCGTGGTCAGCGACCTGGAACGGGCCAACGCTATTGCTCGCTCCGAGCTTTTCACACGCGAGTATCGCGTTTATATACCCGCACGAGACGTGGAGATCGACGGTGTCATAACCGATTCGAGTCTGTCGGTCGAGTGTATCTTGGCAAGCAGTTTTGGCTGCTTCAAAAATGCTTTGTGTCACGACGTTAAAGTAAAGATCAGAGATTGCAAGCAATTGCGGTCTGTGTCTCTTGTCAACGGCACAAAAGTGTACACTCCGTCAGACTCGTTTCGTGTAACGTTTGCCGGATCTGCTCTCCCTAGCCACGTCTCGATCGATCGGGTTCGTCTGCCTGTGCGATTGTATGTACCCCGTGTTATGAATTGCACCAATTGCAAGCAGCTAGGCCACACAGCCGCCTACTGCTGCAATAAGGCACGATGTAGCAAGTGTGGAGAAACTCATGCGGACGATTCTTGCAGTGTGAATGCTGAAAAATGTATTCACTGCGGGGAAAATCAGCATGAGCTCTCCACATGCCCGGTGTACAAGCAGCGCAGAGATAAAATCAAGCGGTCACTTAAGGAGCGTTCAAAGCGATCCTACGCTGACATGCTGAAGAAGACCGTGACCACTTCTACCGTAACATCGAACCCCTTTGATCTGTTGTCCTCTGATGAAACCGATTCTGACGATTCACCAGCGGGAACAACTTATGCCAATCCTGGGGCGTCTAGAAAGAGGAAAAATATTTCCTCTCCTAAACTTCCCCGAAAAGGTCCTAAGATTTCCCTTGCTTGCAAATTTAAAGTCCCAGAAGGAGTTCCCAGCACTGCCAGGAACATCTAAAACCCCAGTTGTTCCTTTTGCACTCCCAGTTGATGAAACAAACTCTGGTTTAGTGAAATTTTCTGACATTGTGGACTGGATTTTTGAAACTTTCAATGTACCCGATCCAATTAAAATTTTTCTTACAGCAATTCTCCCAACAGTGAGATCATTTTTGAAGCAGTTGACTGCCCAATGGCCCCTCCTTGCAGCGATTGTATCCTTCGATGCCTAATTCAACTGCGCATATGAAGGATTTCATCTCTGTCTTACAGTGGAATTGTAGAAGTATTTTACCAAAAATTGATTCGTTTAAAGTTTTGATAAATAGAAACAAATGCGATGCATTTTCCCTTTGTGAAACTTGGCTTACTTCAAATATTGATCTCAACTTCCATGATTTTAATATTATTCGCCTTGATCGAGACACCCCATATGGAGGAGTACTTTTAGGGATTAAAAAGTGCTCTTCTTTCTATCGTATTAACCTCCCCTCGATTCCAGGCATCGAAGTTGTCGCATGTCAAATGACAATACAAGGTAAAGAGCTTTGTATTGCCTCAATATATATTCCTCCCAGAGCACAGGTTGGGCAACGGTTGCTCTTTGATTTAATAGAACTTCTTCCCTCGCCACGTTTGATTTTGGGAGAATTCAACTCTCATGGTGTGGCTTGGGGTTCCCCCTACAATGATAACCGCTCCTCTTTAATCTATAACCTTTGCGATGACTTCGACATGACTATTTTAAACAACGGCGAAATGACACGTATCCCGAAACCTCCAGCGCGACCAAGCGCTTTGGATCTATCCTTATGTTCGACGTCGCTACGGTTGGATTGCACATGGAAGGTAATCCTCGATCCTCACGGTAGCGACCATTTGCCTATTCTTATTTCAATTAATAACGGGTCAACTCGCATGCGACCAGTTGACATTCCGTATGACCTCACACGGAATGTCGATTGGAAGTTATACGAGGAAATGATTTCAAAAGCGGTCGAGTCGATTCAACATCATCCACCACTTGAAGAATACAACCTCCTCGCGGGCTTGATTCTCGACGCCGCGTTGCAAGCCCAAACGAAGAAATATCCCGGCGTAACGATTAAAGAACGGCCTCCCACTCCGTGGTGGGACCAAGAGTGCTCCGATGTCTACACGCAAAGATCCGACGCATTTTGGCCTTCCAGAAGGGAGGTATACCCGACGACTATATACGGTATTCGGAGCTTAATACCAAGCTTAAAAGCTTGGCTAAAGCAAAGAAACGCGGATATTGGCGTCGGTTCGTGAACGAGACATCGATGAGCACTCTTTGTAACACAGCCCGAAGAATGCGGAATCGCGTAACGGTCAACGAAAGCGAGGAGTCTTCAAGTCGGTGGATATTTGATTTTGCCAGGAAAGTATGTCCGGACTCTATTCCTGCGCAAAACTTTGTTCGCGATACGTCTCCGGGTCACGACGCGATAGAATCACCTTTTACGATGGCAGAATTTTCAGTTGCCCTCCTGTCCTGTAACAATAACGCACCTGGGTTAGATAGAATCAAATTCAACTTGTTGAAGAATCTACCCGGCAATGCCAAGAGGCGCTTGTTGAACTTGTTCAATAAGTTCCTGGAGCAAAACATTGTACCGCAGGATTGGAGGCAAGTGAAGGTGATCGCCATCCAAAAACCAGGGAAACCAGCTTCTGATCACAACTCTTATAGGCCGATTGCAATGCTATCCTGTATCCGGAAATTGATGGAAAAAGTGATACTCCGTCGTTTAGACCACTGGGTCGAATCAAATGTACTACTATCAGATACTCAATTTGGCTTCCGCCGTGCCAAAGGGGCGAATGATTGTCTTGCGTTGCTTTCAACAGATATTCAGCTGGCGTATGCTCGCAAAGAACAAATGGCGTCTGCGTTCTTGGACATTAAGGGGGCTTTTGATTCCGTTTCTATTGACATTCTTTCGGGTAAACTTCACCGACAAGGATTTTCTCCAATTTTGAACAATTTTTTGCACAATTTGCTGTCCGAAAAGCACATGCATTTTACGCACGGCGATTCGGCAACTTTTCGCATTAGCTACATGGGTCTTCCCCAGGGCTCATGTTTAGGCCCCCTTCTTTACAACTTTTATGTAAATGACATCGACGAATGTCTGGCAAATTCATGCACGATAAGACAACTTGCAGACGACAGTGTAATCTCTGTTACAGGAGCCAAAGCTGCCGATTTGTAAGGAACATTGCAAGATACCTTGGACAATTTGTCTGCTTGGGCTTTACAGCTAGGTATCGAATTCTCTCCGGAGAAGACTGAGATAGTAGTTTTTTCTAGGAAGCATGAACCTGCTCAGCTTCAAACACAATTAATGGGTAAAACGATTTCTCAGGTTTTGGTACACAAATATCTTGGTGTCTGGTTCGACTCTAAAAGCACCTGGGGTTGTCATGTGAGGTATCTGATGAAAAAATGTCAACAAAGAGTGAATTTTCTTCGTACAATAACCGGACAATGGTGGGGAGCCCACCCAATAGACCTTATAAGGCTTTACCAAACAACGATATTGTCTGTCATTGAGTACGGGTGTTTCTGCTTCCGCTCCGCAGCAAACACACATTTGATCAAACTGGAGCGAATACAATATCGTTGTTTGCGTATCGCCTTGGGTTGCATGCAGTCGACCCATACGATAAGTTTGGAGGTCTTAGCTGGAGTACTACCATTGAAAAACCGCTTCTGGAGCCTGTCTTCTCGCAGGCTTATCAAATGTGAGGTCTTGAACCGTCCTGTGATTGAAAATTTGAAAGGTTAATCGAACTTAATTCTCAAACCCGTTTTATGACATTGTATTTCCATCACATGTCCCATAATATTAACCCTTCTTCGAATATTCCTAATCGTGTCGACTTATCAAATACTTCTGATTTTACTGTGTTTTTCGATACATCCATGATAGAAGAAACTCGTGGAATCCCGGATCATTTACGCGTGCAGCAGATCCTCAAAATTTTCTCCAATAAATATCGAAACATCAACTGCGACAATATGTTCTACACTGACGGATCACTTCTTGATGGGTCCACTGGCTTCGGTATTTTCAATAACAATTTAACCGTCTCCCATAAGCTTGATAATCCTGCTTCTGTTTACGTCGCAGAATTGGCTGCAATTCCATTGAGGCTCTCCGATCGATGAAAGATGTTAAGCACTCTCCGTATTTCCTGGGGAAAATACGGGAACATCTGAGTGCTTTATCCGAAAAATCGTATCAGATTACCTTAGCGTGGGTCCCTTCTCACTGCTCGATACCGGGCAATGAGAAAGCGGACTCTTTGGCTAAGGTGGGCGCAACAAACGGTGGAATTTATGAAAGACCAATTGCCTTTGATGAATTTTTCTCATTTGTACGTCAGAATACGATCATCAGTTGGCAAAATGCTTGGACCAGAGGGGAACTGGGAAGGTGGTTACATTCCATAATCCCCAAGGTGTCGACGAACCCGTGGTTCCAGGGGTTGGATGTAGGTCGGGATTTCATTTGCGTGATGTCCCGGCTTATGTCCAATCACTATAGATTTGACGCGCATCTCCGTCGTGTTGGGCTCGGGGAAAGTGGTATCTGTGCCTGTGGTGAAGGTTATCACGACATAGAGCACGTTGTTTGGTCATGCCCTGTACACCGTGACGCCAGGTCTAAATTAATAGCTTCCCTGCAGGCCGAAGGTAGGCAGTCGGCTGTTCCTGTTCGTGATGTCTTGGCGAGCCGTGACCTATCCTACATGTCCCTTATATACGTTTTCCTGAAATCCATCCACGCCCCAGTTTAGTCCTACCCCCTTCCGCCTGCATCCAGCCTAACGACAAGAACACGTTAAGACCCCGGATCCGGGAACAGCAATCAGACCCGCACGATACTCTCAAGGCCCGAGGGAGACAACCCAATATGCCAGTCCGTAATATCTTGGCCCAGCAGCGGAACATGTGCTTACCTATGGCAATGAAAACCATCATACAGTAAACCAGTGCTTTTAATGCAAAATATAATAGCTTTAAGTTACATTTAGTTTCAGCTCGTAGTCGGCAGCGAGGATAAAAAATTTGCTTTTAGTTATTAAAATACTTTAGAAAGTAAGCTACCAGATATAATTGGCGCCGTTAAACATTGAATTGTATTTGTGCCGTGTCAAATAAATTATAGATGAACAAAAAAAAATCACCTACCTCAGAAAACAAAATCCGCGCATCGTTCTATACTGCCGGTACCCGGATAACTGTCCCATAATGAAAAACAACATGTTGAGAAAACGGCGATTTAATATTATCCTTGAATTTTCGGATTTCAAGCAATTACACCCAGAACCAATGACCATAACAGTTTCATGGCAGCACAAGTTTATCGTTGAGAACAAAAAAACATGGATGGAATTGGTTTAACGTTATATAACTTGAAAAAAAAGACAAAATGGGACAAAATATGCGGGTACATTTCAAAAGCACTCGCATATTTTGTCCCATTACATATAAATCAACCAGCAACCGGCAGTATCATTGGCAACGTAGATTGTACTACAGAAAAACAACATTAGTCTAGTTAATTAAATGACATACTTCTATGCCTAAAATAATCCGGTATACACTAATCTGGAGCAAAATTATATGTTTGCCGTTTTTTACCAATATGTAGTGGGACTGTAATGCGGGTACTTTCAATATGGGACAAAAACAACTTGGTATTTTTTCCATGTTTTTCCATACAAAAGTATCAATTTCAATTTTTCTACATAAAATATGATAACAATTTAGTCGATTCCCGATGATAACTCAAAAGTGACCAAAATCAGTATGGGACAGTTATGCGGGTACCGGCAGTATACGGCAACAACGGAACTCGTTTAGCAGCCAACCAAAGTTTTTTTCATCACGAGCGGACCATTTTTTATTTTAATCACTAAACAAAATCACTCACTACACTAAGAATACTTTAATCTTTGAAATGTTCACCTCAAATTTCCAAAAACAAGCTTGAATTAGCAGAAATATATGAGATGAAATTCTTTAACTCCTAAATTTCAACTGTATGTATTTTCATCTCTTTTCACTGCCTTGAAGAAAATCTAAAGTTTCCAAATCAGTTTCTGTTAATACGAAAAAAATATACTGAAAATGTTGAATTATTCCGACATAATTGACATAAATAGACAGCACTACAGTGGTTGCCTAGGTTACCATATTTGCACGTAAGCAACTACAGCGGATTTCTAGGTAACCTCCTACGACGGGCTGCTGCTACGTTCTTTCATGATAATGTGATTCATTCATGATTAACAGTGTGATGAATATGGGGGCGTCACACAGTGGGGCCGTTTTGAAAAAAGGCGGTCAAAAATCTTTTCTCACTTTTTCTTACATTTTAGGCGTTTGGTGTCTTCAAAAGAATTGTTCAGGATACTGATTAGAGTTTGCTGACATTTTCATATAATTGCTTATTGAGCTAGTATCGCACTTGGAAAAATTAACTTTTTTATTTTACGAGATATTCAAATTTGAAGGCAAAGTTGTAGAAATATCGATTTCATGAAACTTTGCCGAAGACACAAAATACCTATGTCTTATCTCAGAGAAAATATAACCGTTTTTTTCAAAAGACTGCCTTAAAACTAGTTTTTTGACGTGGGACTACGTCTTTCTTCACTATACTGAGGTACCTTCTGGAAAAACTGAATTGAACATGTAACGTTTTTGGTTGGCGGAATGGAAGATTTTAGATGCTAATAGCGCGCAAACAACTGCTCCGATTTCAATAGTTAATATACCGTTGGAAAGCTGAAACATACAAGATTTGTATAACATGATAATTTTAGTTACCATTTTCTTATTACTCCGTGAAAATTGCGGGAAAGTTTGAAGGTCGAATATCCACATACATTTTTCATACGATTGGTATGTTTCCCTAACGCAGACTTCAAAAACATAGACGAAATGATTTCACGCATTTAGTCATTGGCTAGCAATGCCAACCAATTTGCATCGCATTCATCACTCAACGTAAGCGACGAAGAAAGAAAGCAGAGATGCTTCCACGTGATTGGTTCTTCCCTCAATCACCCAAGTTTCCCACACTGAGTGACGCTATAAAAGGACATTCCGTGTTGAGAGAAGCTCATTCCCTGGTCGACCGTCAAAGCGAACAGTTCGGCTTCCCTTCGATCTGAGTTGGACCCCACCAGTGGTAATCTAATTCAGATATCGTTGTTGGAATACAGCCCGAAACTGGACGTGATCGGCACTGGGAACCATTGGAAGCCGTTGGAAGGGACCATTGGAAGACTTGGAAGCCGTTTGGATGCTGCCGATAGTAATTTGTGTAGGTATAGTGTGTCGTATACCAAGTGTGTGTGTCTGAGTAGCGTTAGCGTGTGTATGTGTGTGTTTGAGTAGCGTGTGTGTGTGTGTGTGAGTAGCGTGGGTGTGTGTGAGTAGCGTGGGTGTGTGTGAGTAGCGTGGGTGTGTGTGAGTAGCGTGGGTGTGTGTGAGTAGCGTGGGTGTGTGAGTAGCTTGTGTGTGTGTGTGAGTAGCGTGTGTGTGTGTGTGTTTGAGTAGCGTGTGTGTGTGTGTGTGAGTAGCGTGTGTGTGTGTGTGAGTAGCGTGTGTGTGTGTGTGTGAGAGTAGCGTGTGTGTGTGAGTATCGTGTGTGTGTGTGTGTGAGTAGCGTGTCTGTGGGTGTGAGTAGCGTGTTTGTGGGTGTGAGTAGCGTGTGTGTGTGTGTGAGAGTATCGTGTGTGTGTGTGTGTGTGAGAGTATCGTGTGTGTGTGAGTATCGTGTGTATGTGTGTGTGAGTATCGTGTGTGTGTGTGTGTGTGTGTGTGTGTGTGTATCGTGTGTGTGTGTGTGTGTGTGTGTGTGTGTGTGTGTGTGTGTGAGTAGCGTGTGTGTGTGTTTTTTTTTTGTACATGGATTGTTGTGTATGGTATTTTACGTTTGATGTGTATCATATACTATGGCTATGGCAGAATTAAATCTTTACACCCACAATAGTCCCACGTCAAGCCTACGTTTGTGCACTCAAGCACTTACCCTTTAACTTTTCACTTAAATTATATCTTAACTACTTCTGATCGACTTGAGATGTTCTAGAAAGTTTTAGGTTGTAAAAAACACAATTTTTTCTAAAAAAAGAAGTTAATTCTGTTGAACCAACCCCGAGATAGATCGATCTTAAGGTAAAATTATGTCAATTTTCAAAATCAAATTCTTTATTATTAATTGTGAATGTTTGTGAAGTATTACTCAACGTCATTTGTTTTGGCATGTTTCGAGGTACAAGTACACATATTTTTCAGAATCGGGACTCTTTGGGAGCTTTATATTTTCATAGTTTTAATATATCGCTTTTTGACTACTTTTTTCTCCTAAATACTGCCCAAAAACTAGTTTTTCCTCTTAAATGATATCTTAACCACTTTTGATTAACTTATGATGAATTAGACAGTTTAGAAAAAATAAAATGCAAAACTCATGCGGTTACTGAGATATTGTATGTGATGAATATGGATGTAATATCTGTGCAAGACCAAGCAATAACTTTTTTAACACATTTTGATTTGATTTTGAAAATTGACATAATTTTACCTTAAAATCGATCTATCTCGGAATTGGTTCAACAGAATTAACTTCTTCTTTCAGAAAAAATTGTATTTTGTTATTATCTAAAACTTTCTAGAACATCTAAAGTCGATCAGAAGTAGTTAAGATATAATTTAAGTGAAAAAACTAGTTTTAAGGCAGTCTTTTGAAGAAAACGGTTATATTTCTTCAGAGATAAGACATAGCAACTTTAAGTTTTCGGCAAAGTTTCATGAAATAGATAGCTCTACAACATTGCCGAAGATCAAAATTGAATATCTCGTAAAATAAAAAAGTTAATTTTTCCAAGTTCAATACTGGCTTAATAAGCAATGAAATGAAAATGTCAGATAATTCTAATCAGTATTCTGAACAATTCTTCCGAAGACACCAACCCCTAATATGTAAGTAAAAGTGAGAAAAGACTTTTGACCGTCTTTTTTCAAAGCGGCTCCACTGTGCGTCGTGAGATGAATAATTGAGCAGTGTTTTAAGTTTTGAGATGGATATGGAAGCGTTGTGAAAAATGGTTTGTTATACAAAATTCAGGATAAATCTAGCTAAGTTTACTAAATATACAATGCTGAACGATTCCATAAGAGCACGTAACCATATTCTGTTTATTTGTTCAATGATTTCGTGAAAATTTGGTGTTTAATCCGTGCATTCTTCGTGAATATCGGCTTGATGAGATGAATAATGGAGCAGTTCCCCTATTCAACTTAACAACAAACAAGTCCAGTGACAGCGAGAGTGACGTCAAAAGGCAAGCAAAATGATTAATAACACTGGTCGACAAAATGAAAAAAAAGGTGCATTCCAAAAGCCCAAACCGGAAAAAAGAAAGATTATAGCTATTAAACCATTCCTATGAATTTCGATGCCCCAAAACGTGTCAACTTACGTGGGAGTGTCGTATAGAAACTGCTTGCCGTGTCGTCGCTTAAACGTTATGTTTACGAAGATTCACAATAGATCAAAGATTCTGGTCGCAGAGAGGAAGTTCATACAGAAAAAAAAGTCTCTGAAAAAATGGTAAAACACGAAAAAAATTAATCGGCAGGATGCGGTTAAACATACATTTATTCTATTTTAATTGTTTGATTATTACGAGCCCCACTTAAAAAAATTAAATGAGGGTCGATTTTCAAAATTAAAAGATATCGTTTGAGCAAAAAAAAATTTACAACGGGAAACCTCTATTGCAGCACTTCAACTCATCACCTTTTTTGTAGATGGGGCACACAATAGGGTAGATCTGCTTAATATAGACCACTTCCTTTAGTGGACCACTTAAACTTCTTACACCAAATGACAGATTATAAATAAACTTATTTTGATTGATGCTTTGATAACTGAAATAATGTTCTTCATTAGAAATGTTGCAACAGACGTTTACTATAAAATTCTTCATTAAAGCTGCAAAAAATGTTATTTAATAACTGCTACCTGGTTTGCCAAGGTTTGTTATCGTTTTCATAGGAAATGGCTGTACCAAAAACTGTACTGGCATCACACTTTCCGAGCGAAACTAATCAGATTTTCGATGAACGGGTAGGATAATAGTGTCTTTAAAAGAAAAGCAATTAATTTTACTAGAAAAACACTTAAAATATTGAAAAAATAGTGGCCCAAATAAGAATGGAAATAATATTGTTTTCCTTATTCCGACATGCTTCATTTCGAACAAGAGCTATCATCGAAATAACGCTGCGAATCATAGTTACCATAGTAACCATAAATTTGTTATGATCGTGTTATTGTACAAAATTGCTGCTAAAATGGGAAAAACGCCGAAAATTGGTAAAAAATATACTGAAGCAGCTGTTACTCAGTGTCTTCAAGCAATGAAAAGTGGTGTTTCGACTAGGAAAACTTGCAGGCGCTACAATGTTCCACGATCCACCGTAATGTTCCGTGCGAGCAGCAAGTGGTCAGGAAAACCACGAAGAGGTAAACCAACTGATTGACTGCCGCGGAAGAGGATTCAATTGTTCGCTGGATAACTCGGATGGCACGTAAAGAATTCCCTATTACGAAAGAACGGCTGCAGTCTACAGTTGCAAGATTCATCTCCGAAAACCCTCGTCATTCGGACTGCCTGACAACTGACAACCGAACCGCCATCCAGAACTCTCAGCCAGAGTTAGTTTCATCAGCGGCAGCTACGGTTGAAGAGACATATTATCTAGACCGGGCCCAAATTAGGAAACTGTTGTGGTCCAAATAAGGAAACGGTGGCCTATTAAAGGAAACTGAAGGGATGATTTATTTCTTTTATTATAAAATATAAAGGTATTATCTTGTTGTTTTTCATGCAGAAAAGATGATAAACATGTTATTTCATGTTTATACATAATGAAATACTTAATTCAGTTTAGATATTTACACTTTTCCTTGCAAAATTTGCAGCTACGCTACTCAGTGGTCCATTAAAGGCAGTTATACCCTACCTCCCATTAATTCCTCCGCTACTCGTTCTTCCTTTCAAATCTTGGCAATGACCCAGAGTACGGCTGAAGGCTGTTTCTCCACCGTATTTCAACAGTTCGCTTGGAAGTTGGTCCACACCAACAGCTTTATTGTTTTTCAGCCGGCCTCCTTCGATCACCTAACACTCGTCCTAAGAAGTTGCCATCCAAGCTCCTGCATATATTGGTTTTTGCCACGAAATCTTCGTGGGAGCTGTTCAGTTTTTCGTGGAATTTCCGAGTGTCGTTAGCTTGGTACAGCTCTTCCATCGCTACGGGACCTTGGTCTTCTTGTTAGCGCTTCTTCCTACGGAGAATTGAGTTTTGTCTGTTGCGTCTGTTGATGTTGAATGAATAAGTAGCTGTGGTACTTAAATCAAGTATCCGCAATAGGATCTTCTGCCCGGAATCAGGTTCTCCCGTCGCCGCGCCTACTGGATAACTGCGACCTCCACATTCACCTTCCACAGCCCTCTAGCCAGGATACCTGCGAGTGCCGGCCCGAGTAGAGTCCTCATATTCCAAGTATCGAGTTTCCAGTAATCGTTGTCCTTTTTCGATCATGTAGGACCATGTCGACTATTCCGATTGTTCGTAGTTATTCATATTCCGTATGCTACCTTACTAGGACTGCAATACTTACACCGAGAGAAAATTACTATTAAATTACATAAGAATCCCTTATGATTTTGCGCCACAAGGATCTCTTAGGGAAGTTATAAGTTTTGCCTTAGAAATTAGACTATACTTTTTATCGACTGTTAGTTTACTCAGGGGAGTTTCTTTCGGCTTCGCAGTCTTTAAAATGTGAAAAGAAAACGATATTTTTCTCTTACACCGACGTTTCGAATAATATATATTCTTTATCAAGGTTCGAGAGGACCATTTTCCTGTGAAGTGGTTCTTCGGCTAGAGCATTAATTGTCAAAACAGAAAGTAATCATCATTATGCAAATTAAAAAAAAAAACAAATTAAAAACTGTACACTTTAACGAAGCGGAACTCGTAGCACTCTCAATAATACTGATCATCAAAATTAAGCATGTTCATAGCCGAAGAACCACTTCACAGGAAAATGGTCCTCTCGAACCTTGATAAAGAATATATATTATTCGAAACGTCGTTGTAAGAGAAAAATATCGTTTTCTTTTCACATTTTAAAGACTGCGAAGCCAAAAGAAACTCCCCTTAGAAATTAGAGGGAAAATTGATTTTCGACCACTAACGACTTAAGTCACACTTATGAAATTTATTTGTCGTATGAGTCATTCCATACGAAGTGTACATGCCACTTGGACTCGACCATCACAGATTTTGTTCAAAGTTGAGGGAATTATTCATCTACTGTCTCTTTGGAAAAATCCCAAATTTGGTGTCGATTGGAATACCCCCCGCTCTGTGTCTATTACTATTTTCGGGGTGTCTTATGTCTATAAATTGTAAAAAAAATAATTACGAAGTTTACAACTTTTTTCGTTAAAATGTTATGAATTGGCTCATATTACCTCGGGATGATAGTTGTTAGTTGTTGGGTTTATCAAATTTTGAAATAAAAATGGCTGCATTTGCCGAAAAATGTAAATTTAGTTTTCAAATACAACACTTCCGGTCAAAACTTATACACTTATAATACATAAGTGTTTAATGAAATCAAAATTAAGCATGTTCATAAGTTGTAACTAATGAAATTCTTAAGTGTTCTCAGTGTAGCGACGGGGCTGCCATCTTAGATATAGCTGGCGAGACGCTGCACACGGCCGAAAGCCGAACAAAACTCAATTTCTAATTATCGATCTTTTTTTTTTAAGATCTACTGTAATGAAAAACGTGTTTTTCAAATATCAAGACAATTGGATCAAGTTTGAATTTTTGAGAGCACTTTTAATGATTTTTTCGCTCAGAAATCACATATTGGGCTTCACTTTAACTAGTAAATACTCACCTAATTCTTATTCAAATTCAATGCAATAGGTTGCATTTTGAAGATAAATGATCAGAATTGTATTTCGTGTTGAATGTTTTTTTTATGATTCGGTTCACACGGGTCGCATAGTATGCATTTCATAGTAAATTTTCTTTGCTTTTCGAATATTAAAGTCCCATTTTGCCCCTTCCTGCCCCGCTGAACAAAAATTTCAATTGAAAATAAAATAGTTTGAATGAAGGCGCATGGTGATTTGTGAAAATTGCGTTGCTATACAGAAGTATGTAGTTAGTAGTTACATTCAACTGTTCAAAAAGAGCATCATCGGCTTACGTTCAGATGTGGGAACAAGGTAAAAGAACACATATGATTATATGTATTAAATTCACATGAATATTTATTTTTCAAACCAAAGCATCAGGTTATAACATTCATTGTCAGTACCCTTATGACAGGAAATTAATAAATCTTTCACCTCTTTTGTGAAAACACTTTTCGATTTAGACTTGTTGTGTCTAGAACTTGAGACTATAGGATCTGAAATCGAAGATTAAACGCTCATTTCATATCCGTAAATGAGAAATTTGTGTACCGTTGTTTGCCATCTTATACAATTTCACGTAATAATGAGCGGTTTCTTCGCTATTCGATTCTGTTGAACTGATCGATGTTACCTGTCTTCAAATATTGAGAATAGGTAATGTTTCCATTTAATTCTACTACAAAAATTAAACTTAAATTAAATTTTAGTTCAATATTCAATATTAAATTTAATATGGAATCTGCTCTCTGATAAAACTGCCCATATGGGCAAATCAATTAAAGTCTGCACACGGACTCTAAAAATCTGCATTTTCAGATTATTTTTTATCTTTTATAACTGATTATTATAATACGATGGTAACAAATTATGCACTAACGCATATAGACATTGTGTTTTTACTAGTCTGTAAACTCATTAAACTGGCAAACCCAATTTTGAACATTTTAAAAGACGAATTTTTGCTCAGATTTAAGTTTTTTGAATCTAATAAAATTGGACTATTTTGCATATTCCATCTTATATTATACTGTATAATCCGTTTCGGATGCACATTTCTATTAAAAAGGATAGCGTGGAAAGAAGACAAAACAGTCAATTTTTGGAAGTAGATTTTTTTAAAGAACAGCTAATTACACACAATATTGATGTTATATGCATAAATATTTCTTTAATTTCTACTCACGTATTTTAATTTAACGTAAACATAAAATCATTTCCATTGTAATTTAAATAATAACAATTATTTAAAAAAATACATTTGTTTCCTAGTTTATTGCGTCGTATCAATTGAGGCGAAAATGATATCTATATCACACGATCGCAGTTTTCCTACTGCGAAATTTGGCACACAATCGACTTGTTCCCATCTTGGCAATTTGTACTGCTTTCCTATATTTGCTTCGCCAGAAACTGACTATACTGACTTATTTGAATTACAAATAATAAAAATTATAAATTATTATTTTGAAAAAAAATATTATCATTAAATATTTTATATTATTATATTATATTTATTATTCTCAGTTTTGCTGATGATTGCTGGACACTCAAACATAACAAAAGATGGGAATATAAATGAATAATGATTTACATAACGTAATTTTGGTCATAGGAAAATTTAAATTGCAGTTTAGGGAGACATACTCGTGACTTTTTGAACTTTTGATACCAAAATTGAAGTTTGCATCCAAAAATCAACCTAATATGGGTTTTTCTGCTTAATTAATGAACATTTTGGGTTTTGTCCGACTTTTATTCGGAGACCCGCCACTATGCGCTGTACATCGCCGCTAATATGGGGACACAGCCGCGTACGTACCTTCTTCCCAGTGTCAGCATACGACCAAAGTTTCCACCGAGGGTAGATTACCCGATCTCTGCTAAGGTTACTCATATCTCGGTCGGAACCTCGTGGAGATTGGGGTAGGAGTTACTGAACAAAGATGGGTGACCACATTAGGGTTTCAAGTGACACGTGTCCAGCCATTTACGGGATCGAACGAAGGTTCACCAAACTCAAAATGTTGTTCGTCAGTAGTCAGTAGTGAAAACGGTGGTATTCGCTGTTGGTATGGCTGTTCGACAAAAACCGGAAGTCACCATCTTAGATCACCGCATCGCATCTGAGGTCGACTTTTGGCATTCATTCCGATAACGTAATTATCCATATTGGGTAATTTTTGGTTATTTCGTGCTGTTTTCCCGAAACCAGATCACCATCTTGGATTTCAAAACAACGTCTGAAATCTATTTTTGGCCTCTGGGCATCATATTGAGAACAGCGTCTGGAGTTTATTTCCGGTCTCTGGGCATCATTTTGATTCTGGGAATGTTAATATTGGTTGGTATTCGGTCATTTTAGGATGTTTACCAGCAGAAACCATCAGTCATCATTCTGAATTTCTAAATGGCCTCCAAACGCTCCGATCTCTGGGTATCATTATGATTTCTGGAATACCAATAATAGGTTATATTTATTTATGAATTTATTTATTTATTTATCGTTCGAGGTTAATTTCCGGCCTCTGGATTTGGCTTTATATATCACAATGATACAACAGTTAGCATAACAAAATTACAATTATCCCAATTTAAGGGATGCGTTAACTATTTTTTATTCAATTGCTTCTAGAAAGAAGAAAATCCGTTGCAAATTGACTTAGTTGTTAAGCATTTGATTTAAAATAATAATTTTCGTGACTATTTAGATATTTGGTTTTTTATTTTACATCTTCTCTCAGGAAGACATATTTCTACGTCAAAAAGATCAGTTTATCTTTCATGTGCATGACTCCGTCATATTGTTCTGCTATATGACTTTACAAAACAGCACGAGAGAATCGATCCGTTGCAAATTTCATTGGCAAAGAGTCGTGAGGGGGAAAATGCGTATAACAAAACAGTAAATAACAACATGGTTCTGTTTCAGTTTCGCGAACAAATATTTAATGAAACGGAAATTTTATCGGAACCCCGCGGAAATGGAATTTCTTTATCATGTATAACATCATCACCCTATGCCACCCTCAGCACGCTGTTATAATTACAAATGTTTTCTGGAAATCAACATTTTTTAATACAATATATTTCCCCATGTTCCTACATTCATTGAAGTTGGAGTTTTTTCTTTATTTTTATTCGAATCAGGTCTCGAATCATTCGCTAGTTCTTTTAACTGACAACTAATCCGACCAAAACAAAAATGTCAAAATGGTCGTAATCACAAACCTAAACAAAACTAAAGAAAAGTTGTTTCATTCACAGAAAATTCTTCTCCCATTTGGTTCATGTTTTCATGAAACATGAACAAAATGGGAGAAGAATTTTCTCCGTTTTGGGTTTTTCGCGAGCAGAAATAACTAAAGACTTGAAAATAAAAGATACAAGCTCTTGCTTGGTCCACGTAATTAGGTTAACATACATATCTTTTCAGATTCAAGTGTAAATCGTGTTCTACCTGAAATGCTGATTCGAGAAAACAAAGCCGCATCTGAGAAGACTTGTTCAAACCATCTGTGTTGTAATCAAACCATCAATAAGGTTGATACAAAATCCAAACTCTTTCAATGTCCAAAGTTATCAAAGTTAGCCAAGGGAAGGGCGAAAAATAAATAACACCGAGACGAAAAATAAAAGAATAGGGTAACCTTTCCTATATTTATCTCAGTACCTATATTCATCTCATCGCGCCTTTTTGATCAATTTATTGTCAAATTTTACCATATTTTCAACGTAAAACTTTCAACTACTTGAGAAAATCGAGAAGCAAATTGATTTACTTTCAAAAATTTGTAGAAATTTGACGGTAAATTGGACAAATGAGAGAAATAAGATGAATATAGGTGCAACAATTTGTTGAGATGAATAATGGAGCGATTACCCTATATTTGATAGAAGTTTGTATACAAGTTGCGACGTTTGTAACTTGCACTCAAATAAATGTTGAAGAATAACCCTTAATGATTGTTAATAATCATTTCGTTTGCTTTTTGACGACACTCTCGCTGTAACTGGGACTTGTTTGTTGTTAAATTTAGCATATACGCTGTCGAAAAACCAATATTTTTACAAAATGGTTGAAACTATTTTTTCAAGATTTTTGAAGGGGGAGAGAGGGTGACATAAAATGAAAATAAAATTTGTAACGGCCTAAGCAAAAACCCAAAACATAAAAAGAACAAAATTGGAATATCTATCCATATCTGTTTCGGATAGGCCAAACGTTTTACAGGTGTGTGGTGTAGCAGTTTTCTCCAGCTAACAGATATCACGACTTCATTACACGCTCTTTGAAACAAACACACCGATTACCGCTGAGTTGACTGACAGTGAAGGCCCATCACGGTGACAGTCGGCGCTATGTGTCCTCCGATTTGATGCTTGCGAGTCTCGCGTGACAAATAGGAAACCAATCAATTTTACATCAGCTGTAGTTGACTCGATCGACTTTACGCTTTATACTTTCTGTCCGATTATAGCATATTAACCCTCTAGTGCCCATTGCCGCCTTTAAACGGTCTTAAGTTGAACCCCTAAAAAGCTTCAATCATTACTTAAACATGTTTATAAAGTGTCAAAGTGATTTTTTCGAAGTCCGTCTGAAAATTAACTTGGGCACTAGAGGGTTAAACATATGAAGTTACATGGAGAAGAATTGTTAATGGATTACTATCGCTTTCATGTCTTTGTTTTGGTTCTAAGGGAATCAAATGCAATGGTTTGAATGCTGCAACTGCATGGAGTTCAGCATGACGAGAAAATGTGCATCGAACAGGCAATTCGCGAACGATTTATGTTCAGTATTGAGTTGTCATGAGCGGTGTCAATATTGGATGCCAGAGCTCATCGATGACACCCTGTGTTTTGCAATTTTGTAAAGCATTTTAGATATTTGGTATCGATTAGATTAAATTGGAATACGGAAGCTTTACACGACTGATATCCTACAACAAGTTTATGAGCAACACAAATATCCACTCTAATATTGGCTTTAAGCCCGCCCCTCTTACATTATTTAAATTCTTGAAATGACTTTTCTGGTCAGTAAAAAATGTGATTGGGCTATAGGCTGATAGTCTTATCTGTGACATTGGTTTACAGCACTTCCTTTCTGCCTATTCACAAGCTGATTTAAAGCATTCGACATTATTTGAAAAAAGTTTTCGCTGATAGACATTTTTTAAATGTAACATTTATCTGCGCCGTTCTCTTTTTCTTAATGTGAACAAAAACCAAATCCCCTAACCAAAGACCACTAACGACTTAAGTCACACTTATGAAATTTATTTGTCGTATGAGTCATTCCATACGAAGTGTACATGCCACTTGGACTCGACCATCACAGATTTTGTTCAAAGTTGAGGGAATTATTCATCTACTGTCTCTTTGGAAAAATCCCAAATTTGGTGTCGATTGGAATACCCCCCGCTCTGTGTCTATTACTATTTTCGGGGTGTCTTATGTCTATAAATTGTAAAAAAAATAATTACGAAGTTTACAACTTTTTTCGTTAAAATGTTATGAATTGGCTCATATTACCTCGGGATGATAGTTGTTAGTTGTTGGGTTTATCAAATTTTGAAATAAAAATGGCTGCATTTGCCGAAAAATGTAAATTTAGTTTTCAAATACAACACTTCCGGTCAAAACTTATACACTTATAATACATAAGTGTTTAATGAAATCAAAATTAAGCATGTTCATAAGTTGTAACTAATGAAATTCTTAAGTGTTCTCAGTGTAGCGACGGGGCTGCCATCTTAGATATAGCTGGCGAGACGCTGCACACGGCCGAAAGCCGACAAAAACTCAATTTCTAATTATCGATCTTTTTTTTTTTAAGATCTACTGTAATGAAAAACGTGTTTTTCAAATATCAAGACAATTGGATCAAGTTTGAATTTTTGAGAGCACTTTTAATGATTTTTTCGCTCAGAAATCACATATTGGGCTTCACTTTAACTAGTAAATACTCACCTAATTCTTATTCAAATTCAATGCAATAGGTTGCATTTTGAAGATAAATGATCAGAATTGTATTTCGTGTTGAATGTTTTTTTTATGATTCGGTTCACACGGGTCGCATAGTATGCATTTCATAGTAAATTTTCTTTGCTTTTCGAATATTAAAGTCCCATTTTGCCCCTTCCTGCCCCGCTGAACAAAAATTTCAATTGAAAATAAAATAGTTTGAATGAAGGCGCATGGTGATTTGTGAAAATTGCGTTGCTATACAGAAGTATGTAGTTAGTAGTTACATTCAACTGTTCAAAAAGAGCATCATCGGCTTACGTTCAGATGTGGGAACAAGGTAAAAGAACACATATGATTATATGTATTAAATTCACATGAATATTTATTTTTCAAACCAAAGCATCAGGTTATAACATTCATTGTCAGTACCCTTATGACAGGAAATTAATAAATCTTTCACCTCTTTTGTGAAAACACTTTTCGATTTAGACTTGTTGTGTCTAGAACTTGAGACTATAGGATCTGAAATCGAAGATTAAACGCTCATTTCATATCCGTAAATGAGAAATTTGTGTACCGTTGTTTGCCATCTTATACAATTTCACGTAATAATGAGCGGTTTCTTCGCTATTCGATTCTGTTGAACTGATCGATGTTACCTGTCTTCAAATATTGAGAATAGGTAATGTTTCCATTTAATTCTACTACAAAAATTAAACTTAAATTAAATTTTAGTTCAATATTCAATATTAAATTTAATATGGAATCTGCTCTCTGATAAAACTGCCCATATGGGCAAATCAATTAAAGTCTGCACACGGACTCTAAAAATCTGCATTTTCAGATTATTTTTTATCTTTTATAACTGATTATTATAATACGATGGTAACAAATTATGCACTAACGCATATAGACATTGTGTTTTTACTAGTCTGTAAACTCATTAAACTGGCAAACCCAATTTTGAACATTTTAAAAGACGAATTTTTGCTCAGATTTAAGTTTTTTGAATCTAATAAAATTGGACTATTTTGCATATTCCATCTTATATTATACTGTATAATCCGTTTCGGATGCACATTTCTATTAAAAAGGATAGCGTGGAAAGAAGACAAAACAGTCAATTTTTGGAAGTAGATTTTTTTAAAGAACAGCTAATTACACACAATATTGATGTTATATGCATAAATATTTCTTTAATTTCTACTCACGTATTTTAATTTAACGTAAACATAAAATCATTTCCATTGTTATTTAAATAATAACAATTATTTAAAAAAATACATTTGTTTCCTAGTTTATTGCGTCGTATCAATTGAGGCGAAAATGATATCTATATCACACGATCGCAGTTTTCCTACTGCGAAATTTGGCACACAATCGACTTGTTCCCATCTTGGCAATTTGTACTGCTTTCCTATATTTGCTTCGCCAGAAACTGACTATACTGACTTATTTGAATTACAAATAATAAAAATTATAAATTATTATTTTGAAAAAAAATATTATCATTAAATATTTTATATTATTATATTATATTTATTATTCTCAGTTTTGCTGATGATTGCTGGACACTCAAACATAACAAAAGATGGGAATATAAATGAATAATGATTTACATAACGTAATTTTGGTCATAGGAAAATTTAAATTGCAGTTTAGGGAGACATACTCGTGACTTTTTGAGCTTTTGATACCAAAATTGAAGTTTGCATCCAAAAATCAACCTAATATGGGTTTTTCTGCTTAATTAATGAACATTTTGGGTTTTGTCCGACTTTTATTCGGAGACCCGCCACTATGCGCTGTACATCGCCGCTAATATGGGGACACAGCCGCGTACGTACCTTCTTCCCAGTGTCAGCATACGACCAAAGTTTCCACCGAGGGTAGATTACCCGATCTCTGCTAAGGTTACTCATATCTCGGTCGGAACCTCGTGGAGATTGGGGTAGGAGTTACTGAACAAAGATGGGTGACCACATTAGGGTTTCAAGTGACACGTGTCCAGCCATTTACGGGATCGAACGAAGGTTCACCAAACTCAAAATGTTGTTCGTCAGTAGTCAGTAGTGAAAACGGTGGTATTCGCTGTTGGTATGGCTGTTCGACAAAAACCGGAAGTCACCATCTTAGATCACCGCATCGCATCTGAGGTCGACTTTTGGCATTCATTCCGATAACGTAATTATCCATATTGGGTAATTTTTGGTTATTTCGTGCTGTTTTCCCGAAACCAGATCACCATCTTGGATTTCAAAACAACGTCTGAAATCTATTTTTGGCCTCTGGGCATCATATTGAGAACAGCGTCTGGAGTTTATTTCCGGTCTCTGGGCATCATTTTGATTCTGGGAATGTTAATATTGGTTGGTATTCGGTCATTTTAGGATGTTTACCAGCAGAAACCATCAGTCATCATTCTGAATTTCTAAATGGCCTCCAAACGCTCCGATCTCTGGGTATCATTATGATTTCTGGAATACCAATAATAGGTTATATTTATTTATGAATTTATTTATTTATTTATCGTTCGAGGTTAATTTCCGGCCTCTGGATTTGGCTTTATATATCACAATGATACAACAGTTAGCATAACAAAATTACAATTATCCCAATTTAAGGGATGCGTTAACTATTTTTTATTCAATTGCTTCTAGAAAGAAGAAAATCCGTTGCAAATTGACTTAGTTGTTAAGCATTTGATTTAAAATAATAATTTTCGTGACTATTTAGATATTTGGTTTTTTATTTTACATCTTCTCTCAGGAAGACATATTTCTACGTCAAAAAGATCAGTTTATCTTTCATGTGCACGACTCCGTCATATTGTTCTGCTATATGACTTTACAAAACAGCACGAGAGAATCGATCCGTTGCAAATTTCATTGGCAAAGAGTCGTGAGGGGGAAAATGCGTATAACAAAACAGTAAATAACAACATGGTTCTGTTTCAGTTTCGCGAACAAATATTTAATGAAACGGAAATTTTATCGGAACCCCGCGGAAATGGAATTTCTTTATCATGTATAACATCATCACCCTATGCCACCCTCAGCACGCTGTTATAATTACAAATGTTTTCTGGAAATCAACATTTTTTAATACAATATATTTCCCCATGTTCCTACATTCATTGAAGTTGGAGTTTTTTCTTTATTTTTATTCGAATCAGGTCTCGAATCATTCGCTAGTTCTTTTAACTGACAACTAATCCGACCAAAACAAAAATGTCAAAATGGTCGTAATCACAAACCTAAACAAAACTAAAGAAAAGTTGTTTCATTCACAGAAAATTCTTCTCCCATTTGGTTCATGTTTTCATGAAACATGAACAAAATGGGAGAAGAATTTTCTCCGTTTTGGGTTTTTCGCGAGCAGAAATAACTAAAGACTTGAAAATAAAAGATACAAGCTCTTGCTTGGTCCACGTAATTAGGTTAACATACATATCTTTTCAGATTCAAGTGTAAATCGTGTTCTACCTGAAATGCTGATTCGAGAAAACAAAGCCGCATCTGAGAAGACTTGTTCAAACCATCTGTGTTGTAATCAAACCATCAATAAGGTTGATACAAAATCCAAACTCTTTCAATGTCCAAAGTTATCAAAGTTAGCCAAGGGAAGGGCGAAAAATAAATAACACCGAGACGAAAAATAAAAGAATAGGGTAACCTTTCCTATATTTATCTCAGTACCTATATTCATCTCATCGCGCCTTTTTGATCAATTTATTGTCAAATTTTACCATATTTTCAACGTAAAACTTTCAACTACTTGAGAAAATCGAGAAGCAAATTGATTTACTTTCAAAAATTTGTAGAAATTTGACGGTAAATTGGACAAATGAGAGAAATAAGATGAATATAGGTGCAACAATTTGTTGAGATGAATAATGGAGCGATTACCCTATATTTGATAGAAGTTTGTATACAAGTTGCGACGTTTGTAACTTGCACTCAAATAAATGTTGAAGAATAACCCTTAATGATTGTTAATAATCATTTCGTTTGCTTTTTGACGACACTCTCGCTGTAACTGGGACTTGTTTGTTGTTAAATTTAGCATATACGCTGTCGAAAAACCAATATTTTTACAAAATGGTTGAAACTATTTTTTCAAGATTTTTGAAGGGGGAGAGAGGGTGACATAAAATGAAAATAAAATTTGTAACGGCCTAAGCAAAAACCCAAAACATAAAAAGAACAAAATTGGAATATCTATCCATATCTGTTTCGGATAGGCCAAACGTTTTACAGGTGTGTGGTGTAGCAGTTTTCTCCAGCTAACAGATATCACGACTTCATTACACGCTCTTTGAAACAAACACACCGATTACCGCTGAGTTGACTGACAGTGAAGGCCCATCACGGTGACAGTCGGCGCTATGTGTCCTCCGATTTGATGCTTGCGAGTCTCGCGTGACAAATAGGAAACCAATCAATTTTACATCAGCTGTAGTTGACTCGATCGACTTTACGCTTTATACTTTCTGTCCGATTATAGCATATTAACCCTCTAGTGCCCATTGCCGCCTTTAAACGGTCTTAAGTTGAACCCCTAAAAAGCTTCAATCATTACTTAAACATGTTTATAAAGTGTCAAAGTGATTTTTTCGAAGTCCGTCTGAAAATTAACTTGGGCACTAGAGGGTTAAACATATGAAGTTACATGGAGAAGAATTGTTAATGGATTACTATCGCTTTCATGTCTTTGTTTTGGTTCTAAGGGAATCAAATGCAATGGTTTGAATGCTGCAACTGCATGGAGTTCAGCATGACGAGAAAATGTGCATCGAACAGGCAATTCGCGAACGATTTATGTTCAGTATTGAGTTGTCATGAGCGGTGTCAATATTGGATGCCAGAGCTCATCGATGACACCCTGTGTTTTGCAACTTTGTAAAGCATTTTAGATATTTGGTATCGATTAGATTAAATTGGAATACGGAAGCTTTACACGACTGATATCCTACAACAAGTTTATGAGCAACACAAATATCCACTCTAATATTGGCTTTAAGCCCGCCCCTCTTACATTATTTAAATTCTTGAAATGACTTTTCTGGTCAGTAAAAAATGTGATTGGGCTATAGGCTGATAGTCTTATCTGTGACATTGGTTTACAGCACTTCCTTTCTGCCTATTCACAAGCTGATTTAAAGCATTCGACATTATTTGAAAAAAGTTTTCGCTGATAGACATTTTTTAAATGTAACATTTATCTGCGCCGTTCTCTTTTTCTTAATGTGAACAAAAACCAAATCAAACATTTGGCATCGCCATTCACATGAACAATAATGAACCGCGTCGTAGCATAAACGAATCAGAGATGAGAGCAGTATTTTTTATTCCATAAGAGCAAGAGTACAAGAACTGAGAATTAACCCAACAATGAACGCGGAATAAAGCGCGCAAATTTGAATGAATTGGATGAACTCCAGCTGGCTGCCGAAGTCGGTAGCCAGCGTGGTCCTACAAGTGGCAGCTTAGTTAACATTTGGATGCCGGTACGATAGCATTGCGCTCAGTAAATAAATAGCTCCGTAGCGGTTTGTGTTGACGGAGTCGCGTGGTGAATATCAACTGCCAGGTTAATTATTAAATTAAAACATGGCTCCACAGTAAGGGATTGCAAGCATGCAGTAGTGCCTGTGGAAGTCCTGCTGGATTTAACTTCATGATCCCGTTAGGTTCTGGAGGGTAGCAGCGAGTTGCGAACAGTCCCGCTTGATAACATATGACGACGAATGTGAATGCCTAACAATGAATGAAGTGGTCAGTGAAGTGTTGAGAGCGAGCGAGAGCAGCTTAGAAGTGAAATGATTCTAAATCAGTATTCATTGTTAAATGCTTCAGCGACTCTTAATATCTAGATCAGAATAACTGGTGGAGATCAAGTTGATTCTGGCCTATTAAATGATAAAGTGCTGCAGCGAAGAAAGTATTAAGCAATTGTAGTCAATTTCTATAAAGGTCAACCGGCCAGTTGCTAAGTGATTCAAAATAATGCAAAACCAGTGTCACTGAGCCGGAAGTCGGTTGAAATTAGTCTGTTAAATGTGTTTTAATAAACACAGTGAGTGCTATCAAACAAGTGAAGTGTAATAAATGATGACTGTGTAACCACCATTGGATCACACTGAGTGCTAATTGAAACGTACATGAGCGAAGCGTCCTCAGAATTGGGATCAAAATTCATGGTGAGCTTGTTGTTAGGATAGCCAAGAGTAGAATTATTATATTGTTGTAAGTTTGTTAAAAGGTATGAAACACTTATCAGTTATTTGAAAACTATCACAATCAATAGGATCCCATACGAACGACAAGAAAAGGTGTAACTGTGAAAAGTAAAATTCCAAAAGGCAGAATATGTTATAAGGAAGCTTTAAAATTTATACTGAACTCGTGAATGTTCGTTTATTCGTTTTTTTTTTTTGCTAATGCTTTGATGAATATTCTTTTGTGTGATCTGTGGAGTCATGAAGGGCATTTTTTTCAATAAAACACACCTTCAATACCTGATACGGTTTCATCTTTATTTTTCAACGATGTAATGAGAAACCGACTTTCGGCAAGGTCGCCGCTTCTGACTATGAAAACCTCGGCAGCCATGGGCCGTTTCAGTTCCTTGCTCTCAGAAGCGTGTTCGCATGAAATTTGAAATGTTGATTGCACATAACTTGCTAGTGAGCCCCTAATGTGTTACACCTAATATCACACACAAAAAATGAAACTACGTAGGATATACTCTCGTTCGCATTAGTATTGTGCAAAAAGGAATCATAGCAATAGACTTCTGCCTTCAAGATTTTACTTCCCATGGTTCTGATTTCTGTGGCGAGCTCCAATCGATAAATGTACAAATTACAAACCAATCTTTGGACTCTTAATACTGTCGCATTCAGATTACGTTACAAGGTTTGAATCCCGGAAATCCCGAATCCTGGTATATGAAAGAATATTTCCAGGAATTTTTTTCCCAAATATCTGGAGGCACAATATTTCGGAGGTTCCATTATTCGGGGCTCAATTATATGGAGAAAATGGTTCGATTATCCGGAGTCACATTTTTCTTAAATTTCGGTTTTTGTTTCACATTTGTAACCTATGTTTTTTTTTGTCGATTCTATCTGGAAATGCCGCAGTCGAAGCAGTATTTTGCGTTTTATGATGCGCAATTAACTCAATGCATTAAAAGAGAAGACACGACTAATTCACCTCATTATGAATAAATTGTGTATATTTGAAAAATATCGATTTTTAGTCGCTTCATAATTTTTACACAATATTCTTTCTATTAACAAACTGACTTTTTCGATTAGAAAAAAAAACAAAAAACTAATAATTAAATTTCGATTTGATTATTCGGAAAATTCGGTTATCCGGAACGAAATATTTTACGAAACTCTAGATAATCCAGCCCGATCTGTACACAATTTCTATCCCCTGGGCGTCATTCTGGTTCCGGAAATACCCATATTGAATCATATTTCGGAATTTTCGGGTGTTTTCCAGAAACCAGGAGTCGCCATATTAGAATTCAATGCGATGCCAACTTTTTGCTCAAAATTAGAAAAATATACAATTTTGTGAATTAGATATCCCGTCGGTTAGCAAGTATTAGCAAACTATGATTTTTTCTAAAAATTGTTCGTCAAAAAATCTCTCTTTTCTGAAATTTTGAGAGATGTGTTTTTGTGGTTTCATGTAAAAATACAATTTCTATGTATTAATTCCATAGAATACACAGTCCAGTGCTCTGAACTCTACCTACCTTACCTTACCAATCAGACGAGAGCCATGGTGGCTCGTGCTGTATCAAGAATTTGTCGCCATGATGCTCGGTTTCGGGCTGTGTTTCGTCAGTTCCCCAGGCGTCTGTCTCATCACCCGCAAGTCTCCTTCGATCTGGTCGAGCCATCATGCACGCTGCGCCGCTCTATTTCCGGTGCCGGTAGGGTTGCTGAAAAGAAGTGATTTCACAGGGTTGTCATCCGGCATCCTTACGACGTGACCGGCCCACCGCAACCTATTGACTTTCGCCAGGTGTGCAATAGGATTCTCCGTCGTCCGTCTGTACTCCACTGTAGATAGTCCGCAGCACCTTCCGCTCGAAAACTCCAAGAGCGTCGAGGTTCTCCGCGGGAAGCGTTGTTGTCTCGATCCCGTAGAGGACTACCGGTCTTATCAGGGTTTTGTACAGCGTCAACTCCGTGCGTCGTCGCACTCGATTCTATCGAAGTATCTTCCGAAGTTAAAAGTAGGCACGATTTCCTGCCTGAATGCGTCTCTAGATCTCTTTACTGGTGTTATTGTCGGCGGTCACCAGTGACCCCAATTACACGAACTTGTCGACCACCACAAGCTCATGATCAATCGAGTCAGTTTATCCGGAAATCCGTTGTCGTGCAGATAGCTGTTCTCGATTGACTGTATCATAGGCCGCCGTGAAATCAATAAAGATGTGATGTGTGGGCACGTTGTACTCGCGATATTTCTGTAAGATCTGTAGGATTGAGAAGATCTGGTCCGTGGTGGCACGGGCTCCCATGAAACCCGCTTGGTACCGACCCACGAACCTCCTGGTTAATGGTGATAGACGACGGAACAGGATATGTGAGAGTATTTTGGAGGCGGCATTGATAAGTGAGATACCGCGGTAGTTGCTGCACTCCAGCTTGTCGCCCTTCTTGTAGATGGGACAAACGACTCCCTCCATCCACTCATCTGGAAGTTTTTCCTCCTCCCAAATCCTGCAAATGACACAGTGCAGCGCTCTAGCAAGCGCCTCCCATCCATGTATCAAGAGCTCGCTCGGCAGTCCGTTTTTGTCTGCGGCTTTGTTGTTTTTCAGCTTGCCGATCTCACAAAGAACTTCATGAATATCGGGGGCTGGTACTCGGTCATCCGCTGCTGGTGCTCCTAGGTCAGTTCCTGCTCCGCTTCTGTTCACTGATTCGCTATTCAGGTGTCCATCGAAGTTCTCCTTCCACCTGTCGACCACCTCGCTGGCATCCGTGAGAAGGTTCCCATCCGCGTCGTTGCACATGTCGGCTTGTGGCACATAGCCTCTGCGGGACTGCTTTACCTTCTCATGGAACTTCCGCGTTTCACTGGTACGGTACAGCTGCTCCAGCTCCTCATGTTCACGATCCTCTTGCTGGCGCTTCTTTCGTCAGAGAATCGTGGTCATGTCGTTCCGTCCCCGTTTGTAATTGGGGGGTAATCTCTCGTTGACCTGCCGAGGTATATCGCCCAGGTCCGGTTCTTCTAATTTACCGCTGCCTCACACTCCCCGTCATACCAGTCGTTTCTGCCACTCGGTGCTTCCACTCCTAGTGTCGCCGTTGTGGTCTCCTCGATAGCTGTGCGAATGCCAGCCGTCTTTGAGAGGTAATGCGCCCAGCCCCTCCGCCGTGGGTAGCACAGCTTCGAGCTGTTGCGCATATTCCTCCGCAGCCTGGGAGTTCCGGAGCTGCTAAAAATTGAGCCGCAAGGTTCGACGGTGTCGCGCGTGGTATACGGTCGACAGTTTTGAGCGCAATGATGCCCGAGCCAATATCCGCACCGCGATAGGTACGTACGTTTGTAATGTCTGAGAAGAATCGGCCGTCGATGAGAACATGGTCAATTTAATTTGCTGTACGTTGGTCAGGTTATCTCCAGGTGGTTTTGTGGATGTCCTACGGGGAAAGAAGGTACTTCGGACTGCCAGTCCTCGGGAAGCTGCGAAGTTGACGCATCGCTGGCCGTTGTCGTTCGTCACGGTGTGCAGGCTATGCGGGCCGTTCACCGGCTTGTACATTTCTTCCCTACCGATCTGCGCGTCCATGTCCCCGATGACGATCTTGATGTCTCTACGCGAGCAGCTATCGTAGAGTTTCTCCAGCTGTGCGTAGAACTCTTCTTTCTCTACATCGGGTCTTCCTTCGTGAGGGCAATGCACATTGAGGATAGTGTAGTTGTAGAACCGGCCTTTTATTCTCAACAAACACAACCTGTCGCTGATCGCCTGCCGCTTGATCACACGATTCTGCATCCTGCTCAACACTATAAAGCCGGTACCCAGCTCATTGGTTGTGCCGCCGCTCTGGTAGTACTGTGCCCTGCGGCCACAAATCCTCCGTACCTTCTCTCCTTTCCGGCAAAGCTCCTGGAGCGCAACGTTGTCGAAGTGGCGGGGTTCTTGCTGAGCCAGCAGAATCCGGTCGCCACCCGGGGCGTTCAGCGATCTACAGTTCCATATACCGAGCTTCCAATCGTTGTCCTTACTTCGTCGCCTAGGTCGTTGTCATTTGTTCCGGTCCGTATTCAATTCTTGATTGCTCGTAGTATATTAATGTTCCGACATGCTGCCTTACTAGGGATGTCGAGTCTCACGACGGGACTGCCGTCTTGGATGTAGCTGGCGAGACGCCGCATTTCATAATTCAGCCGTCCGCTCCGGATCAGACGTTGTTTGAGCCGCCCCTAACATGGGGAACAGCTACTCGGACAAGCTGCCCTTCTAGGAGAGCTGCTCCATCTTCCATGTCAGCATATGGCCAAGTTCCCACCGGTTCACCGATCTTCCCTTGGTTGCTCGTATCCCAGCCGGTACCAGTCGGTATTCTTTGGTGAGTTTAATGTTTTGAATCACAATATTATTACAAAAACATGAAATTCAGACAAATTCAGCAAAAACTTGTATATTTCTAAAACTTGAAGAGACAGAAATTTTGTGTTTTCTACAAAGTTACTGCAACGAAAACTGCAAAGCTCTAGCGTGTAGAAATTAAAAGTTGCTGTCAAAGTGCCATCTCTGCAACCAAATCGCGAACTAATCTAAACGTCAAATTGGAGCTATTATCACACCGAGAAACTTTGCTGAAGACTGATTATCGATTGAATAAAGTATCAGAGCACTGAACTGTGTATTCCATGCAATAAATACATAGCAATTGTAGTTTTACATGAAACTACAAAAAACACATCTTTCAAAATTTCAGGCAATAAAGAAAAAAAAACAGCTTCAACGATATGTGTTCATTGTTTTTTGTAAAATCTGACTGCATTGGCTCTGTTAATACTAGTTCTGAAGTACTAGCCCGATCGCCAATAAAACTTTTGTACAGGTAAGAAAGATTCTCGGGCATATTTTCGAGATATCATGGTTTAATATAATTTTACTGAAAATTCAGCAAAAAATCAAAAAAAAAATCATGATTCAACAACGCAACCAAGAGTTTGAATATGTTTTTTAATTTCTGATAGGTTGCAATCTGTACGTTTCCAGATAAATCCACACAGTTGGCAACACAGTGCATCCTAGGCTTCTATCGCAATTTTTGCCATATAATCCATTTTTTTCGAATTGATTTGGTTTTCCACACATACAGCTCACTGAATGTTAACGAGAAGGACGCTTCTGATTACTATCATGTTTTGTTAACTAGGGGTCTAGGGTTTTAAGAAAAAACGAGTGAAATTGAGAGATTAATCTATCACTATCTGTCGTCAGGCACACAGCATCAAACGGTTCGCGAACCGTCCCATGTTCTGTAATCCTTTTCAACCTTCTCGCAGGCTGCTAAGCCCGCTTATGTGCTGAAGTAGACTCCTAGTCCCAAATAGGACTGTACCTCACTCAGCTCTACATTCATAAAAAAGTAACGCAATCCTTCCAACCCTCTGCCTACACGCTGCGGAGTTCCTGTTTCGTTCGCGCCCGTCCACGCTCATCCCCTAGCCCGAGGTCTTCGGCCTGTCCCCGGTGCTTTCCTTATCTCCATCCTGCCCATCTGCTCGCAAATTCTTGTGACACAGTGAGAGAAATATTATAACTCTTTAATAAATACGTGCATATCTCTGTCAATCCACGTATCAAACGACTACATATCTAAAATCAAATTATATGTGAAATCAATTTGATAGTGGATTTCAATTCTGATAGCGACGTCGTAACAAACTTTCGTTTAAAGCTGTCTCACTTTAAGCATTGAAATCATATTGCATTCTTAAACAGTGAATTTATTTGACACGGCTCAATAATAAAATATTTGTACGGAGCCAATATTCTTTCGGATTCTATTTTTATCAACAACGATGCCGTAACCTGCAGCATTCCAAGTGGTTCAGCTGGTGGTTACTCCTGCTGGGATGTCCTCAACCGTGTGGTGTACATAGCGTAACCGAGATCCAAAATCGGGGACCAAACGTGCTCCTACTGATATTCAGGAAGCAGACGGGGCGGGAGAAGAATGGACTTAGACTAGACATCGTTTGATATTGGAAAAATAGATATAATCGATTTGTAGGATAGATCAAGGCTCGAGAAGACTTCACAAACAGGAACAGCTTGTTGGGAAATCGATTAATTCAGACACGACGCAACACTACCAAGAACAACCACATCACCATCACCAAAAGCAGAAACACTGCTCTCCCAGCGTTCAACTTCTAGTGGTTGGACCGTGACATCACGCCAACGAAAACCATGGGATAATGGAATGGAATGCT
The DNA here is from genome assembly GCF_029784165.1 of Wyeomyia smithii. Lineage (NCBI taxonomy): Eukaryota > Metazoa > Arthropoda > Insecta > Diptera > Culicidae > Wyeomyia > Wyeomyia smithii. The sequence goes on from NC_073696.1 coordinate 199,865,224, forward strand.
ATGCCGTAAAAAAAAAATTAATAAGGGTTACCTGTGTTGCAGCTAATTACCTACTGTTTATTATTATTATTATTATCAATTATTTCGAAATAAAGATCGCGCTGACGGTGACAGAAATAAAGAGATAGATAAAATGAACCAGCAAAGTAAGAGTAGATTTAGATTCATTCATTCTCAATGTTTAATCCCAGTAAAGCTTATTCCGCTCAGGTATCATTTAGTTTATCCTGTACTTTACGACTTTATATAATTCTTTAGTATGGAGATTAACACTCCATCAACGGCGAAGTCATTTTGCTTTTGTAGACATTATCAGTTTACCTGTTAATACCAGGCAATCAGGTGCCGCTTGGTTGGAAATATTTAACAATTAGCTTAGAATGGCTTAAACTTGCCTTGCCGCTGTGCTTTAGTTTCAATGTCAAACTTAAAGGCGTTTCATTTTTCACGAAAGTTAAAGAATACATACAAAATGAGAGATTTTTATTTTTTTTCCAAACTCGTATCTTTCAAAGATAAGAACTTCGCGGTGACCTGCATTATTTTTCAGGATGGAAACCGACAGAAGAAATTTGATTTTGGAACCCACATTAAAAATCCAGCGTGATCATGTATTAAAATCGGCGAATCAATGAAAGTATGTAGTTAATTCGATGTGGATGGATGTGCTAAAAAATATGCCCCGAATCTCTTGATTTGGAAAGGGGCAGCTTTATAACATCGGGAAGTTGCCATGAACGGTTAAGTTTAACGTGGAGAAGTTGCTCGTTACTCCTATACTTATAGTTAATCACGTGCAAACTGACAGCTACAACTGCACACTGTTTCCAAGCTGCAAAAACGCGATGTAAATTATTTTGGACGTTGAAAATTTGAATCTAGAGCCGTTGTGCCTTCAGCAATGTTGATCCATTAATTATTTTCCATTTTATAGAAGTTTCAATTTTGTTATTAATCCACTAAACAGTGAGAAGTGAATTTTACTTTTTTCATTTTTGCATATAAAATCTGCCAAGTTGTAGCACATTTTATAAAAATACAACTTTATCAAAGACACTACCCTTCTATCTGCTTATTTGAATAATCTTTGGTGGAGTTTTCTAACGGTTGGCACTAAAAATCCATTTTTCAATATAACATTCAGTAGTGATTTTCTACAATTTGTCAATGTTCTACAATGTTGTTTACTTTGATGAAACAAATAATTCCATCAAAGAAAATTTATTTTCATCTCTCATATTTCTTTGATTATTGACGATTTTTTATTGAAACAATGCATTAATATACTAACAGAAATCTTTTAAATCTGCAAATATCTGCAGACTAAACCATTTCTACAATAAAATATGAGTAAAATACTATTAAATCCAGATATAGACATTTGTCTCTCGCTGTGTCCTGTGCATATATCTGTAAGTAAATTAGTGCGTTATGTTATTAAAAATCTTCAAAAACTAAATAAACTTAAGAGATGAAAATTAACTATCTTCGGTGAGCTCGTATGTTTTATTACAGTGAACAACATTTTAGAACATAGCAAAATTTTAGAAAGTCACAATAAAAAGTTATATTAAAAAATATTTATGGGGACACTCTAAAGGAAACTTCACAGTAGTTCATTAAAATTGGTATATAGAAGTATGCTGTCCTCGACAAAGTTGTTTCTTATTGAATGTGCTAAAACTTTACTCAGCAAAGTGGATTTTTATATGCAAAAATGAGAAAAATAAAACTCGTTTCTCACTTCTAGGTAGATTAATCACAAAATATCAACTTTCATAGAATGAAGAATAGTTAACAAAACAATTGTGAAAATCGTTTAAAATTTGTACACGTGGTATGTGGATGGCCCCTTATACTATTTTTTTTCATTTTCCAATGTTTACCAAAAATAACCAGTTTCTAAATCAAGTTTGCCTGAAAGCCAAACATCATGTATTTCAGAACTCATGTGTACCGTACAATCTTGTGAAACGATTCGGAATGATCGGGTAATCAACAGCCTATGGAAAATCAACCGTACTTTTTGGGTCCTGGTTTGCATATCGTCGTTCCAAATCCGTTAATCCAAAATCCGCGAAATGGGAAAACATATAACGAATGTACTTTGACGTACGATTTCTTATTTTTCCTTAAAAGGCCTATCAAATACCTTAAATTTTCCATGAAATCTTTTAATCGGTCAAACGGTTTAAAATTTTTTTGAAAAATGATTGCCGATTTTTAGCAACCCTAATTGAAGAAGATCACAATAAGGACCAAACAAAAAAAAAACGGGTATAAAGTTTTTCGATAAAGAACAAGTATACCAATGTTGAGCATGATCTGAACAGAAAAAATAAATGTGATAATAAGAAAGGTTTAACGGCATTTTAGGTGAATAACATTTTCTGACATCAGAAATGAGTTCAGCGCCCATAAATTGGCATTATACGTCATTTTCAATTATTTTAGAAAAAGTTTTAGGTTTTTTCCAACTTTTGTTCAGAAACCCGCCACTGTGCGGGATATTAAAAACACTTTGTGTACAGATAAATCATCCCGGATTGCCTGCAATACTATTTACAGTTCACCCTTTTGTTCGTCCGTTTTTGTGTGCCCGCGGCATCAGTCCGACAAAAGAATTTACTTCAAACTCACCTGACGATATCACCCCAAAAAAACTGTCCATTTTACCCCAAACAGGACGCCTTTCTAAAAACTCAATTTCTTCCACTATTTTCGATCAAACTTATCGCTATATTTCATTAAAAAGTAGTCTTTTACTAGACAAACGCGACTGCAAAGCTGATTAGACTGAAATCATTGAAGAAGTTCTCAAAAAACCTTGGATACACGAGCGTCAAACTTACAGCAACATCAACTTTTGATGTTTCCTTTGTTTACATTGGCACTGCGGTGCACCTGTCACAGCAAACCATGAAATTTTCATGTTAGTTAGGGTTTAGTAGTTCAAGGAATGGATAGAGTAGTACATGGAACCCAAAAAAGTAATACTTTTCAAGATAAAGCACCTGTCCAGGGGTCCAAATTACCCCAAACTACCCTACGTGAGATGAAAATAAACTTTTTTTGAAAAAATTGTTTGTTTTATCATAGCAAACAATATTGTAGACCATTAAAAAATTGTAGAGAATCACTATAAAAAATTTAAATGAAAACAATCGATTTTTTGGGATGATTTAAAAAAACTCCAGAAAAGTCCATTTAAATAGGTAAATAGAAGTATAATGCCTACAACAAAGTTGTTTCTTCCAAAATGAGAAAAGAAAAATTCGTTTCTCACTGTTAAGTGGATTAATAACAAAATTGCAACACCTATAGCTTAGAGAATAATTAATGCAACAACACTAAAGACACTGTGGCTCTGAAATCAATTCTTTTGAGTTTGAATTTCGATCATGTTTTGCAGCTTTGGAAACAGTATGCACTGGCGTGTTTGTGGTTGACCCACCACACACGTTGTAACATCAGAACTTCCTGAGAGGCGGAGCACAAACCGCACTCCAGATGTCAGGGTTTTCGCATATCTTCCGAACTAAGTTGTCCTGAGTAGTGTCTGGCCCGCCCACTACCACCATGTCGCTCCTCGCACGCGCAAAGCGAGGGCATACGATGAAGGCTTGCACACATGGGGGACCCCGTGTTCCCGAAACTGTATAGATATTGCCTGAAACAGCCTGACATTGCTATGACATCGCCTGACAGAATCTGTGCTTGGTAGATGTTATCTTCCCAATAGCACCTCCCAACCGATCTGACTATCTCCGGGATAAGTCGGTGCCTCCATCTTCCCTGCGCGGAATTGGACCATTCCCGCTGCCATCTGATCATCGAGAATGACCTTCTGGTACCTCGTATGCCCCTTGTGTCACGTTGATCGAGGCACTCTTAATCCTCCTTAATGGCGATGCTGATAGGCATCCCTCAGGAACATGAATCTATAGGTACACATTCAATCACAATAACTATTATTACCTAGCGCTTTGGACTACGCTGGCCAGAAAAGACAAGAAGTTTCCGCTTGCTACCGTACATTTCTGAGCTACTCGACATCATTCGAGATAATGCTGCAATAGCCGTTGAGTCTCTCTTACAGACATAGTAGACGCGGGTCTTAAACGTAAGCTTGTTGTCAACCATAACCCCCAAACAATAATTTGTATTGTGCCGTGTCAAAAAAATGTTGTGTGAAAAAAAACCATAACCCCCAAGAGTTTTGAAGTTCGCCTTTAGGTAATGTTCCGACTCTAACCACTACCTGTTGCTCAGGTTAACGGTTATTCACAACCGTGACCTCCATCTTATGGCACATTAACTCCAGTTTCCTGAAGTGCATTCGGTCTTCGACCTTGCGCATGCAGTGCTCGGCCTCTCCGATCAACTCGCCGTAGATTTCCAGCGTTATGTCGTCCGCAAAACCGACGATCACAACCACTACAGGAAACTCAAGCTTCAACACTGCGTCGCACATGACATTATGCAACGCCGGGCCCAGGCGGTACTCCTGCGGTGATTGAGACGCACTTCTGAACCTCCTCCGTGTTGTAAACTAGTAGTCGATTTTGGAAGTAATTTCCCAAAATCTTGTACAATAACACAGGAAAATGCTTGCTCCTAAGCGCGAGCGCTATGAATTGGCGCTATTGAACGCATTCTTCACGTCAAGAGTGATCTTTACGCAATAGCGAATGCCCCTTCTTTAGCGCCGTATTCTGGCTCGGCCGTCTTGGTGACGAAGAGAAAAGCATCCAGCGTGGACCTACCTTTCCGGAAGTCAGACTGGTCACTTACCAGACCGTTTACACCCTCTGTGCACTTCACCAGTCTGTTGATAATAATCATATACAGATGGGTCTGTATGCCCATGGGTCGCCTGACGGTTTCCCAGCCTTCGGTAATAAGACACTAATAAGTTTCTGTCGCTTCCACCTCTCCGGAAACAATTAGTCGTTCTGGCACTTCTGCATGACTACCCGGAACAGCCGTCTTAATGGTCAGGTTCGAGAATCCATCCAGCCCGGGTACCTTGCTCACCTTTCAGAAGATGACGATCACAATGAATTCCCCACTCGTATCACTTGCCTCCTCCTCAACCTCGATAGCCCTGGTCTGTATCTGAGATACTGGAACGTCTGAAGTGAGACTGGACAACCGGAGGATTCGGCTCGTGGCGCTGAAAGTCCCTCGATGATACACTCCAGCATCGCTGGAGCGCGGAGGTTCGCTACCGCGTAACCTGGTGGCTTTCCATTCCTGAGTTGGCTGGTTCCAGGCATGGTGGCGTCACACATAGTGTGGCAACTAATTGGTCAGCACTCGGGCAGAGCCAACTGCTCCCTCTGAGCTATCCTGTTATTGCCTCGAGTACCAAATGTCCAAATTCAAATACCTCGGCATCGAAATGTGATGTCTTCTACCCACGGACGGTTGAAGTATCGACTCTACCCGTCACTTGCAGCTCACGTTGTGATCTCCACTATAGCGAACCAACTGGTGGTCGCTATTGGTGTAGCCGTTGTCTACCCGCCAGTTCGTGATCAGTCCTGGGCTGGAGAACGTCACGTATATGATCGACTCCGCATCATTTCTGCTAAATGTACATTTGGTTCAACGATGGCCAGGTCTAGGTAGAGCTTCCAACAAGATCTAACCCCTCTGGTTCGTACAGCGACTTCCTCACTTAACAACACAGCAATGATGTCACCCGCTTCCACCAGCGACGTTAAATCCGTCAGCTCAATGGTTTCAAGGTCGACCATCTGAGCGAACCTTTCGATACACCAACGTGGCGGAGCGTAGCAACTGCAGTAGAACACCTCGTTCAACTTGACAACAGTGTATCCTTCTTTCGAGGTTGACACAACCTCCTGAACCGGGAACCTGTTTGTCGTCCATATGGCCGCCATACTGGACTTATCCGCGACACAGTTACCGTTTCCGTGAGGGATACGGTAGGAGTCCAGGGGTTATCCTTTCGGTGGTGGATTGACTCAGTGGTCACTTTCGACCCGCACTTCGCCTTGAGGGCTTATGCAACCTCGCACCCCTCGATGATTTCGTTCTATGCTCTTAAAACCTACTCAGCCGCCGTCTTGTAGGTAGCTTCCTGGTTCTTGGCTTCCTTCCGAGGCTCAAGTATCATCTCGCCAGTGCAGCCGTCCCTAGATGGGCGACATCCTTGAGCTGGGTTTCGCCCCTTATTTTCTTCAAGACTTCTGTAGTATATCGACCTGCTCGCCGTACGAATGAGGACATGCTCCGTGCCTTCCTGATATTCCTTGGTCGTTTGGCCATTTCGCCATCTTGGCCCGTTGCACATTCTTGACACTTTCTTGAACCAGTTGGTGTGCTTTCCCACGGGAGTAGCACAAACACCCGTTTCTTGGTCTCCCAAAGTCCCGCTCCCATCATTCGTCTCCACTCTAGTTACGAGTTCCTCGTGCTACTTCCTGGTCTGTCCCGCCTGTTCAAAAGACGTTCCGGAAGGAGAAGTTCGACGAAATTGCCAGGAAGTACTTCATATTGATCACAATCTGTAAGGGCTGCAAATTTAGCAAAACGTACATACCGACTGGCGCGATCAACGGTCAGTACATGAAGAAGAATATCTCCAGAAGTGCCTGCTGCCCGCTCTCCTATTTCACGAAGGTGACGCTCTGTTTTAGCTGTTTTAGTAACTAAATTAACCCAACTCGCCAGAATTTCGCCCAAAAGATAAATTCTGGGTGATTCAGAAGGGCAACCTTCGGTAAACAAGGAAGGTCATCAAAAATGATCAGGATTTGAGAAAGGAGTGGTAAGAGTGTAAGAAAGATAGCAAAGTCGGCCATTACTTTGCGTATTCACTGGTGACGCAATAATTATCAACCAGACTTGTGCCTTTGGAAATTTGAAGTGGTGGCTCGAAATCGGCCATTTGTTGCTTCAACACAGTTTCACCTAGCGCATTACCAAAAATACAGTTCAAGCGGAGCGATTATTGTTACGGAACATCCGCCTCAACTAATTCAACCTAAAGTTTTGGTTTGCAATTTCGTCGTGATAATGCCGTGTCAAATAAATGTTGTTTGAACAAAAAAAATCACCGTGACAACCGATGCACCAGGCGGACGTTCTGCTTGAGGTCACCGGCGTTGCTCCGTCCGTTCGCCAGAAACTCGATTCTGGCATCGAGTTATTCGGACAGCACTCTTGACTAGCAAGTGACCTCGACCGATATATCCGGTGTGGAAATAGGTATAATAGCCTTTTCACCTCCGCACACTGTTTCCAAGCTGCAAAAACGTGATCTGAATTATTTTGACCAAAAAAAATGATGAAATGAACCTGCAAATATCTGAAAAAAAAACATTTCTATATTAAAACAAGAATAGAACATCACTCAATCCAAGCAGTTGTCTCTCGCTGTCTCCTGTGTATATATTGGCAAGTAAATAAGTGCATTATTATAATAAAAATTGTAAGTAACTAAATAAATATTAGAGATAAAAATAAACGATGAACTTATGTTTTTATTATAGTAAACAACATTGTAGAACATTAGAAAATTTCAAAAAATCACAATAAAAAGTTATATTTGAAAAATGATTTTAAGGGGCATTCTCAAAAAAACCACTGTTCATTTAAATTATCAAATAGAAATACGGTGTCTTCGACATAGTTGTTTCTTGTGTGAGACAACTTTCCCCAGCAAAGTGGATTTTTATACGCAAAACTGAGAAAAATAAAATTTGTTTCTCACTCCCAGGTAGTTTAATCACAAAGTTCTAGCTTTCATAAAAACGAGACTAATTAACAAAACAACTTTGCTGAGGACACTGCGGCTCCAAATTCAATTTTTTTTTCAGTATAACGTAATAAGTATAAATTAGTGCATTATTTAATTATTATTTAAAATTTTCAATAGCCAAGGAAATATGTAAGATGAAAATAAACTTTGTTTGAAATGGTTTGTTTCGTTATAGTGAACAATATTGTAGAACATGAAAAAATTGTAGAAAATCACTATGAAAAGTTAAGTTGAAAACAACTGATTTTAGGGTTGATCTATATAAAACCATTTGAATAGGTAATTAAAAGTATGGTGTCTTCAACAATGTTGTTTCTTTTAAAAAGTGCTATAACTTCGCCGAACAAAGTGGATGTTTATCTTCCGAAATGAGAAAAACAAAATTCGTTTCTTACTGTTTAGTGGATTAATCACAAAATTGCAACTTCCATGTTATAGAGAATAATTAATGGAACAACTTTGCTAAAGACACCGTGGCTCTCAAAACTATTTTCTGGGTCAAAATAATTTCGATCACGTTTTTGCAGCTTTGGAAACAGTGTGCTCTGGTTTCCGCTACATCCGTCTATGTTTTTGTGTGGAGACCACTAGATGCCCCCTGCGCAAAAGTGTAGGTAACTAACCCCTCTACACTCGTCGTTGTTTTTTTACTGTTGCTCATGTTTGGTTCAATGGGTTCCTCTTCCAGCTGCTACCATTGTCTACGATGAAGTAGTCGCCTATGTAATTCCATCCCAATCCGCACGAGAGTCACAAATGAAATAAGAATTTGGCCTCAAAATTGTCCCCCAAACGTTTTAGAAAAAAAAAATGGGACAACAGTTTTTGTAATTGAGTAACTATTACTTTTTATAGAAAAACTTGTGTGAATTTTCTCAAAAAAGTCACTGAAGTTTCAATTTGAGAATCAAATGTTTCTAATTTTTGTCTCTGTGACTAATGAATTAAAATTTATTAGTTTTTCTCTATAGAATCACAGACCGAATTTCTATTTTTCCATTAAGTAGTTACGGTGATAATTTGAATAACAAACGAAATTAGGTCCATAGAAATAATTTTTCTGGTTAGTTATTGTGACTTTCGTGAGGAATTATCCATCAACAGTTTCGTTTAAAAGAATATGTGACCTTTAAAAAACTTATAAGTTATTAGCATTATCACAGTAATAATTTTGGTGATCATCTCTTTTGGTTTAAGTTGATAAAAAGTAAGCATCAAGCTTTTAATTCGTCACCAACTCCTATAGTTTTTTTGGTTCATCAAGATGAAGGTGATAAATACTAAAAACTGTGAAAATATATATAATAAAATTATAGCATAATATGATTTATACATTTTCCTCGTAAATTTTCATATATTTTGCAACGATATTATAACAGAGATTGCATTAGAACAGACATATCGTTGAAAAGAGGAATAAATGTAATATTTTTCTGTTTCTGAAATATTTGAAATTTTCGGAATATTATTTAAAACCTAATTGTACTTAAGGTGCATGAAAATTTTTAGGGGTAGGCGATATGCTTTCACCATAAAAGTGGAATTGTATTTGAAAAAAACATTTGGCATTTATCGCAATTCCAACTTCTTGTGTGTTATCAATTTATATGTACACATTCAGTCCTTTCTAATTTCCAACATCGAAATGAAAAGAATCTAAAATTGCAATGGGAGTTGGTCACGAAAGAAATATTTTATTCTAGAACTTTGTCACGAATAATATTCATGAATGTGTTGATGAAAATGCGACTCCCGATGACAATTTCAAACAAAGAAAACGTTTCTGGTTTATCCTATAAACATCACCAAGTAGGCAATACGAAAAAGCAGAACATTCTAACAAACCACTTTGTGACAATTAACAAAAGTTTGTATAAGGCTCTAAGCCCCGCCTTTTCGACGCTTATTTAGCATTCCTGACCATTTACAAAAAATATTCTTCGTACGAATATGAATTTTCTTTTAAAGGTCACCAACATGCCATTTGTGCGGACTGGGATGATGGTCTATGTCAATGCAGTGAGGCCATGGCTGTGGTAGGCCCCCATAGCATCTTATGATGAACTACGACGCCCCAGAACGGCATATATCAAGAACAACCATCTGATCCCACCAGGCAATGGGCTAGAAACGTACTGAAAGGCCTGCAAGGTTCACGGAACGGTAACCCCTGCACCGAGCACCACCTCGCCGTTCCAAGCCATTTTCACACCAATTCACCAGGAGAGCTCGATGCCGGTGCCTACCCAGAGACGTGGCACCATAACGAGGTTCGACTCAGGTTTTTTTGTTACGCTACCAGTTGCCATAATTGGGGTCTTACTGGCGTCGGCCCCAATGGGCGAGTAAGTTCATTTTGGTAAATAGGGGCGGCACTAATCGCCCCGTTAGAGATGCTTCCGGGTACTTGTGGCTTTTGCGAGGAATCGACCGCACACTTTTCGGCCCTCACCACCCCTAGGCAATTCCCCGCTGGTGGTCCGGGAGCTCGGCTATCGCCACGCGCCTACCCGTTGTGGTATGCAGTTCTCCCTGGAATGACACCTTAAGACTGAAAATCGACTGCTGAGGCCATTAGAAATCCAAGATGGTGACTTTCGATTTCTGGAATGCAGCCCAAAGGGGCTAAATATCATCCAATATGAGTATTCCCAGAATTGGGATAATATTCAGATTGCGGTCTCTGAATCAACTCCAAATATTATTTAAGACCAAAATTTTGGACTTTGGTTTTCGGGAACAGCCCAAAACGATCATATACCATCTAATATGCGTTTTTCCGGAAACGGGATTATGTATTGTTGATTCCTCCCAATCCCACTTTCAGAAAAGGGATAGGTGTTAATACATCTTAGAAACTTTTCTTGCACCATAAAATCAACACTTTCAAATTTTGGTTCCATTTCCTTTGACAATTACTGAGGAATTCCAAAATTTGTGTTTTAGTTGTACGGAAGGCGCCCATTCAAAGGAGTGAGGTTTGTCAAACTATCATAAAAAAATTTCTCGTACCCAAAACCCTCACATATCAAACTTGGCGGCATTTGCTTCATTAGTTCTCGTGTTATGCAGAAATTTGTGTTTCATTTGTATGGCAGGTTGTCCGTTTTTGTATGAAATTGTACGCCTACAGTCAGCTTTGAAATTTCGTTAATTGCTGAAAATGAGTTGTCAGATGTTTTCATAGTTAACCTTACCAACAAACAATTTGACTGAATAACGGCCTATAAAGTTGTAAGTTAGTAGGTTTCGGTTGCGCAACTACCGAATAAGTTGTTCTCTGTTGGATCTCTGGTGTTCATACATAAATAAAGAACATCCAAACGCCTCATTTCTCCACAATGGATTCAATGATTCAGGCACGCAGAAATCATCACAAATCGTCGTAAGTGGAATGTGTAGCTAGCAACGTTGTTGGTGCTTGATGTTACTAATTGGGTACGGTCCGTAATTCGATTCATCCAGGTGAAAATGTGAAGCCTGCAAATATTAGCTGTACGGTGCTTCAGGAGAGTATGCTTACCAATATACAACATTTTCAGAAAAGTGAAGAGCTTCTAATGATTCGTGAGTAACGTAGGTGTTACTAATATGCTGCGGAAACTGTGTAATCGAATAGCCTCCCTGTGTATAGCGCGTAAATTAAAATTTTGCGCCCCCTCTATTATGTATGCTGACTCAGGAAAAGCCGCATGCATGCTGTTAGGCATTGCCACAGCAAAAAAAACGACTATTTATGGGTGAATCGTGGAGTAAATGTTGAAAAACGTTATATCAAGATTTACGAACATCGCGAGTGACTTCAGCTGCTGTAAAGCAACATGTAAATATGCGACACGGGCGGACCGGTGACCCTATGACATAAGCAAAAATTTTAGCAGCTGTGAAATATAGCGGTGCTTCAGTGTAATACCCTATACTTTACTAAATTGCAAAAAAGTGCTATCAATAACGTAATTTTTTTGCGTGAATTGACGACTTAAAGTTACTGAAAAATTCTTGCTAACTGTTAGCGTATTCGTACGCTAACTTATTCAACTCTGCTTCATACCGACACACATTAGGAACTTGGCAAACTAATATCGGAAATGTGTTGCACGTATGCAACACACGTTCCAACGGCGCCGTCAATATACTTTGAAGCTTAATCTTGCCTTGAACAGGTCGGTTAGAGCCACAAAACGGTTTTCGTAGTTTTCGCATGTAGGAGTTATGCGGGGCAAAGATTCACACATGATGGTTTTCCCAACATAACTATTTAAAAGAAAAGTTTGCTTTTTCTGCGGTACCAAAACCTCTTCGTAAATCCATCAATTAGAATAGGTAAGTTCTAATTCTCAATGAAAATTGTATCAAAAACTTTCATAACACATTTCATACACACAGAAAAAAAACATGGTAATTTTTACTATTTTAGGGGTAGCATGAATAGATTTGATCGGTGGTTTTCAACCGACTATTCTATGTGGTCAAGATTAGAGATGGTCGGGTACGGGTATTTTTACCCGATACCCGTACCCGACCCGTACCCGACGGGATCGGGTCGGGTTTCGGGTAACGCCAAAAAATATTTTTCGGGTTCGGGTCGGGTACGGGTAATTTAAAAACCAAGGCTTCGGGTTCAGGTCGGGTACGGGTTTGAAAAATTCTCAACTCGTCGGGTACGGGTCGGGTACGGGTAATTCGATTTTCGTGCATTATGAGAATTTAATTATTAACTTTTCTAGCATAGTCTTGGTCTGGGAGGGAGAAACGGATACGAAGCAGCACGAAGTTGCATCGATAACGGTTTCATTGATTTCTATAGAAGAATGATTGTATTTTTCTTGACCGTGGACTTCGAAAAATACTTAGGCTGATACAAATTTCGAATTCTTTTTATGTCCAAAGTTATCAAACTTAGCAACGGGGGTGGTAAAAAATAAATAACACCGAGACGAAAAAAAAAATATCTTTGATAAAAGTTTGTGTGCAAGTTATGACGTTTGTAACTTGCATTCAAATAAATGTTGAAAAATAACACTTTATTATTATTATTATCTTTTTCGCTTGCCTTTTGACGACACTCTCTCTGTCACTGGACTTGTTCATTGCTAAATTAAGCATTAATGCTGTCTGAAAACAAATAAAATGAATATAACGGTATGAGCTTTTTTTTTCTTCCCCTTCCAATATTCAAGATTTTTGAAGGGGGGGGTGACATAAAATGAAAATAAAATTTGTAACGGCCTTATTATGATACTATAACTCCATCATAAGTAAAGCAAATAGTATGCTGGGCTTCGCTAAGCGGTTCAGCCACAATTTTCAAGACCCGTACACTATTGTAAACTATTGTAAATTACATATGTTAGACCTATTGTAGTCCAAAAACATTTCCTTCTTCACGCGCTTCGCAACTTGAATTGGACTGCATTTCCTCTGCCATCGTATGAAGCACGTTGAATGCTCATTAATCTGCAAACACTAAAACAACGCCGCAAATTTGCAATGCTATTCAATGCTATGCACCTCCATGGCATCTTAGAACGAGGAAACTTTTTTCAGAAAATCAATGGAGAACTAATTATGCAAAACATGGTCCCATAAATCGAATGATATGTCAGTATAATCTACATTGTAAAAACATTGGCATAACAGTTTCAACAAAAAAAAAACAAATTAAACTGTCTGAAATACACTAGAAATGTTTAGCTCGTAACAAGAACATTGTAAACACTATAAATAATAACTGTAATGAAATATTTATGTAGTCTACATTTGCTTGACGAAATAAATAATCAATTAAAAAATAACAACTACACTAATATTTCTGTCCTTTGGTAAGCTACGAGTTTTGAAAGATTGCCAATTTTTTTAAAAGCATTTTTGTTGTTTAAACGTGTACTGCCGGTACCCGCATAACTGTCCCATAATGATTTTCGTCACTTTTAGGTTATCTTCGGGAATCGACTTGACTGTTATCATATTTTCCGAAAAAAATCTGAAATTGATACTTTTGTATGGAAAACAAGGAAAATATATCAAGTTGTGTTTGTCCCATATTGAAAGTACCCGCATTACAGTCCCACTACATAGTGGTACAAACTGCGAACATATAATTTTGCTACAGATTACTGTATATCGCATAACTTTAGGCATATAGAAGTATGTCATTCAATTAACTATACTAATGTTGTTTTTCTGTACTGCAATCTACGTTGCCAGTGATACTGCCGGTTGCTGGTTGAATTTATATGTGATGGGACAAAATATGCGAGTACTTTTGAAATGTACCCGCATATTTTGTCCCATATTGTTTTTTTTTCTCGAATTATGTAACGTAAAACCAATTCCATCCATGGTTGTTTGTAAACGTTAAACTTATGGTTACTATTGGTTTTGGATGAAATTGCCCAAAAAAGCTGGAAATCAAGAAAATTTACGGATTATATTAAATCGCCGTTTTCTCAACATGTTGTTTTTCTTTATGGGACAGTTATCCGGGTACCGGCAGTGTAAGCAATGTTTGCAAATAAACTCTTTTCGACAGATCTTCTACGTAATTATGACTCGGTTATCAAAAAAAGTCGTTTGTCGTTACAAATTTGCACATTTAGTATTCGCGATGTTCGATTCATAGTCGGGTTACAGCAGGAAGATAGTTACACGCTATCAAAAAACGACGAATGTGCGTGTCATCTGTTCGATAAATTTTTAGTGTAGTATTCGTTTCTCCCTCCCAGGTCTTGGTTTGCACTGTGACCAGGGATGCCGCATGTGCAGAAATATCTGTGTTATACCGAATTTTAGATTTCTGATTGCTACGATGTGCACATAAAACTCGTCGCTTAATTTCTACCAGACATGCATTTTTCACCATTCTCCGTGTTGTGCAAGTAGGGTAAATTAACAAAATAAAAATTTTCAGCAGTGTATATGAATCATACGTATGCATACAAAATGAATAATTGAAATCCCTGATCAATTTTAATATGATGTACCTAACGGAACCCAAATACTCCGTACACAGTTATGAATAGATATTTTGCTGCGTAATAAAAATGATCAAATTTTTCAACATCAGACGAGCGGACGTTCTCAGTGACAGATGCTACGCTGAATTCTAGGAGCACCAATACATCGCCTGGAACTCTGGTTCATTAACATTCGTTCACATGAACACTCGGGTCTAGCCCAACCCCGGCCATCATCTCGAGAAACCACATATGACAATCAGTGCATAAAATGTGCGAGGTAACCAGGTATTTAAAAAAATAGAATGAAATAAAAATCCAGGACGGGTCGGGTACCGGCAATTTCGGGGTATTTTTCTTTCGGGTTCGGGTCGGGTACGGGTTAATTAAAACTAATGTTGTAATGAATCACATCACATCTTAACCCTAGAAAGATAGTCTGTGCTAATTTGACGTCTCGCAATATCAGGAGTCAATATCACTGCCTTTTTTTAAATAGTGCGAAAACGTTTCCGTTTTTCAAAAAACTGGATTCTGGTATTTTTTATGTATGTTATTGAATTTTAAACAAAACTCCAAGACTTTTATTCGAAAAATTTACCTTTCGCCCCACGAAATGACTGCCAGATTTTTTCCAGATTTTTTTTGCCTTTTCCAGATTTTTAAAAAAATGACCTGGCAACGCTGCTAACAGGTATGATATTCTTTCTTTCGTTGGGGATCAAGAGATCCAAACTTCTCATACTGAGCATAAAGCCGTTATGAAGAAGGTTAAAGTTCCACCTATTGTGGTATTTGTAGCAAATTTTAAAGCATTTCGATCAGAGCTTTCATCGTTTCTGTCGGATGTGAAAGTTAATTTTCAAATTGGCCGCCGAGGCGAAATTCGTATTTTGGCCGAATCTCTTGATGGCCATAAACATCTTTTACAGTATTTGACTGAAAAGATGAATAAATTTTATTCTTTTGATGCCAAAAACGAGACACCGTTTAAGGCTGTTTTGAAAGGTCTTTCAAATGACCAAACTATTGAGGAAATTAAAGAGTGTTTGTCAGAATCACTTGGTTTTGCTCCCAACCAAGTAATTTTGATGAAACGAAAGGCAAATGCCAAAATTAATCAAACTGGAATACACCAGGAAAATTACTTAGTACATTTTGATCGTACCAAAGTAAATAATTTGAAAAGTTTGGAAAAAGCACGTGTATTATTTAACGTGCGAATAAAGTGGGAAAATTTCAAGAGACATGGAGAAATCCATAATCTTACTCAATGTCGGAATTGTCAAGCCTATGGTCATGGAACTCGAAACTGCCATATGGCAGCAAAATGTATGATTTGTGGTGACACTGGTCACACGAAAGATATCTGCCCCGTGAAAGAGACCACTAATAGTTTCAAATGTGTAAATTGTGGGGGAAATCACAAATCTAATTTCTTTAATTGTCCTGTAAGGTCAAAAATTATTGCTTCCAGACAACGTAGGAATTCTAAGCAACCTGTTGTCAATGTGGGTATACAAAAGACTTTCAATACTGTTCAGGCATCACCAGCACTTTCATTAGCAGGTGTGTCTGTAGGTAATAATTTAAATTCAGATTACAAATTTCAGACAAAAAATCCTGTTCAGGCATCACCAGGCTGTTCATATGCCAGTGTCCTTACAGGTAATATTTCAAATTCAAACAGTAACAAAACATTCGTGTTTGGTGCTGAAAAGTCAGCCAGTATTGATTTAGGTAGTCCAACTCCAGAAAAGATTGAATACCTACAACAATCCATGCTGCAGCTAATGTCCGTGTTGTTGAACTGTAACTCGATGTACGAGGCTGTTCAAGAAGGTATAAAATTTACAACTAATTTTGTTATGAAATTGAAATTCAGCAATGATTTTAAATAATGCTGCAAATTTTCTAAATTGGAATGCTCGCTCTTTAAAAGCGAAAGAAGATGAATTTTTCAATTTTTTAACAGTCCACGATGTGCATATTGCAGTTGTGACTGAAACGCTTTTAAAGCCAAATATCAAACTAAAAAAGAACCCAAGTTATATAGTTCATAGGTTTGATAGAATTGATGTTGCCGGTGGTGGAGTTGCAATAGTTATCCACCGTCGAATAAAACATCGTGTTTTACCCCATCTTGAAACCAAAGTTATTGAGAGTTTGGGAATTGAAATTGAAACAAGCATTGGCATTTTATTCATAGCCGCAGTGTATTTGCCTTTTCAATGCACTGGTGAGCGAAAAAATTATTTCAAGGGAGATTTGCAAAAACTCACAAGAAATAAATCTAAATTTTTAATCATCGGTGATTTTAATGCGAAACATCGATCTTGGAATAATGCTCAAAGCAATTCCAATGGAAAAATATTGTTTAATGATTGCTCGGCTGGATTTTATTGTTTTATTTCCAAATGGTCCTACATGTTATTTTTCTATTAGGAATCCATCTACAATTGATTTGGTACTAACAAATCAAAGTCATTCATGCAGTGATTTATTAACTCATGCTGACTTTGATTCTGATCATCTTCCCATAACATTTTCTATTTCCCATGAAACTATTTTAAATCCCACTAGATCTGTGTTAAATTATCACAAGACTAATTGGGATAGATATCGTTCTACGATCGAAGAAAATTTGAATGATGATATTATTTTAAAAAAATAGTGCTGACATTGACAGAGCATTACATAATTTTAGCAGCTCAATACTCAATGCCCGGAATTTATCAGTTCCTAAGGCTCGAGTGAAATTTAATGCACCAATTATTGACAGTGAACTTCAACTTCTTATACGTTTGAAGAACATACGGAGACGTCAATACCAAAGATCTCGTGATCCTGCTTTGAAAATTATTTTTCAAGAATTACAAGAGGAAATTAAACATAGATTCACTCTCTTGCGAAATGAGAATTTCATGAGAGAAGTTGAACAACTAAAACCTTATTCGAAACCTTTCTGGAAACTTTCGAAAGTTCTTAAGAAACCTTCGAAGCCCATTCCAGTCCTTAAAGATGGTGATTGCATTTTTCTAACGAATGAACAAAAATCTCAAAAACTTGCTCAGCAGTTTGAGAGCGTTCATAACTTCAATTTGAACGTAGTAAGTCCTATTGAAAATGAAGTAAACCAAAAGTATGATCAGATCACCACCCAAGAATTTCTTTCTGAAGTGGTATTGGAAACAAACTTGAATGAGGTGCGAACTATTCTCAAAAAATTCAAAAACATGAAAGCACCAGGAGATGATGAGATCTTCTATATCCTTATTAAAAGACTTTCCGAAAACTCTTTGAATTTCTTGGTAAAAATTTTTTAACAGATGCTTTGCACTAACACATTTTCCTACGAAATGGAAAAATGCCAAAGTCACTCCAATTTTGAAACCCGAAAAGAATCCAGCTGAGGCATCAAGTTATCGACCAATTAGTTTACTTTCCTCTATTAGCAAACTTTTTGAAAGAATAATTCACAATAGAATGATAACACATATTAATGAGAACTCAATTTTTGCAAATGAGCAGTTTGGTTTTCGCCATGGGCATTCCACTACTCATCAGTTACTTAGAGTAACAAATATGATTCGAACTAATAAATCTGTAGGCTATTCGACTGGAGCAGCTCTACTAGATATAGAAAAGGCATTCGACAGTGTTTGGCATAAAGGTTTAATAGCGAAAATGTCAAATTTCAGTTTTCCGCTTTACCTTACAAAAATGATTCAAAGTTATTTAACTAACCGCACTCTTCAGGTTAACTATCTAAATGGTAAATCTAATAGATTGCCTGTTAGAGCTGGTGTGCCTCAGGGGAGTATCTTGGGCCCAATCTTATATAACATTTTTACTTCTGATCTTCCTGATTTACCACCAGGCTGTGAGAAATCTCTGTTTTGTGACGATACAACCTTTTCCCCAAAGGAAAAAGCCTTCGTGTTATATGCAGTCGGCTACAAAAAAGTTTAGATATATTTTCTTCATACTCACAGAAATGGAAGATTTCCCCTAATGCTTCTAAAACACAGTTAATTATTTTTCCTCATAAGCCAAGAGTTTCATTTCTCAAACCCACCCATAACCACGTTATTAAGATGAACGGTGTGGTCTTAAATTGGTCTGATCAAGTTAAATACTTAGGGCTAATTTATGATGAGAATCTTACTTTCAAGGAGCACATTGAAAATATCCAGTCAAAGTGCAATAAGTATATCAAATGTTTATATCCTCTTATCAACAGGAATTCTAGACTTTGTCTCAAGAATAAACTGTTAATTTACAAACAAATTTTTAGGCCAGCAATGTTATATGCAGTTCCCATCTGGACAAGTTGTTGTACAACCAGGAAGAAGACACTTCAAAGGATTCAGAATAAACTTTTGAAAATGATTTTGAAGCGTCCTCCCTGGTTTAGCACGAACGAGCTACATAGGCTCACTAATGTAGAAACATTAGAAAATATGTCAAGCCAAATTATCAACAAATTCCGACAAAAATCGTTGCAATCCTCAATGAACCACCCTAATGAAATGTAATGTTTTTGATGCTAATTATAGTGTATATCAATATACAAGTTATTTCGAGAGACTAGTGATCGATTTCAAAAGATAAATTCTAAACATTTTGAACTCCGCCTCCACAATTGAAAAAACGACTAAGTCCCAGAGAGTAAATTTTTGCAAAAAAAAATTTTTTTTTTCAGATAACACCAATTCTCGACGTTTCATGCGTTTTTAAGTCATTTGGCATCAAAAAAAAAAATCAAAAACCGAAATTTCACATACCCCCCCCCCCCCCTTGGGTGATTTTTCGGTTTTCAAAAAAGCCATACTTCAATCGCTTTGCGCCACCCCATTTCAGGTCCGATTGAGCTGAAATTTTGCATAGGGTGTTTTTTCGAGCAGGTGAACATTTTGTATAGGGTTTTTTTTTTGAATTCGAGATGACCATTTTGCCTGGCACCCTAATATATAAAAAAAAAAACACTACAGGCACAACATCACCAAGCGCAAATGAAGTTCTTTCGATTGTAATTAAATATATTTCTGAAAAAATGAAGGGGAAGCTGAGAGTTAAAATAAGTAAATCACTGAACAAACGAATTTATTGTGTCTGTAA
Source organism: Wyeomyia smithii (assembly GCF_029784165.1). Lineage (NCBI taxonomy): Eukaryota > Metazoa > Arthropoda > Insecta > Diptera > Culicidae > Wyeomyia > Wyeomyia smithii. The sequence goes on from NC_073696.1 coordinate 199,885,093, forward strand.
TTACAGTGTGTAGTCCCACGTCACCATTCGTACAACCCTAGGACTGTATACCTTGTAGTATCTTCTTTATCTAGTTAATGAATTTCGTGGACCAATAACAGAAGCGGTGAAGCAGCTCAAATTTAATGTCATTGCGCAATATGACAAACGGTTCAAGCATATCGAACTCGTCGATAATAATGTATCCATAACAACACTTCTCGACCCACGGTTTAGAGCCTTATATTCAAAAACGTTACCACAGAACAGATATGCAACTTCGAACATAACTCTCCTGCAAATCCTGGCCCACGCTCCGTGTTTGTTTTCCGCTGTTCTATCCTACATTGATTTTACAATGCATCGTTCGAACAGTTCGCTCCAATACACAGTGGATTAAAACGCGAAAAATGTGATCGTCAGTCTTTTGAGTATAAAAATGCCATTTAAATGCTGCAGTGTCTTCGACAAAGTTTTCGTAAATCTTAAGGGGCAACTTTTGATGCAAATAAATTTTTGATTAATTTTCCTGAAAGTGAGATAAGAATATTATTTTTTTAATTACTTATCAAATCAAAACGAAGTCTTCAGCAAAGTTATAGACAATCTAATGTAAAAAACTTTGTTGAAGACACTTTGGCTCGATCTCTTGAAAATTCGACCACATACAGGTAGTGTTATCCACAGACATTCTTGAATTTTCTAAAAATCGAAAAATCCCAAATAACTTTTTCTGGTGTGATTTAAGAGGCCTACTATGTTCTAGCATTTATTTCATATTTAAAAAAATCATAAGGGTAGTATGAAAAGCCACGACCGCAACGTTGACGTAGAACTACATAGGGTTGTTTGTTGCATTACTTGTATTGATTATGTTAAAAATTTAATGCAAAAGAGGAGTTGAAGTGCTACCGAATTTTAGTTCGCACATACATCACTGCAAGGCAAACAAGTTTCAACAGTCAAAGTGCACACAGGTTACAATAACATATTGCTTTTAATTCTAGCGCAAAACGACAAAATATTGAATATTCAATAATACGTTTTTTGTCTTAATAACGATTGTTGTTGTTCAATTTCATATCGAATAAAAGGTGTTTACATTATAGAAAGTGCCGGATAATGTACCATCAGTACAGTAGGATGCTGCTGGCTGCTGCACAAAGGCAGCTTTTACTAGAGAGAGTGCGGCTGCACCAGCTGGTCCTGCAAATATCGCTGCTGATACCACTGCTTCTGCTGATGCTATCCGCTGCCACAGCTGCTATTGTTAAGTAAGGATAGTTTTAGTTATTGCCTAGAACTAATATGAACTGTATCGGCTGAAACAGGCTCTTATTTAGGCCAAATAGTACATTCCAAATTACCAGGTCTACAGCTCTGTCGACCGTACTTGGGGAAGCAATCATATAACGGCCAATCAGGTTTATCAAACTTTGCCCTTCATAAAGGATTGACCATTTTCAATAATATAGTTGCTTATCATATTAGGGCTTGACAGTTTTTAAGGTTTGATTACGCGATAATTTAATTTTTAGCTGTTCGGGTGTCGTGCTTATTACTGAAAGAAAAGATAATCCAGTACGTTCTGAGACACGGAGATGAAGTCAAATGTATAACTGTTCCAACATTTGAAAGTGTAAATTAATTTAAGAGAAAATATTAATTCTTCGATAAGGGTTCATTTAGCAGACAATGTGTGCAGTAGGAAAAGCGAAAAATAAGCGAACTGGAAATATGATACAGATTTTGAAAAATATACCGCATCCCGACGGGACTTGAACCCGCCATCTCCCTGTCTCCGGCATGGTGTTTTGACCAAATAATCTACGGGGGACGGTGGTACTGTTCCACAATCTATATGTTTATCACATTCCACTGCCGACTTATTCTATTGCTCATCCCTAACTTCAATTAGGTATTCATTTGACAGTTCGTACTGACAGTACGAATGAGGTATTCCTTATGATAGATAACACAGTAAAAAGATGTTTTGACACTCAAAACTAGGCGGCTCATGTATTTTGAACGCCAGCTTTCCAGAACGTTTGTGTGATGTCAAATTAAGGCAGCTTTACATTGGATGCAAAACAGGCTCTTATATAGGCCAAATAGCACGTTTCAATTTACTAGGTCTATAATTCTGTCAACCGTGCTTGGGAAGCAATCATATAACGACCAATCAGAGGTCGAATTTTGCGTTTTGCCAAGGCCTGATAATGTCCAATAGTACAATGGTTTGAATAATAAAATTATAAGTTTCTGCATTTGAAAGGAATCTTAGAAGATTTTCCACTCTATCGCTGCAAGAACGAAGGAAATCCATCGAAAACTAACCGATTCATTAGCATTTGAAATTGGACATATTTTTCACTCTTTTCGGTTTTAGATTTTCATTTTACATCCCTATGTAGCCGTCCTGAGAGACGTAGTTCCACGTCAAAATACATTATTCTGCCGAACATACCTTGAGCGAATTTCCAACTTTTTCATAGGGTTTATGACATTTTAGATAAAATAATGCACTTTTTCAGCTGCAGAAACAACAGTCTTCACTCGAAAGATGGGGATTAGTGCTAGCTTCCCCACGTGGTTTCACTAGTTTCTTGCAGTCTCTTAGAGGGGTGGGTGAACAAGCTTGTTTTTTTTTTTTGGTTTTTCAGCGTTTTTTTATGTTTTTTGTTTTTTTTTTTTCAATAATGTACAGAATCGAAACGATTTTTGATTTTTCACCGAAAAGTACGATAAGCATTTATATTTACGGCACCGTGCAATATATGGAAACATAAAAATAGAAAAAAAAATTTCCGAAAATAATTGTTATGTAACTATTGTATGCAGATGCCCGATTTTTCCTTACAACAAAATTAGCAACATTCTTTGTCCAATGCTTGAATTCCAAAGAGAAAATGTCAGCTCAGAGATAGATACCCTTTTTTTTTTTTTAATTTTGTTCATACGGAATTATCTCGGTAATGAATAGGTACCTCCGTATGGACAAAATTGAAAAAATAAAGATATTTATCTCTGAGCTGACATTTTCTTCTCAGAATTCAAGCATTGGAAAAACGTCGAAGAATGCTGCTGATTTCGTTGAAAAAAAAAACCTTGGCATTTACATACACTAGTAACATAACAATTATTCTCGGAAAAAAACTTTTTTTTCTATCTTTATGTTTTCCAAATAACGCACGTTACCTTAATTATTAATACTTTTCGTACTTTTCAATAAAAAATCAAAAATCGTTTCGATTCTGTACACTTTTAAGAAAAAACAAAAACAAGAGACTGAAAAAAACTAGTGAAACCATCTGGGGAAGCTAGTACTAATCCCCATCTTTCGAGCAAAGCATTTTTTCATCTAAAATGTCCCTATGAAAAAGTTGAAAATTTGTCCAAGGTATGTTCGGCAGAATATTGTATTTTTTAAATATAAAATAAGTCTAGAACATAGTAGGCCTCTGAAATAACATCAGAAAAAGTTATTTGATATTTTTCGATTTTTAGAAACTTAAAGAATGTCTGTGTATAAAACTACCTGTATTTTCAAAAGATAGGACCAAAGTGTCTTCAGCGAAGTTTTTCTACATAAGATTGTCTATAACTTTGCTGAAAACTTCGTTTTAATTTGATAAGGCTGATACAAATTTCGAATTCTTTTTATGTCAAAGGTTATCAAAGTTAGCAAAGAGGGTGGCAAAAAATAAACAACACCGAGACAAAAAAAAAGAAATATCTTTGATCAAAGTTTGTGTGCAAGTTAGGACGTTTGTAACTTACACTCAAATAAATGTTGAAAAATAACACTTTATTATTATTATTATTTATTTCGCTTGCCTTTTGACGACACTCTCGCTGTCACTGGACTTGTTTGTTGCTAAATACAGCATTTATGCTGTCGGAAAACCAATAAAATGAACAAAACGGTTTGGGCTTTTTTTTTCTTCCCCTTCCAATATTAAAGATTTTTGAAGAGGGGGTGACATAAAATGGAAATAAAATTTGTAACGGCCTCAGTAATAAAATAAATTAAATTCTTATCTCACTAAGATCTACAAACACTTTGTCAAATACACTGCAGCATTTAAATGGCATTTTTATACTCAAAAGACTAACGATCATGTTTTTGGTGTTATAAAGCACTGTGCTACATTCCGATTCGGAACTTGACCTCCTGTTTGTCGTACACAGACTTGCAGCCAACTGTTTAGTGTACAGGACAATTGCGGGGCTAGCACTACGATCCTATTGACACTAACTAACAGTCTCTTCCGAGCCGAGACTCGAACCTACGACGACTGGCTTGTTAGGCCAGCATCGTACCTCGGGACCATCTGGGATACATTTTTGTTGTAATCGAATTTGCTTTGTTTAGTCGCATTGTAGTCACGAGTATTCCTTGTTGATTTCAGTATATTTGGAGTGGGCTATAAGTGAATAGATTGACGAATTCAAATTTCATTACTGATTTTTTGTGCAGCTAGCCATCATGAACGTCAGTGCTTTTTTTACCATCACAAGGAAATATTTCACTTTTATGCAATCTTCATTCTCTCTTCCTCCGTTTTTTCAGTATTCGTAAAAAACGGAAACCAAGTCATCCGTCAGGCGCAGTGAAAGCGTGTTCGTTCAGTATTCACTGTTTTAAATCTGAGTATTATGTGAGCTTTGATGTTGTAAACTCGGTTTGTGCACTGTACAGCAATATTACGCGACTAGTGATGGATAAGAACCATGCTTCCACGTAAAACATTTTAGCAGTTTTATTATGATTACTCTCCCACCTGGTCTCGAAGTACGATACTGGCTTAACATGCCAGTCGTCGTAGGTTCGAGTATCGGCTCGGGAGAGACTGTTAGTGTCAGTAGGATCGTAGCGCTAGCCCCGCATTTGTCCTGTACACTCAAAAGGTTGGCTGCGAAGTCTGTGTATAATAAACAGAAGGTCGAGTTCCGATACGGAATGTAGCACCAAGGCTTTGCTTTGCTTTGCTATTATGATAACAAAAGCAAGCGCCACGTTGATAACGTCATTTTCGTTTCACCAAAGCAACGGTGAATATCATTTGTTTGGATTTTCAGAAGATTTTATTTCGTGACAGGAACGATGCGCGTGAAATATTTCATCGGAGTGTGACGGCTCGTTTCAAGGATGAAATTCTAGTATGTTTGAAAAGGCGTTGCGTTCATCGGAAGTGAAAATAGCAAAAGATTGGCTGTAATTTTCATAGAATTCCGGTAGTGAAAACGCTTTTTATCAGCCCTGGTTGATAGTTTTCACCAACAGGCGACATGAAACAAATTCTTTTTCTCGTATCCGCGTGTGTTTTGTACCCCACGATTTCTTGGGCTGATGCTTTGCTGAGACGGGACGGTGCAAAGCGTTGCGTTGTCATATATTTTCTTATTGTCGATATTAAGTCGAACTCGTCTTCAGCCGGAGTGAGATGGCGGTCACAAGACCAGGAAGGACTGGTCTTCTGACCGGGAAGATGGCTGACAAGTTACGGATTGGATGACACAATCTCACCCCAGCTTAGAGTATTAAATATATCAACTTTATTGATTCTGAAATAATAAAGAAAGATGAGCTTTGTTTTTAGTACAGTGGTGGTGGTCTGGAGATTCGTATCGTGTAGCTAACTCTCACAGGATACAAAATCAGTTCCTGCTAATCAACTGAAATCAGCCCGTTGAGTGTTGTGCTTAGCTCCACAGATTTATTATTTGGTTTAAAAGTTATTCTTCGCGCGCGGGATTTAGAAATATCTGATCGTATTGCCTACCACGGCGAATCTTGATCTTACCTACCCCATCATACTAAGACGAATACCCTTCATGTGCCATTCGTAGAGAGGCAGAGGTGAACTCGGTCTCATAACAACGTTTGTCAAACTAACAAATCCTCTTCCTATTTTTCCCCAACGACCGTAAGGACGTGGCCGGCGCCGTTATTGAACTTTCTAAAGTAATCGCGAAGGTGCAACTACGATATGTGCGGTCGTCAATGCTCATGCTATTTTCATCGTGGCATTTTTGTTGTTATTCTTTAGTTTTAATTCGTTGAATTTTAAAACTAATAACGTCTCCTGCTCCGTAATATATTATAAAACAATTGGAACCATCGCGGTACTGGTTAGACTATTAATTATGCCTCTGCCAGAGGAGGCTGCGGAGCTCTTTGTGCTTCCTATTACCTATTCTCGTGTATCTCGTGGAACATTCCTGAGTTTTTCAGGTTTCCATTTTTTTCGTTCATGACAAATACATACCCAATACATACTCTTCAAAAAAAAAATGAATTAAAATCTCTCACCACACAAAAGCTTCGCGTTCAAAAAATGCCTGATAATCATTAGAAAAACAGAGCGTACTGCTGTAATTATTACTGTAATTATTTTTCAAAATAACATTATATAGCAAACATAGTATTCAAACAGAGGCCTGTTCAGCTGGAAAATCGTTCAAAGTGCAACGAATTTAATAAATATCGATTTACTTCGGCGCTACACACTCTCTTACAAGTATTAAATCCGATCGAACTTATTTATCTCTTTTACAACTTAATTCTCTAGGTAAGCCGCTTAACTATTTGCATGGTCGATGATGTAAATATTCAGAAGTCCCCATGTCAACATTTCTTCATGCTCTGATTGGTTTGTTAACTGTATTTACAGCTCCCATTTTATCGATCGAATCAAACGCAACAGTTTCTATTATTGGCATCATTTGATGTTGTTTTATTTTGCCTATAGCGAAAGGTGGAACGATGCAATCTTTAAACGTGTCATTGTCGTTAAAAGATTTCGTAGAAATTCACTGCTGACCCGTAACAATTTAGGATTGCTTTTCCATGATTAAAATTTCATCGGTAATTCTTATATTTTTATTCGCTTTGACGAAATATTAAACATCGGACGGATAAACGCTCTTTTCAGTATTTAACACTTGACAACGAAGAAGTATGATTATGCTCGTGACCAATTGAACTATCGATGAACCATCTAGCAGCGGATCAAAGGCAGAAGATATCAACATGATGAAATTCTAGTTGGGCACGTTCCGCTTAGTTTCAAAACCAAGAAAAGTCGTAAATTTATACTATACGCATATTTTTCATGAACTTTGATTTTAAAGAAAACAATACAGGCCAAAATTTTCGTTCTAAGTTCAGAGCCGGATTTACGATTGTGGGGGCCCGGGGCCCAGCTTTGTTATTGGAAAGTTACAAAAATTTGTTAGAATTTTTTCTTACGAGTTATTTTGCAGAGAACTTATTGATTAAATAATCAACATTCAACTCCTTCAGTATAGCGTACTCGCAAACTAAACAATGGTAAGTTTGACAGCCTCTCATTCTTCATGGTCGTACGCAACCTATTTTTATTCAGTTCCATCCTCGAAAAAGACCTTTCCCCAGTTGCGTTCGAGATAATTAGACTCAAATAAATCCGCAACGCAATTTCAGTGTATACAAATACATTTTGCATATTGTTGTTCACAATCACATGGTGTGTTAATGTGTATCATTCCAAGAGAATCCAAGGTGAACTCTTATGGATGTAATTGTAATATTGGCGCTTGCGAGAAAATAACTCTGAAGGAAAATTTCAGACTGACTGTTCAAATTTTCTTGCTGTAAATCGAGTTTTTGATTGAGTCTCATTTTTGATAGGGAAAAAAACTTTTTCTCAACTTGTGAGGGCCCCAAAAATGTGAGGCCCGGGCCCCCAACTCCCCCACCCTTAAATCCGGCTCTGACTAAGTTGTAAAGTATTCCGTCAAATTGTCTAATCAGTTTCTTTCCATGGGGCATCGATATTTTCAGCACAAAAGATGGAGCTTATGTTGCTTCTGAATAAAGGCACCCTATAAGGACAGAGTGCAACCTCATTATGCACAGTAATATTCGAAAGAAAATTTTCACGGATCGTCTGCTGAGATCCATAAAGTTGCACTTTTCATGACCAGCTGTCAAATTACGGAATATTCATTAAAATGCACAGCATCCAATTTGGTTTCTCCCCACTGGCTGATTCGTCTTGTAGATATTGTGCAGACAAAATGCACACCGATTGTTGCTCAGCATATATTTCAAATTTCATTATTTTATTATTTAAAATTAAATTGAAAATTAGATATTCGGTACAGACAGAGTTGAGAAGTTCGAAGTAAATTTGCAAGTTTCTTTTGCGATAAAACTACATGACCCCCACATCTAACAAATCGGAAACATGTTTTGTTCTTCCACTTTTTTTCTATTTTTACCTGCTATAGTAAACTGATGTGTATCCCGTACTGTTGGAAACCAGTAAAAGTGTTTACAACTTTGTGGGAAGAGTTCCAGGGGTGTTTTTCTCAACACATTTTTGACTTTCGGAAGGACAGAAAGAAAAAGAACTACGCACATGAAAACTGATAGAAGAACCAATTTGTGACAAGGTTTGCAGATGGTGGAGATGCTGCATAATGTAGAACGCTTCTGTTTGTGAATTCAAGCAGGTCCAAAATTATTTTTGGCACCAATCGCATTAACAACACGTGCGATATTCTGAAAGTTGCTTCTACCACGTTCCGTTTTTGCGCATGAAGTAGCACTCAAGGGGATTAAACTTTCGGTATGGATAAAGCTTACATCGTGATTATTGTTTCAGTGGAAGGGAATTATTTTATTGTGCGTCCATTCTGTTATTATGCAATAAATCTTAATTGTGAATTTCTTAAAATATTATCGCGTTACTGCCATTCGATGATATTAATTCGGTCTTTCTTTTTATTTCCAGTTACAAATGGAGGTAAGAAAAAAATTTAATTTAAAATCATTTGACAATACTGTCAATTTAGTAAACTTTTGAAGTAATTTTTGTCATATCTGCTGTTTATGACATTCTCAAGTTGAATTGCAGGATGCAGGTATCCGAAAATAGAAAAACATATCAACATGACAACGAAGTAGTAATGCTGTGACAGTAAATGTCCAATAAAAGGCACCTATGAAACTGTCTAGAACTTACATTTACATTTTTTATATTTTCAAATTTATCCTTTCTAAAGTACCGAAGAGGGAAAAAGTCACTAAGTGCCAAAATTAACCTTATTTAGTCATTTCATTATCATTAACTTGGAACGAACTCGCTTTGGCACAGTGTTAAAAGAAGAAGAACACTCCAGACACTAATTTCTAGAGAAAATTCATAATTATATAAATGAGTGTTTCGAATATCAATCAATGCCATGGGGGCGTGACGGTTCTATGATTAATTATTCAATACGCGTAAAAACATCAATTCGTGGCGAAGGAAGGACAAACCGCAGTCCGAAAAGAGAGCCTAAAGCCAAAAGCCGTTCGAGGCGCCGGTCGCACTAAGGTACTGACATTCGTCTGATTATAACATTGTGATAGATTGGGTTCCGGAGGGCTCGTAAAAAAAAAAACAAATAATTAAATTGTTGCATTCGTTATTGACTGCGGACAATTTTGCTTTGGACACGGGTAGCGTGTTTCTATTCGACTTCGGGTCTGATACGGGATGACAAAAACATGAAACCCAACAAACTCTACCTCAACGTGAACTGCACACCACAAACCACATTAGGAGTAGAACTTCGATTTCCTGTCAACATCGGCTGCGACAATCCTCGAGTTGCCTTATGCGACAAGCGTATCGAGAACTGTACCTTTGTACCGCTCCATTATTTATTCAAATGAATCCACAAATCTCTCACCGGTAGCAATACAATGTGGATGGCGAAATTCGCTCGGACGTGCCGAAAATGGTAAGCAAAGTTGCTTCCTAACGGTGATTTATCAACTGAACGGTTAACTTAATCTATACTGCGACGCAACCTTTTTGTGTGGTTATTGACAAAATAAGCATCATTATATTTGAATTTTTCAACAGCTGTGGAACGGTAACTCTTCATGCATCTTAACGAGAGAGTATATGACCCTGAAGACGAGAAAGATCATCAGTTCGGTTTTCGGTTTCGATTTCCAACAGTGCAACTTTTACGTTTCCCTCTCAACGGCTTGACCACAAATCTTCTCGATGACCTTTGGATGAGACCAAGTCAGGCAATAAATCAAATCCTTGACTACAAAGCAACTACAATCAAATCTTTGACTGCGCTCCTTGTTACAAAATTATTAATTAATTTTTGTTTTATACTTTACATAAAACTTTTCAAAGAATCAATCCACCTAAAGGGAAAGCCGGCCGTCTGACATTTTTAATTTTCGTTCGACCAATTTAAACTATATACTAATATTTCACAAAAGCCAGCTCGCTCTACACTATCAAAACGGTATTTTGAATCAAAATGATTTTTTTTCCTTGTTGGGGATATTATACCACTGCGACTTAGATCTATTGTGGTGTGTCCTCTTTTGCTTTAAGCCTTTTCTTGTATAGACAACTATTATATGTTTTAATAGTCACTATCGTGATTGAAGGCATTGTCCCAATGTGGTATTATGTAACGAATAAAATTTAAAACATTGTTCGGAGAACTAGCCCATGTTTCCCAAGGTTCTAGAAGTCCCTTATCAAGAAATTTGCGCCGTTTGGTGAATATTGCTGGGCATTCACACAGCAAATGAGGAGCACTTTCACTCTCTGTGCAACAGAAGCGACAATTGTCGTTTTCAAGCCTTCCTATTAGCTTGAGATGATATTTACTCGGACAGTGACCAGTGATCAGTCCAGTAAAAGTAATAAGATCCTTCTTTGGCAGGTTCAACAATTTTTGTGCAATCGAAGCACTGGGCTTGATGTATCGTTTTGCGTGACGAGCTGTTGTAGTGCTATCCCAGTTCAGCAGCACCTGACCTTTTTCCCATTCTGATAGCTCCATCTTTAGTGCGTTAAAGGAAACCCCTCAGAATGGTTCAGGACCGATAAGTGTCGTGGCTGATCCAGCTCTTGCTAGTTCATCCGCCTTTTCATTTCCTTCGATGCCACAGTGTCCAGGAACCCAGTTACCTTGTTACGTGTAGCTAGTTACTGAAGCATTTTAATACATTCCCAAACTAATTTGGAAGTGCAAGCAACAGATTTCAAAACATTGAAGGCTGCTTGACTATCAGAAAAAATGCATATTTTAGCATTCCGATATTTCCTTTATAAGTAGATCGAAGCACATTCCAAAATGGCATAGATTTCAGCTTGAAAAAACCGTCGGTCATTTGCCCATCGCCACTGAACCACTTACTCCAGGGCCGGATACTTGGGCCCCTACTTGATTTCCCATTTTCGAGCCGTCAGTGTAAAAAATTATAGAGCCATCTCGAGTGTTGGGCCCTCCATACTCCCATTCATTACGACTTGGTTCGAACACATTAAATAAATATTTGAAATCATACTTTTTTTCCATCAAATCTTCACTTTTTAGTATTAGAGGCATCCAGGGAGGCAGTCGGTGAATTCTGAAGCTTTTCCGCTATCCATTGTATCACGACCTACTGTTGAGCTTAGACCATCATCCCCATTGCCGATTACAACGCCATCACAAGCGCAGACTTTTTCCAGGCCGGAGCAGGCCTTTGTACTGCAATCGTTTATGTCGTTTCGCTGTACTCGACAAAGGTCAGTCACGGCCTTCTCAGTAGCTGACATGGACTTTTTTGGACCAACAGCGGACTTACAGGTACTCATGCCAGCTGCTTCTCTGCTCTTTATATTTTGATTTCCACTAGATCCATCAGGGACCTCTCTTGGAACTCGCTCTCTGATGGGGGCAGTTTCGAATTTATCTTAATCTAGAATGAAATCATTATTTTATTGCAGCTACATAGCTTGCATAGATAAGCTATCAACTGTGAATATTAGCTGAACGTGATCTTCTTTGATCACTTGTCTTTTCAGAATTCTCTACGCATCGACTTCTAGACCATCATTTTGGCTTTCAACTAGAGCAAAGATTTCTTCAGTGCTATCCTCTGAGCTATGCGGAAAGAACCCTATCAAAATATCAGGCTGAGGAATACCCTTTTCATCAACTGCTACAAGGCTTGCATTTTCCCATGGCCTGATGCTGGAAACTAGCGCCTTTAACCAGTGAACTGTGTCCTGGTTTTTGCAGATGATGATTATATGCCCCTGCCTGATTAAGCAAGCACCAAATTTTGGCTTAATTTTTTCTTTTCTTTGCTGAGCGACCAACGTCAGAATTGCCTTTTGAGTAGCAAGTATTTGTTGCGCAAACTCATTGTTGGGAAAATCAGTTGGAATAATTCCAACTTTTACAGAAGTTAGAACATCTCTGTAAATTGGATTGGAAAGATTTTGACTAGACATCGAGGATCCAGCTCTAATTTGGGCCGAGCCGAGAACTTTGAAGATTTTCCGGATGCAGTTAGGCTGCCCTCTCAGGGTGGGGATAGTTATCACTGCTAAAGACTGGAACGCGCAAAAATTGGTCGACTTCAAATTGGTGTATTTCTGTTAAAAATGCATTGAAAAAAACATGAAATGTTGCATTTGAAAGTTGAGTGTATATATAATGGTTGCTAAAATGAGTTTTCACCGGTTGCTCTCCAGTTTTCAAAATGGCGTCTAGCAAGAGAAACAGCGTGACATAATTTTGCTCGCGCAGCAAGAGAATCCGATGTTTCCGCACACCAAATTGGCAAAATTGCTGGATGTGGCCAAATCGACCGTAACATATATTTTAAAACGGTTCGGGGATCTTCTGTCGACCGCCAGGGAGCCTAGAAACGGCGGCAATCGTAATTCGGACGTGGCAGCGACGATGAAAAAGGTGGTAGCGAATTATAAGCGGAATCCTAACCTCTCCATTCAATACGTCACTGGCAAGCTTATTGTCTCCCATACTAATGTGAAGCGAGCCAAGAAACAAGCCGGGTTGTCGACGTTTAAGATGGTGAAGGTGGCGAACCCAGATTACGAACAAAACACCTCGGCAAAGCGGTGGTCCGGAAAACTGTAATCTGCTTACAAAGTTCGACCGTGGGTGTCGAATCTTATGTGAAGTTCGATTTCAAGCAGCTTCCGGGATAGGAATTTTATACCGTTCCAGGAAAAGGAAAGGTGGTCTAAATTTTCAAAATCATCAAACTATCGAAATTCCCAAAAAAATACCTCATCTGGCAGGCCATATGTACGTGTGGTCTAAGAAGCGGCGTTTTCATCAGTACGCAATCGTCAATCAAGAGATCTACGTCCAGGAGTGCCTGGAAAATCGGCTGCTACCATTCCTAGAGCAACATAAAAGGCCTGTGCTGTTCTGGTCGGACTTGGCAAGCTGCCACTCTGGGAAAAAGGCGATCGAGTGGTACGATGCGAACAACGTGGTTGTGATACCCTTAGACCACAACCCTCCTAACAGCTCAGATTTTCGCTCTATCGAACAAAATTGAGACTTGGTCAAACGAAATATCAAAAAAAAACTAATAAATCCATCGAAAACAAGCAGCAGAATATATCTAGCTGGCGTTTGGCGACGAATAAGGTCGATAAGACCACTGTACAAAATTCAATGGAAGGGGTTAAGCGGATGGCAAGGCAGTTTGGATTTGGCAAACCAAAATAATAAACGAACATTTTTTCCTTAAAACATGTGAGTTGAACTACTAAAATAAAAATAGGAGGATTGTTGTATTATGAATTTTGACTGAAAAAACGATTTTTTTGTCGACCAATTTTTGCGCGTTCCAGTCTTTATTTGACCTATTAAGTTCAGCATTTCGATGACGCTTAGCTTGGTCATTATTAGCAGGTCCCCCGGTAGTATTATTTATTGGGACTACAGCTAACTTTCGGGCTTTCTGGGCATTGTGTCCATTGGCAAGCAGGTATTTGAACCTCCTTTTGCCAGCCCCATTAAGCCGTATAAATTTCCTTTCTGGAAGGGCCTTTACATTATTGGCATCACTGGATGGAACCTTCTCAGGAGCTTTGGGCGACGACAATAGTATTAGGTTTGGATCATCTTCGAGAAACTCATCACTCATCTCCTCCTCTCGACGATGAACATGACATTGTATCATCTATTGTACCAATTTCATCCTGGATTTCCTTATCCATTGTGCTCATCGTAGAAAAATTTCTAAAATTTATTTATTAACAACACAAGTCCACACTATTAGTGTCTTTGAAGAACCGATTATTCTTTATTATCTATTTTTTGTACACCGTAGTGCAAGTCAAAGGTAAACAAGCAATGATAACAGACAGACGCGTGCACTGTGAGATTGGCAATAGAAAGGTACCGCTGTCAAAAAATGCATGGCGGGCTTTGGTAGTACCGAAATTGCATGCAAAACAGATGATGTTGTATGTTCTTCTTAGAACGAAATCGTTCTTGAGAAATGGAAAAGAAATGTTAACTGGCAAACATAAAGGAAAAGAGAGAAAGAAAAACAAAATTACCTCGTTGTGTTGGTTTTCATAATGAGGAACAAGAGCTCTAGTAGGCACTTATTACTGTTATCTTTTTCCCCCCGTGCAGTTCCAGGCAGCTACGGGTGAACAAGTAAGCAGCGCAGGAGCACAGATTTACTTCCCTGAGAATTTACAAAATTTGATCTTCTTAGGGATATCACTTTTCACTATAAAATTAGTTTAGGCGATAGATTTTGCCTTTATTTTTTTCCCCACTGTTTTTGGGAATAAAAACACTAATAGGCACTTTTATGGTAATATTCACCCGTGCTGTTTGTTCCAAGCGGGCTACGAGTGAGCGAGAACTCTGCTAGGAACACAGATTCCTTTGATTTAACTTCCTTTTGAGTTTGCGAAGCTTCGTTGGGATATCACTTTGCACTATAAAAATTAGTCGAGACGACAAATTTAGCCCTTTTTGACGTTGACTAATGTCTATATCGAAGATAGGCACCTGAATTTGAAAATCTAGTAATTCAATCAGGGAAAACCAGGGAAAAGTGGTCAGGTTTTGAGCGCTTATTTTTCAGTCATTTATAGCCAGGTTTTCGAGGTTTTGGCATCAATCGATCAGAAATTCTTTTACGGTTAATGTTATATAACAAAAACAAACTATTGTTTGAGATACACTATTGAAAAGTTGATAAATAATATCGACTGTCTAAATCATACCGCGTAGCCAATCACTACCTCTCTTCCTAAGCACAGTCGACACTAACGGATACAATCGATCTAACTTTGTTGTTCTTGTTGTTGTCACTTTCTGTTTCCGATGCTTATTTACGTTCCTTGTCATTTCATTATTTACTTAGCCACTCCTTCTTTCTAACTAACTGACGAAGCCTTGGTATAAAAGATACCGTTCGAACATTTCACCCCATCAGTTTCATTACTAAACCGTACCGGTTACATACGGACGCTAGGTGTTAGCAGCTGAAAGGAGGAACGACAAAATAGTACTGATGGCTGTTAGTAGTACATGGCTACTGCAAAATACTAAAATGGCTGGAATTCTCGACGGACTTACCAGTAAACAAGAATAATCGGCAACTGGCACCATTTTGTGCCTCGAAGTTTTGTAAAAGTAGCGTTGTAATTCCCTCTACTATTTGTTTTAATGGAATATAAGAATACGGTAGTCAACGTCATGCGGTCGTGTCTTGAATACCACCCTCCAGCTTTTTATCACTGAGACCGGGATTCTTGGCACTAATTTTGCTTCTTGATTACCACTCACGATTGTAAAACACGAATATTCAACCGAAAAGCAGCGATTAATGCAGAGCACCGTTACTCGTGGACTAACAATATAAGCAGTGTCGCCAAAATGAATTTTTGGCGACAGATCATCATCGACTGGGTTAGTCATCCCTTATCGCCCTCAAAACCCGCCGATCGCGCATCCTCATCCACATCGCACAGTCAACGTATACTGGGTCAACCAGGGACTCACCGATCTCTTACTAATTCTATTGAATATTATCATCGCTGGTCGCTCTCCCGACATTCGTGTCTAACCAGCTAGCTGGCATCTCTATCTTATTTGCTTTGCTCCGTTAGGAGCTAACATCACTGCGGATCCGCAATTTGCGGGCCCCATTGACAGATGCTATGTTATGCGTATGAAAAGTTGCGGTGATATGCTATCTCGTTTACACACACGCTGAGATGTTAGTCCTCAAAACATGGCGGGATGCCAGCTAGCTGTGTCTAACCCAATGTAGCCTATCGTTGTTCTGGGAACATTCGTATATCACGTAACACGTATTTTGAAAATTTTCAATACCCCCCACCTCAACGTAACGCAATTTTTCATGGTGATCTCATGCAGTGTAACGCTTCACTGAATACATTGTCCCCTGCCCTGAGCGCGTTACGTAATATACGATTGTTCCCTTACCTTTCCAACAAACGACAGCCGTGGTGGTTCGTGCTGAGTCAAAAAGTTGTAAACTTTGTGCGTCGTCGCACTCGATTGGATCAAATGGTATTCCAAAGTGAAAAGTAGGCTCGATTTCTAGTCTGGATGCGTCTCTGGATCTATTTGCTGGTATTATTATATGGTCACCAGTAACTTCAAATATACGAACTCATCGATCACCTCAAGTTCATCGCCGTCTACAGAGACTTGAGTTAGGAGGTTCATGCTGTTTTCCCTGGAGCGTCTCGCTCGCATTCATTTCGAAGTCATCTGCGGAGTCCAGAAACTGAAACAACCGTGTGAAAATCTTACTCGTCCTCCCATCCACCATCCGGATCACATCTTCAAGGGCGACAGCAAACGGGAAAGTCCATCACCTTGTCCTAACTCTCTGCGCGATTAGGAATGACTCGAAAGTATCCCCGAAACACGCCGCACGTATCACATCACTTGCACCATAATGGTCTTGATCAATCGCGTTAGTTTATCCGGTAATCCGTTTTTTTTTATTCGCGCTTATTTTCCGTCGGTCTAGTTCCGCCACTGTTGTGGCCAATCACCGACGCCCAGGGAGGCGACTCCACACCCAGGACCCTAACTCACGACCCGTTTATCAACGGACCGGCGCCAACGGCTTTACTTCCTCATGCGATGGAAGGCGTGATCCCAGAGATTTTTCGCCTCAGAAAATCTCCCGGTGTCGGCTAGGATTGAATCTAGACCAGTTGGGTTGGTTGTGAGTGGATCACGCCACCTCACAACCATCGACTCCTATGTCGGCGGTGGGATTCGAACCCAGGCGTCGAGCGTGGTTGGCGGAGACGTTACCAATCACACTAGGCCCCCGCTATACCCGGTAATCCGTTGTCGTGCATGATTCACCACAGTTGTACTCGATCGACTGTGTCATAAGCCGCCGTGATGTCAATAAAGATGTGATTTTTGGACACGTTATATTCGCGACATTTCGGTAAGATCTATTGGATTGAAAAAACTAGTCCTTGATAGCGCGGGCATAACACCCACCTGCTACTGTCCCACAAGCCTCCTGGTTAAGGGTGATAGAAGACGGAGCAGGACCTGCGAGATTGTTTTGTCGGCGGCAATGATAAGCGAGATGCTGCTTTTCGCCCTTTTTGTAGATGCGGCAGACGTCTCACTACTCCGTCCACTCGGCTGGAAGACGGTCGGTTCGAAGCGGTGAGTAAGCGGCTCAGAGCTGTTCTTGGGAAAGAGACGTTTTGACCACCTCTAAGTTTATGCGCCTGCTGGTGCACTCAATATTATAATTTTCCACCAAGTTTTGAATGCAGGATTCTACGTAATAAGGCTCCAAGTGCTCACCTTTTATCTCCTTCATCGACCAAGATTCTTAGCCGGAAAGTATTACCGGAAGAATATGCCTCGATGCTTGCTGAGTCGGTAACCCGTTTTGTAAGTAGTGAGCTTAGCCACCAGTCTACTGGTAGGTTGACTTTAAGATCTTAAGAAGTACCAACGGGCTGCGAACGAAACAGTTGGCCGTTCCTGACTTCAAAAATTAGCCCGTTGGGACTGAGTTAGTCTTAATTAGACGGCTTCTCCTCCATATGGTTCGCTCACGATTTAGTGCAACCAACGAGCGGGTGCGAGCCTGGGTATTCACCCCCGCTACCCATTTCGTGTCAGGACAGAGATCGTGGAGAGCTGGAGCAACCGTTTCGGGCAAGTTTTATGAGAAGGTTAACCAATCCCGTAAGGGCTACACACCGAGTCCACATACGTGTAGGAGCATGGAGGAAAACCTGATCACAAGCAAGCGGGAGATGGTCGACAGGTGGAAGCAGTTCTCCGAGGAGCACCTCAATAGCAGAGCAACGAAAGAAGGCGGAAAGGATATGAAACTTGGAGTGCCTACAAACGATACAGTCGATCGAGGCTAGCTATGGCAAATGGAGCATGACTGCGGTTACCGGATAATCTGACATGCCTTATCAAAGCTACTTCAAACTGAGTGATGTGTTACCTGTGCCTATCAGGGACACTCGTAAATCTCTTCGTAGCGCTTAGAGGGTTGAGACAAAGAGCTGAAAAGTCCAGCAGGTTATTTGAACATTGCGGGTGTAATCCGACGAGCGGGTATCGAACCGAGAGGCACGATTTTCAGCAAAGGTAGTCAACTTATAAGCTTTGCAGACGACGTCAACGTTACTACAAGAAACTTTGTAACGGCGGAGGAAATATACGCCAAACTAAAAGTGAAGTCCAGGAGAGTTGTACTAGAAACAGGATGGCCACCCAACCGGGAAAACCGGGAGAACCACCGGGTAAAACTGGGAATAAAACGGGAATTTCACTGAACATTACGAGCCGGGGTGAGATTGTGCTAGTGGGGGTGGGATTGTGCCGTACAAACCCATTTTTTGTCAGCCATCTCATGGCGATCACAAGACCAAAATTTCTTAAGTAAGTTTCCTCGAATACTTAACCAAAAAAGACTAGTCCTGTGACCCGGAAAAGATGGCTGACATATCTTACAGTGCCTAAAACAGTTTTTGATTTTATTCATCTTCCTCTTGGAAGCTAACTTGACCAAGGTAAGCTCCCCGGAAGTAGCATTCAAATGGCTCGAATTTTGCCTAGAGCAAATGGTTCACAACGATAATCTCGCGGAAACTGTAGCTGATAGATGTCGCCAAGAATACTCACAACTATTGTGTATGCATTCGACGAAGACATTGCTGACTTCCTACCTTGATACTTTTTGTAGAGATCTGATAGCTGCTTCAAACAAGAAACTTCCTGACTTTACTGTGTTTATTAAGAAGATTCTGATTCTATCGCATGGCAATGCCACGTTGGAGCGAGGTTTCTCCGTGAACAAGGAGTGTGTAGTCATGAATTTGGAAAAAGACAAACTTGTAGCGCAGCGCTTGGTGTACGATACAGTACAGGTTGCCGGAGGAGGACACGAAATTGATATTGATGAGGAGATGCGTGAGCTGCTGAAGTAACGTGTTTTAAGTGTTATAAAAATACTCTTTTATATATTACTCTTTTATATATTACTCTTTTATATATTGAATCTTACCTGGTTGAGGTAAAAACGATTCCTTCAAACTTAATTCGGCATAGAATTCCTCGGTAATGAGTATTATATGCGTTGTTTATAAGATACTTGTAGACATCTCCTCTCGGAAAGGTGACATCCGTCGCATTTTTCGATTTTTTGCGACTATATCTCTTGATTTCAATAGGGCTGAACACGTCAAGAAGTGACTTAGAGCATGTTGAGATGTAAATCGAAAGTCACGCTTTTTTATTCCTTAACTGCATGGAAAACTACAGAATTCAAAAGTACAATTAACCAGGAAAAATACTTGAACGAACCGGGAGAAAACCGGGAATTTAATTTCGGGTTTTGAATGGCCACCCTGTGATTACAAAGATTTGTTAGAGCCAGAACAGTTTCTTTGATTAGCGTGACGTCTTCGGCAAAGTTGTGGATAGTAATTTTATTTCTTCGAAAAATATACACCGCGAGAAAAAAAAACTGATTTTTATGATAACCAGACACTATGAGCTGAACGACGATAGTTGACTGAGCTTGGAGAGATTTTTTTCCTGTGTGGACTCATCACTGCAACCAGAAACATTTGATCTATTGTGATATAGCCCTGGTGTTTTTCTGTACTCCGCAGTATCACTATTAAAGTAAGTGATACACTTATCATTTACATCCGTGCTTGTGTGTGAGTGTACCCTCCCGTTCAAGCTACTATACCGAGCCTCTTTTCATTCTACCAATATCGCCCAATAACAATTCCCTAAAGAGAACCTTTCATACATTACTCAGACTCAGTGGTGGGGAGCCTGAGAATAAACTCATGTAAAAGCCTTTCGACGAGCAAATGGCCTTATTCTACTAAAATTCGAACCCATAACCTTGCGACGACGGAGCTCCCCAACTTGGAAAGATAAAAAATGACAAAATAAAATTTGTCAAAAAAAAAGATCTTTCATTTGACACCAATTTTGTTTAAACTAATCTAGTTCATAAATCTCTAAGGGGCTGTTCCTAAACCACGTGGTTATATTTGGATCCCTTTTTATACCCCCCGTACCCCTCTGTGGTCTTTCGTGGTCTTTTGGCCAACCCTCCCCCCCCCCTGCGTCTTTTACCACGTGGTTAACGTTATCCTCTTGGAAAATATGACGTCCGTCACATTTTTCGAATTTCTGCAACAATATCTCTAGATTTCAATAAGCCTGAACACGTTTAAAAAGTGACTTTGAGCATATTATGATGTAAATCGAAAGTCAAGCTGTGTTAATCCTTAACTGTTTGGAAAACTGCAGAATTCAGAAATATAAATAACCGGGAAAAATATTTGAACGAACCGGGAAAACCTGGGAAAAACCGGGAATTTACTTTCGAGTTTTGAGTGGCCACCCTGTAGAAATCAATGCGTCGAAAACCAAGTACATATGTGAAAGGGAGAGGCTCGAGAGAAACCAACATTCGCCTCTCACGGACAGTAATCATGGACGGCGATGAACTCGTAGTGGTAGATGAGTTCGTGTAGTTGGGATCCCTGGTATCCACCCACAATAACACAAGTGAGGAGATCCAAAGAAGAATTCAAACTAAGATTTTTTTACCCTCCGGAGGATGCTTTGATCCAGGAGTATACGGTCCGCACAAAACTGACGATGCACAAAACCCTAATTAAACCAGTAATTTTTTATGGATTTAAAGCCGCGCCGCCGCTTGCGGAGGACATAATCGTGCTGGTCGGATTTGAATGCTAAGCGTTGCGGTCAATATTTGGTGGAGTGCATACCGAGAGCAGAGAGTAGTGCAAGCGTACGAACCACGAGGTGCAAGTATTACTTGGACAGATTCCTATCGTGTACCTAACAACTCGCGAGGCTCCGGTGGGCCGGAGTCGCGAGAATGCAGGACGACAGTGCGGTACAATAGGTTCAATTCAGGGACCCCAACGACACCAGAAGCAGAGGGGCCCAACTTGCTAGATGGCTTGAGCAAGCTAAGGCGGTTCTGTGAATGTCGAAACGGCTAGGAAGTTGGCGACGTGTAGTCCAGGATCGAGTAGAGTGGAAGAAAATTCTCGATATGGCTCCGTCAGATGACATCCGCTGAGTGTTCAACCGTAGCTTCCTTAAAATCCCGACTTGTATATGGGATGGCCACGATCACTGATTCGAGCAGAGAAAAGTATTTAAACCTCAAAAGTAAAAAAGGTGATTCTTACGACTTTTATCCAATTTGGGAGCAATGGTGTGTAATGGAGTTCAAGCGTCAACTGTGAAAATCAAAGTCAGTTTAATCATGGAAAGACTTACAAACGAACGGCGATTGAAAATAAAAGAAAGTTATTATAAAGATTCGTTTTTGTACACCATGACAATTGAAATCTCAAACAAACCTTCGATTAGGCGACACTGAGGTAGACTCGTTGAGTTGCGTATTTGGGGTACGAATGAAGTCGAGTGGTTGTCTAGGATATGATAATGTTTTATCTTACACTGACTTCGGTAAAGCATTTGACCGAATCGACATACCATTGTTACTCTTCAAACTGCAAAAAATTGGATTGGCGCCTCAACTTCTGAGTTGGCTCCACTCATATCTAACAAATCACAAACAAATAGTGCGCTTCCAAAACAAACTTTCAAACCCTATTTCAGTCACCTCTGGGATGCCCCAGGGTTCGCATTTGGGTAAACTTCTTTTCATATTGTATGTAAATGGCATTTCCCTCATACTCAAAAAATAAACATATTAATCAACGCAGACGACATGAAACTCTTCATGGAAATCAGCAACTCCAGCGACGCAGAAGAATTCCAGAAAGAAGTCAACTTATTCTACACTTGGTGCAATAAAAGTGGTTCAGCCACAATTTTCAAGACCTGTACACTATCAAAATATTGTATATTACATATGTTGGACCTATTGTAGAATATTGTAATCTCATATAAAATCCTCATGCTGCCACACACGAAGAACGTGTAGAATCAGTCCAAAAACAATTCCTCCTATACGCGCTACGCAACTTGAATTGGGCTGCATTTCCTCTACCATCGTATGAAGCACGTTGAATGCTCATTAATCTGCCTTTTTCAGAAAAACGGCGCAGAATTAATTATGTAAAAAATGATCCCATAAATCGAATGATGCGTCACTGCGTCAGTATAATCTACATTGTGAAACCGTTGCACAGTGGTCCAATGATGCAAAAAGTGGAACTTAATTCCATAGCGCCCTTCACCTTTATCCTAGCTCAATAGTGTCTTCGGAACAAATGTTTGTATGAATGACCCGCATAATCGCAAATTGTCAAAAAATATGAAAAGTTTACTATACTAAAAATAAAAAAAAATTAACTTTTTTTGGTAAGAGATAGAAGAATAGTTTATTCAGCAAAGTTGTGGAAGATTCAAAAATATTAAACTTTGTCGAACAAATTAAAATCCTATCTTTTTTCGGTACAAAGTTATGTAGTATATTACATGGAACTTACTTAAAAGTTAGTTTTCTGTACTTAACTTTTGTTAGTTCATTTTACACGAAAGTGTTGTTCCGAGGAATTGGCAGGGCACTTAAAACACACAGTTTTACCAAAGGCCATATATCTCCAGAACTTTTCCTTACAAAGTTATTTCATATTTTAGCTTATTTTTCGATAACTTCAAGAACGTATAGGTTAAAAAGGGGCAAGTGGAATCATGATGGCAATACTTTTCCATGAAGTTAAGCTGAAGTACTATAAACTCCTGTAGGTTCCATTTATCCCAATTCACCCATATTAGAGTACGGCGAGCATATGTTACAGTAGGTTTTCATATATCAAAAATACTAACTTTTTTGTGTTAAGAGATAGAGGAATGGTTTATTCAG
Organism: Wyeomyia smithii; assembly: GCF_029784165.1. Classification (NCBI taxonomy): domain Eukaryota; kingdom Metazoa; phylum Arthropoda; class Insecta; order Diptera; family Culicidae; genus Wyeomyia; species Wyeomyia smithii. Next base: position 199,908,299 of record NC_073696.1, read on the forward strand.
CAAAGTTTAAGAACGTGCAAAAATATGAAACTTTGCTGAACAAACAAAATTCTAATCTTCATTGGGTACAGAGTTACAGAGTATTTTCTGCAAAAGTTACTTGAAAGGTAATTTTTTGCACTTAACTTTTGTTAGTTTCATTTTACAAGAAAACGTTGTTGTAAAGAAGTATTTGAGCATACAGAACACACGTTTTTGTTGAAGACAGCACATCTTCAGGACTTTTCCTTACAAAGTTATACCATGTTTTAGCTTATTTTGTTGCTAACTTTAACAACGTATAGAATAAAGACTATGGATTGGCACGGATGAAACTTATAACAGATTTGAGCACTCGAGCTAAAGAAATCAAAAGGAATAATTATCGGTTTCCGTTAGACTCTACTAGAAATTTGGGAAATAAATATTAAAATTCAATCCGCGCAAATATATATTTCGACTGTGACATACAGTCATCCTCAGTGCTTATGTGGACTGGTCACTGAGGATGACTGTATGTCACAGTCGAAATATATATTTGCGCGGACTGAATTTCAATATTTATTACCCAAATTTTTAGCAGAGTCTAACGCAAACCGTACATATTACTTCTAAGAGCTCTCTCATTGGAACTCTTTCGGTTTCGGTTACTATCAGCGTACATATAACTTCTAAGAGTTCTCTCATTGAAACTTTTTATGAGATATTCTGGTTACTTATCGCATTAACAGCACGAAAAAAAACGATAGCTGTCGACATGAATCACAGTCTTTTTCGCACATTGCCACAAAGTCATACTTATAAGTAAAGATGCGGTCTTGTTCTGCTTTGAGTTACAACTTTACGGTGTTATCAACCCGAAGTATTTTAGTTGTGCATCACTAGTGTTTGTTTTTCTTTTTGTTTGCACTCTCAGAATTGTTGTTACCTGCAAAATGAGGTGCTTGCTAACATGCGATTCTTTCTTTTTACGATATTAGGATATTTTTTCCAAGGCTTGATTTATGTACAATCCGGAACTACTAATCATTTTCGGCAACTGTTATACTAGGCGTATCTGAAATCTTTCGGCTTCTATCAATAACACTAAGGTTTTTTTTCTAACGTGGCTTTTTATACGCGGCCTTTTTATACGGATGTTGGAATTTACGCGTTTTTTTGTGCGGATTTTTCTCGCAGCTTTCAGAGTGTATACGTTTTAACGCGGAATTCGCGCGTTTTTATTTACGCGGATTTTGGATTTAACACGGATTTCGGCATTTACGCGATTTTGTTTTGTTGTGATTTTGTGTTTTCACGCACATTTCGGAATTTACGCTTATTTTCTAGGCGGATTCCGGAATTTACGTGAATTTCGCGAATTTGCGCGAATTTCGTGATTATGCGAGTTTTTACACGAATTTCATAATTTACACCTTTTTTTTACACGGATTTCGGAATATACAACGTTTTTCACGCGGATTTCAAAATTTACGTGGATTTCGTAATTCACGTGTTTTTTTCTACGCTGATTTCGTAATTTATGTGTTTTTTTTACACAGATTTCGGAATTTACGCGTTTTTTTACGCAGTATTTGGAATTTACGCAGTGTTTTCACTCGGATATCGGGATTTACGTGGATTTAGGAATCTACGCTGTTTTTATGATTTCCGCGTTTTTCAACGCGTATTTTGGAATTTACACGTTTTTCCTACACGGATTTGGAAATTTACGCGGTTTTTTACGTGGACTTCGTAATTTACGCAGATTCCTGAATTTACGAGGTTTTTCACGCGGATTCCAAAATTTAGAATTTTGAAACTTAGTAACGGCTTTAGTAATTTATGCGAATTTTCTACACGGATTTCGAAATTTATACAGTTTTTGTTTAAGCGGATTGCAAAATTAATGTGGATTTCGAAATTCACAGGTTTTTTTCTACGCAGATTTCGAAATTCACGTGGCCCTTTTCTAAGCTGACTTTGTAATTTACGCGGTTTTTTAAAGCGGATTCCAGACCGTTGTTTTTGTTCTACCTATTTATCTACCTACATACATATAAAAGAGGGTTTCGCAGTTATGCTCTTCGGCAGTCCACGTGAGCACTGATGATGGCTGTATGTAGCAACCGAAATACGTATCTGCGGACGGTACATAATAGTCATAATCTATTCTCAATATTCAAGAGATTTGCAGCTGTGTACAGAAACTTTATGTTCTCATCACAAAGAAGATAATGGACTCGAAAACGTATGAGGAAGAGTTCCTGCAGTAATTTTGTAGGCTTGATGTTACCTTTCCTAGAAAACTTAATTTATCTAACCCATACGTTGCCTAGCTCCTGGAGGACGACTACATCCTGAGCGTTCTTATCCCCAATAACGATAAGTCGTCTCGTGACGAGATATCGTATGTAATTCCTGCTGCGCGGAAATCGATTTTTTTCGGCATTCAATCTTCGATAAATACATCGTTTTGCTGATTCACTAATAATGTAGCTGTTTCTAATTAACAAAATTATGAATAAAGACTCTATAATTTGATTGTTATATCCAATCTCCTTGGATTAAAATTACCTAATCCTAAAGTGCTACTTAAAAGCCTATCCAATAACAGTTCTCAAGATTAGCCTCAGTAGCGTACCAGTAGCATGAATCGATATCTATAGCATTTGGGGCGGAAGGTGATTTCAATTTACATACTTTGCTTTACACTTGTATAATGAACTGTGTAGCTTCGCAAATCGCAGACAGCAAAATGGTATTTTTAGCATCCTATCAAAGGCAACCGGGAAAAGGCAGCTATCGGAAACAGATGCCCATAAATCAGCTTCGCACTTCTACCTACATCAAGTAAAGAAGCCCTTGCGTAGTATCTATCCTTGAGTGGAATAAGACCAGCTTTTTCCCCTTGGATTACCGTAGACTCAATCCAGAGCATCACTTCCAGGTACAAAAAATATATAAATGGGACTGAAAAGTTTCAGAAATTCAACTAATGGTTTCCTTCATCACAATTCATTATTTCGTGGAAAAAGATTACTTCAGTTCAACAAAAATGTTGCTCAAAAAGTGTCGCTTTATTTTTTTCCCTCCAAATTAATTATCTCCACAGTCATGCAAAAAGGTCACTACATCAAAATGAATATTTTTAATTTTATTTCTATTTCATGCATTTCTTAGTATCTCCTGTCCACGGTGTACATTTCATCAGTTTGGAAAACTCGTTTAGTTGGTTTCCTTGTTTCCGAGTCGGTTTTACGGCAGAACTTTTTATTCCCGAAAGAAAAAACGATAATTAGTGCGAACGAGGTTCATTCCCGAGAACTTGTGAAACAAATGCTGTGTTTTCAGAATCACATTTGGCAGCTGTACTGTATATATCGTTGTTCACGACCTTGGGATCACCTCAATCGACCGTATAAATAAAAAAGTTTGATTTACTTCTCCCTTACGGTTTGTAGGGGAATAGTAAAGTGAAATCTATTATTTATAGGGCCTAATTAAGTTCCTTATTCTTTTACATGAAAAATAATTGCCCGTTAATGCATTATAGGTTTATATTTTGCAAATCCCAGAGCAGTCAGGCTGTTCGCACTCTCACGAATCTAATGTAGAGATCTGCTGCTAGCAAAAAGGAAAGCGAAATCGAGGCTAAAAAAAACTATCTTAGCACTAATGTTTTTGCAAATTCTCTTTAACTGCGCTTACTGATCAGAGTAATCTCAGTAATCTGTAAACTGAGATTACTGAGATAGTATTTTAAGCACATCCGACAACATTTAATGTTCAATTTTCAAAATTTAATAGCTCGTTTCGATTGGAAAAACGGATCGGATATTTGATAGGTAAATCAAGTTTGCCATACCTGATTATCGACCGAACGACAACATCCGACTGGGAAGGGTATCAGCAGTGTAAGCCGCCGTCAACGCGCATACGACCGATGGCAACCGTCCTAGGTTACACCGCTGACCTCATTGAGGCACTCCAGTTGCACGCCTTTTTCCTGTTCCAGTAAAAACCACCCAAAGCGATGAAAAAAATGCAACGCTATATTTCATCCTACCTCGCACCAGCTGCTGAGGTGGATAGGGGCCAATCGCAGGGTAGCCCCATTTACATAAGTGCTGTCGCATGTACAGTGCACAAAATCCTTGCGGTGTGAATCAAATTTATACCCGTGTAATAAAAAAATGTTTTAATGTTCAGGTTTCTAGCAGATGTGATAAGGATTATATTTTTTATTGAGATTAGAATGATCCACTGGACCTAGTTAAGGTCCACAGTGTCGAATGCGAGAACTGTGTTTTGAACCCCTCTAACTAAAGCCAACTGATTATTCTGTTTTGTTACTTTTTCACATTATCTGTGTTTCCCCAGAGTTCTAATTACCCCAAGTAGACTGTCACAGGCACAAAGAACGTACCTGCAAAAAGTGACAGAAGACAACCAGCAACAAATCATGGTGGTGTAATAAAAATTCCAGACAAGTGTCCAGACCAACAAGTCCAGTTGAATGAACGCTTTGGGCAAAAAATTTGCAACACACGATTCTGTTTTCGCAATAAATTCCGGGAATGGCAATGGCACTGGAGAGTTGCAGTGTGTGATGATAAAACAAGTAGAACCGTAAGATCTAACAAATCGTTCGCTATCTTGGTAACTGCGGAGCAGTGTTTTTTATGTAAACGATACAAAGTGGATCACATTAATACGATAGTGTTAGTTTCACGCATGGCAAGATTCAGTTTCAACAAATTAGTGTTGAAAATTCCGCAATTGGCTCATAGACAAAATGTGCATTTTAGAGAACTTCGCTCATTCTCCAATTACGGCAACTGTAAAACCGAATGTTATTATGTATACTTTCGTGAATTCTGTAAATTTCAAGAAAAAGTAGGAGGGTGGTATTCAAGACACGACCGCATGACGTTGGACTACGGTATTCTTATATTCCATTAAAAGAAATAAAAGAGAGAATTGCAACTCTAGTATTTGCTGCAATTTTATCTAACAGTGCATTTCTGGATGCTGAGACGTTAAAACGTTATAAATAATAATATATACTAAAAGAATGAATATTTTTTATTTAATCGCTGTCATTTCATACATATTCGAATCAACCCTTTGTTTGCTGCACTACCAAGACAATCATTTAATTGAGCGAATTGGTAAAATTTTCCTATCTAAGCAAAAAGCAAACTTTACGAAACTATCTGAAATTGGAGCCCAGAACGATTCAACCGAAAATTTTAAATTTGAAAATTGTTTGACATTTAATCGATAAAACTCATGCTAGGTTAGTTCCAGCCCAGCATATAACTTCATGTATTTGAAAAAAAAAAAACGTTTGGTTCAATAACTCAATATAGCAAGAGCTCAATCACACGTTTTTCGGTAGTTGTTATCAAGGTTTGGGCGAGTGACAGGAAAATATCTTAACTTCTTCAGTTGTGACTTAGAGCATTTCTAATTGTTTTGTTATTTTTCACGATAGCGACAAGTTTGTTTCTTTTTCTGTGTGCGAGAAACAAAATCAAAACCGCGCACCGAGAAACAAAAACGAAAATTTAATGAATGCTCATTGAGAAAACTTGCAACTCTAGTAAATAAGTGTTGATCATTCATAGGTAGTAATTTTTCCTCGATGAATAAAGACTGGCTGAAGAAGTTAAAATCGCTGCTGTAAAATCAAATTCACAACTGTGTTCGTTAAGACGTTTTAATATTTTCAATGACAATAATAATCTTCGATAAACACCCGCTATAGTTATTCACACACATGCTATAACTATCTAAACACGCCTTAAAACTATTCATACACACGCTGTAGCTATAGCTATCCATACACACGCTATTCCTTTCCATACATCCGATACAACTATCTATACACACGCATAAGCTATCCAACCATGTGCTATTACTATCCATACATACGCTATAACTAATCATTACACACGCAGCAGCTATCCACACACAAGCTATAACTATCCGTACACACGCTGAAGATATACACGCAATAGCCATAATATGCTACACATGCTAGTGTCTTACACACGCTATAGCTAGCCATACACACGCAACAGCGCCATCCCTATCATCGCAAATGTCATAGCAATACAGATGCACATACGCTATATGTGCACACTGCACACACACCCAACGTTTTCACCCAACGATATCTGAATTGGATTACCGCTGGTGGGGTCCAACTCAGATCGAAGGGGCACCGAACTGAATGAAGAAATGCAGCTTCCCACTACCTCCGCCGCTGCTGCCTGATACCACCGCTCTGGTTCTGCTGCAGCTCAGTTTGGCCGCTGGAATCAGCCACCGCTGCTGATTATACAAAACCGGCCTGGTGGCCTTTCACTTGTTAACTGATGATTGCTATGAGACGACACAGGCTATTATATAGCCCAATGCAAAAATCCATCCGCGAGCAAACAAGAAGCGAGCTTGTGATTGGTTGAATGTGCACTACTTTTAACACAACTTTTAACTAGTTTAGTATCGAAAACATATTTAAATTATTATATGACAATCTTGCGCAATATTTCCCCTATCAATCAAGCCATTGGTGTTTAGAATCTGTTCAGTGGTAATGATAAATAAAGCATTTTAAAACGGTGTTGAAACACCTGTTGCAGCTACCGAAAGCGAGCTCGTTATTGGTTGAAAGCTGTGAGACTGTTTACAAAGTCAGATCGGTTGTATCCGTTAGTGTCGACTGTGCTTGTGAAGAGAGGTGGTGATTGGTTGCTCGGTATGATTTAGACAATCGATGTGATTTATCAATTTTTCAATAGTGTATCTCGAACAATAGGTTATTTTTGTTACATAAATTCAACCGTAAAAGAATTTCTGATCGGTTGATGCCAAAACCTCGAAATTCTGAAAAGAAATGACTGATATATAAGCGCTCAAAACCTGACCACTTTTCCCTGGTTTTCCCCGGTTGAATTACTAGATTTTCAAATTCAGGTGCCTAACTTCGATATAGACGTTAGTCCAACGTCAAAAATTCTCTATGAGCAGCCTTTTACCAGATTTTTGAATCGGAACAGACAATTACATTTTATGATTTTATTATGAATTTACAGAATTTTAGTACAGTGTTACTATTTTATTTTCCTGAACTTATTCTGTTTTACAGCTTGTCTTAGCGCCTGTTCCCCATGCCAAAGGCGACTCAAACAGCGACTGATTCAGAGCGAACGGTTAAACTATCAAATTAGATGTCTCGCCAGCTACACTCTAGACGGCACCTCTGTTGGGAGACTAAGCATCCGCAACCCTAGCAAGGCAGCATACCGTAAATACGAACCGAAACAATCGGCAACAACCTAGCCGACGAAATGAGGACGACGATTGGAAGCTGGATACATGGAATTGGCGGTGGCGATTGGATTCTACTGGACCAACTAGAACCCCTTCACTTCGACAACCTTGCACTCCAGGAGCATTGTTGGAAAGGAGAGAAGGTACGGTGGCTGTGTGGCTGCAGGGCACGGTACTACCAGAGTGATGGCACCACCAACGAGCAGTTCTGTGCAGGATGCCGAGTCATGTAATCAAGTGGCAGACAATCAGCGGCAGGTTGTGCATGTTGAAAGATGTGTTCTACAACTACACCATCTTCAACGTGCATTACCCTCACGAAGAGAGAAGCGTTTTACGTGCGGCTGAAAAACTCTACGTTCGCTGCTCGCATCGAAACATCAACATTGTTATCGGGAACATGGGCGGAGAGATGAACGACCAACGATGATTCAACTTTATAGCTCCTTGAGGACTGGTGATCCAAAGTACGTTCTCTTCCCACAAAGACATCTACCAAATCACCTAGAGATCACCTGACCAACGTACAGCAAATCAAATTAACCATCTCATCGACGGCCGATTCTTCTCAGATGCACCAATCGCTTTCCGGATGTTGACTCGAACCACAACCTAGTTGCGGTATTTTTTTTGCTCGAAACTGTCGACCGTGCATCACGCACGTCATAACCGAACACCGCGACTTAACATTGAGCAGTTCCAGGGCTCCTAGGTGCGCAGCAGTTCAGAGCGGTACTACACACGACGGAGGAAAGTGGTGCACCGCCTCTCGAGGACGGTGGTGCCGGATTCGCACAGCTATCAGGGAGACTGCAACGGTGACATTAGGGGTGAAAGCACCGATGGGCAGAAACGACTGGTATGACGGGGAATGAGAGGCAGCGGTGAATGTGAAGAACTGGGCGAAATACCTGGGCAAGTCAACGAGAGAGAATTAAGCCAAGTACAAACGAGGATGAGATGACATTACCACGATTCTTAGACAAATTCTTAGACAAGAGGATCGTGAACATGAGGAGTTCGAGCAGCTGTCCCGTGCCAACCCAACGATACGCGGAACTTTTTTCAGAAGGTTAACCAGTCTGGCAGAAACTACGTGCCGCAAACCGACAATGGCTACGACGTGGATAAAGTTCGTTGTGAGATCGGGAAGCTAAGAACAACAAAGCCGCCGGCAAAGACGGATTACCAAGCGAGCTCTCTAAGCATGGTAGAGAGGCGCTGACTAGCGCGCTGCACCGTGTCATTACCAGGATTTGGAAAGAAGAAAAGTTGCCAAACTAGTGGATAGTGGGAGTCGTCTGGAGTACCGCAACTATCGCGGTATCTCGCTTTTCAATGGCTTCTACAAAATACTCTTGAAGATCCTGTTCCGTTGTCTGTCACCTTCAACCAGGAGATTCGTGAGTCAGTACCAAGCGGACTTTATGAGAGCCCACGTCATCACGAACCAGATCTTTTCAATCAAATAGATCTTACATAAATGTCACGAATACGTCATGCCCGCACTTCACATCCCACAACGGAGTCCCGGATAAACTAACACCATTGATCAGTGTTTTGGAGATACTCTCGAGCACCTTTGAATCGCGTAGAGGGTTAAGACAAGGTAATTTCCTGCTTGCACGAGAAGCACGATTTCTACAAGGTTGGTTCAGTTTTTTGGGCTTCTGGGCAAACGACAGGCTACAGGGAGAACAACATCGGCTTTCTATCTCAAGTTCCTTTAGACAGCGATGAGCTTGACGTGTCCGTGTATTTGGAGTCACTGGCTACCATTCACAATAATACCAGAAAAGAGATCCAGAGACGTATCTTAGCTGGAAATTGTGCCTACTTTGTACTTCGAATTAAGTGCGATGCCGCACGAAGCTGACGCTCTTTAAAACCTTAATAAACCGGCAGTCCTCTGAAGAAACGAGACAACAACGCTTCTGGCGGAAGAGTTGAACACTCTTGGAATTTTCAAATGAAATGTCAGCACAGGGAATATCTTCCGTGGAGTACAGACGGACTACTGAGAATAGCGAAAATATGCAACGATGAGCCGGTCATGTCGTAAGGATGCCGGACGATAACCCTATGAAATCGCTTCACTTCAGCAACCCTACTGGCACCATAAAAGCCCCGCAGAAGGCTCGACCACATGGAAACATGGCGACAACTCTTTGACACAGCACCACACCAAACTGATACTTTCGCGGCACGCATGTCAGAGTCCCTTCGAATTCCCCTTGAAGAGAGTTACGGCAACCCAGACAACCAGAAGTCGCATAAGATTGCACGGATTACCTCGAATAAAGTTCTATGGCACATCAGTATCGTATTGCTGTATGAACAACGTATGTGTTTAATCGCATATGGTGTTATTTTGCGAACTTCTTGCGATGAGTGTAACATACTCGCATAGTAATACACATAAACTCATATCATGCCTGTCCAAACTCGTAGTAAACTCACAAAGTGATGATTATACGTATAAAGCAAAAATCTCCAGTATCACGTCGTATTGCATATAAATTTAGCAAAAGCTATCATTTTGTATCACCGTTAATGACTAAATTCATGAAAAAATTCATGAAAAATTCAATGAAAGCCTAGATAACTAAAAATCGCATATGATTGCACGGGTTACCTCGTATAAAGTTCTATGGTACATCACTATCGTATAGCTAATTGAGCAACCAAGTGTTTCATCGCATATGGTGTTATTTTGCGAACTTCTTGCGACGAGTGTAACATACTCACACAGCAATACAGATATACTCATATAATGTATATTCAAACTTTTATTAATTCCACAAAGTGATGAATATAAGCGAAAACCAAAAGTCTCATGTTTAGTCGCAAAAGGCATCATTTTGTAACACCGTAAACAACTGAATTTATGATAACTAGATGCCGCTAATGTTTGCACAGCTTACATCGCACAAGATATTATGATAGATCATTAGCTTGTATGAGCAATGTGAATGTTTCATCGTATATAACGTTGTTTTGCGGAATCTTTGCGACAAATAGGTAATAAACCCGGAATCAACTTTCCCAATGCTTGGTTAAACTCGCAGTAAATCCACACACTGACGAATATGCGCGAAAATCGAAAACCATCCGCATTACAGCGTATCACATATGTATAAATTTAGTCACTTCCCGCCGCTGCTGCTCTTCAAAAAATTAGCTACAGAAAACATCTGCGGACAACTCGGATCAATGATGCACTACTTAGCATAATATCTTTGTTGGAAACTTGCCTTTAATTGTTGTTGAAGGCGGTAAAATCACTCAATTTTGTTTAAACAAATGACACAGCTCATCGAGCGGCCATGACAATTCAACCGAAAAGTAAACAACGAACGTCCCGCAGAAATTTACAAACTAACTCGCAATACGAGATCTAATTAGATTCATGCTTTACGATGTCTTTTGGTCATTTATACGATGAAACTAGAAAGTTATTACCAAAACTCAGAGATTTCCGACAGCGACACCACGGAGAAGAGGAAAGAATGATGCTTGACAATCTAAGAGTCCGAGGTTCGAGTCCGGATGGATACCCAAATATTACAGCGTGTGTGCCCAAAGGAAAAAGAAAATAATTGTAAAAATTAAACACAGACATTTGTAATTTGCTATTCCTTGTAATGTGAATAGCAAGGGATAAATAATGCATAATAACTGCTACTCTGTTCGCTGTATTTTTTTTATTTGAAGGTGATTTAATCGCACGTTTTAATAAACAAATACGAAGGAATGCATAGCGAACATCGCATAAATATCTGAAATAATTTGCTAATGTTGAAGTCGCATAAAGTAGTAAAAGAACCCGTAGTGTATATTCATATATCGCTTATAGTTTCGTTTCAAATCGCAAATATGAGGTGGTAGAGTGACATTAAATAATGGAACAGCTCGTATAAGTTATCAAGCTTTAACAGTTAAAGTCGCATATATGAACTTTTTTCATCGTAAAAGTTTTTTGATATTTTTGAAATGCACGCATATCGCCTCCACTTTTGCGCGTATAAGCAACATTAGCAGCATCTTGTGCGATGTAACGATCACGTATAAATGCACGTACAATGCGATGACTGTTTGCATTATACGCGTAAATTGGTTGTCTGGGAAGGTGATAGATTATTGCTATTCAACATCGCTTTGGAAGGTGTGATCCGTAGGGCTGGTATCGACACGACTGGCACGATATTTGAGAGGCCTGTTCAGCTTTTTGGCTTCACCGATGACATTGATATTGTAGCACGAACCCTTGAGAAGATGACGGAGACGTACATCAGACTGGTGGCTGAAGCCAGACGAATTTGACTGGCCAAAAACATCGAAGACTAGTACACGAGAGGAAGAGGTCTTAGAGAAGACAGTATCAACCTCTCACCACGAATTCACATTTACGGGGATGAAAGTCCTCTTTAGCCACGAAACTTGGACCATAGTCGTGGAGGACCAACGCGCCCTTGGGGTTTTCGAACGGAAGGTCTCTTCGTACCTTATCTGCTCGAAACTCGGACATGTGAAGAACACATGCTCTGAGTTTTCTTCCGCACCCGTACATGCGGGGCACATAGGGGACTCGGCGTACCCGAACCTATGCAGGTACTGCCTAAAGCAGCCATGGTCTGATAGGATTTGTGTCAGATGGAAGGTTACTTCCCCATGGCGCCTATTAATCCAGCATGCTAACTCTGGAATGAGTCGGTGTGTCCATCTACCTTTCGTAGTGTTGGACCACTCCCGCTGCCACCTGGCCATTGAAGATGACCGTATGGACGTGGTCGCGCTAGCAAGGACTTTGCGCCTACTGCTACGGACCACCGAGCTGTTTGCCATCAAGCGAGATAGCGCCGCCACAGCCATGGAAGCTTTCTTGCAGGTATAATCGACGTGGCTCCCAAACGTGAGCTTGTCTTCGATCATAATCCCGAGAAGCTTCAGGAAGCGTTTTGAGGCGATAGTGCTTGCACCAGCATTCTGCTCCGACTTTCTGTTATTTACAACAATAACTCCAGTCTTATGGTGCGCTAGCTCCAGTTTCCTGGAGTGCATCTCGTCTTCCACTACGCATATGGATAGCGCGGTCTTTAACTCTACCTCTCTAATTGACTCGCCATAGACCTCAAGAGTTATATCGTCGGCGAAGCCTACAATCACCACCCCTGGAGGGAGTGTTAGTTTTAACACGCCGTCATACATGGCATTCCACAGTACCGGACCCAGGATGGAACCTTGCGGTACACCTGCGGTAACTGGGACGCTTTCCTGACCCTCGTTTGTGTTATACACTAGCACTCGATTCTGAAAGTATTTACCCAGAATCTTGTACAGCGGCGTCGGCATTCTGAGGCTCTGTAGCGCTAAAGCTATGGAGTCCCAGCTGGCACTGTTAAACGCGTTCTTCACGTCGAGCATGACGATCGCGCAGTAACGAATGCCCCTCCTTTTGCGTTGAATTGCAACCTCAGCCGTTCTGGTGACGGAGAGAATTGCATCCACCGTGGACCTACCTTTCCGAAAACCGAACTGGTTGCTAGATAGAACGTTCTCACTTTCTGTATATTTCATCAGTGAGGATTACCCTTTCAAGCACATTGCCCGCCGTGTCCAGCAGGCAGATTGGTCTGTATGCCGATGGGTCACCTGGTGGTTTCCCAACCTTCGGCAACAGCACCAGTCTCTGGCGCTTCCACACGTCCGGGAAGAGGCAGTCGTCAAGGCATTTCTGCATGACCGCCTTGAACAACCCTGGGGCTTCTTTGATGGCCGTCTTGCTGGCCAAGTTCGGGATTCCATCTGGTTCCGGTGCCTTGCCTAGAATACTCCATCCACTTTGGCTATCACGTATCCCTCTCTGGAGGTCGACCCAATCTCCTGAACCGGGGACCTGCCTGTCGTGCAAATGGCCGTCTCCCGTGACTTGTCCGCTACCCAGTTACCGTTTCCGGTTGGGATGCGGTAGAGGTCCGAGACGATGGCCACGTCCGACAACGACTCAACAGCTGCTTGGAGTAGCAACTGCTGCGCCGCATAGCAGTGGTTCAGGTTTTATTGTATCACCCTCAAGCCTGCGGCTTAGTAGCCGGCCATGCAGCCGGACACTTGGGGCCTCCCATGGCGTGTTTGGCGTCCCGTTTACCGGTGCATACCAGACACTTAGGAGGTGCACCGCAGTCCCGTGATTTATGGCCTGCGCCACCGCGGCGTAAATTGGACCTGTCGGGCCCTTTGAACGACCAGGATTTATGCCCTCGCTCAAAGCACCTGAAGCAAACGTTGGGCTGTTGGAAGATGCCCAGAGGGCAAACCGACCAACCCACCTTCAACGTTGCCTTCTTCAGGGCCTTGTTACCCTCCGCTAGTGGAAGCTTTATGGTAGCAACCTGGGTGGTGGCCGGGCCCCTGCGGAGACGAACTGCCTCCGCGGTCACTACCACTCCACACTCTCGCTCGAAGGCTTGTGCTATGTCGCACCCTTCGGTGATCTCGTCCAGGTTTTTAAGCTGTAGAGTCACTTCAGAAGTGAGGGCTCCGATTTGAACCTCCTCGCCTAGCACTTCCCGGGCCGCCTTTTTATAGGCACAGCCCTTGCCCTTTGCTTTTTTGCGGAGTTCGTGGATCATCTCGCCGGTGCGCGACCAACGAAATGACCTGACATCCACGTCGAGGTCTTTGAGCTTGGACTCGCATCTCATGGCCTTCAAGACTTCAACGTATTTAGACGCATCCGTCTTAAAAATGAGCGCGTCGCCCTTGCTCCGCCTGTTCGCCCCTTGCGGCTTCTTATTGCGGTCGCCGCGCTTCGCGCGTCGTTCCCGCTACTACCGCTTTTTGTCCACCACGGTGGTGCAACCCGTGGCTTCGCCGTTTGTCGGTTCTTTGCTCGGCTGGACTGACGGGCCAGCATCCTGGCTGTCTCCGAACAACCGCCTTCGTTGCTTCCTGGGGGCCGATTCCCCCGGAGAGCCTCTCGCACGTTGGCCAGTCGGTTCAGTTGAACAGACTTCGACAAACGATGCTGGAGCTGTTTGTGTGTATTTAGACACAGCTGCAGCATTCCCTTTTTTAGGCTGGTTAAACCTTGCCTCCAGCACGAGTGCCTTGCTTTCGGCATCGTTAGCCCGCCTTAGGGCTTCCGAAAACTCGGATTTCGCGCTGCAAATGTTCATGCGTAGCAACAGAAGACATTGCTTCTAAGCTTTCGAAATGTTGCTACGTTTGTCCGTGAACTTGAGTATTTCATCAAGTTGTACGGACACAGCCCCAGATAGCCATAGCCCCAGATCGAACGGATTCGAACGGAAGGTGCTGCGTACCATCTGTGGTGGTGTCCAAATGGGAGATGAATCATGGCATAGGCGCATGAACCATTAGTTGCATCAGCTTCAGGGAGAACCAGTTAACGTTCAAATGGCGAAAATTGGGAGACTACAGTGGACTGGGCATATCGTAAAGATGTCGGACGACAACCCGGTGAAAGTGGGTCTTGATAACGACCCGACTGAAACGAGACGACAAGGCGCTAGCGATCAAGGTGGCTCGATCAAATGGAAGACGACCTTCGGGGCCTCCACCAAGGACAAGGCTGGCGAGCTGCAGCCAGGGATAGAATCGAACGGAGACGACTTCTCCGAACAGCAAGGGACACTTCGGCTTGATGCTGACTGGTAAGATAAGGTAACATGCTGGCCAAGCGGAACGCTATGGATCAATTTTAGAAGCTGATTTCCAAAATCTGGGTCCAAATGCTGATGGACTAAGATGATGATTGTCATCTGAGATGATTGTCTTAAATTACAACTAAACATGCAAAGTTTTGGACAATTCTGTTTGCATAGTGGTAGTTAACGCTGAAAAATGTTCAGTTTTGACATTTTATCGGGTAATATCTCCTATCGAGTTTAAATATCATTCCAATGGAACTGAGTTACCACGTAAGGAAAAAGTTCGCGACCAAGGCGTTACATTTGACCGACAACTTTCGTTTACAAATCATATTGACAATGTAGTTACAGACGGCTTGAAATTGTTTTCTCTTGTGAGAATCTCAAAGACCCTTATTCTATATAAGCCATTTACAAAGCGCTAGTGCGGAGCAAGCTAGACTTTGCGAGCGTGGTTTGGCGCCCCCAAAATGTAACACATATTCAACGAATTGAAGGAATTCAAAAAAAGTTCGTGCGTTTTGCCTTACGGAACCTTAGATGCAATGGTGACCAACTACAGAACATTGCCGACATAGGATTGCTGACATAGGATTTTTCACCAATGTATTAGCAGAAAGGACTGATTGTCGAACCCTTTCAGCTCGAATACATCGTAATAGCAATACGGTTACGCTAAGAAATCCAAGAGTGTTTAACCCTCCGCAACGAGCTCGGAATTATTCACAACACGAACCTACATGCCGTTTCTTGAAATCATTTAATGAACTACAGCATATTGTTAACATCGACATGACGCCTGCAGTCTTAAAAAACAGACTAAGTTTTTATTTAAGAGGACAACTTCATGAGTGTTAATTGATTGTTTCTTGTCTTTAATTTATTGTATTTCAATATTAAGTGTGAATAACGGGCCTAAAGCCTATATATTTTTTCAGAAGAAATAAATAAATCAGGGTTGTAAAGTATAAAATTAACAAATAAAACCATCAGGAATACAAATGTTTGTGGTGACCTGAACAGAGACGCAAACTTCAATAAATTATTGGCGTATTTCGGGAAATACGATACGTTGCCCCTTAAAAAAAATATTAAAGGGGGCGCAAAAATAAAAATTATAAGCGATATAAAAAAAATTCAGACATTTTCTAAGCTATAGACTGATACGAAAATCATAAATACACTTTTACTCTAAATTAAAACAAAATATATTTTTTGATCACTGTATTCTCAAGTATGCTTAATAATAATGTTTTTATCCCAATCTGATTTCAATTTGTTCTAGTTTTAAGTAGGGTACGCGAGTTTATAAACTTTTTTCTTAACACCACTATAAGCTTCTGCACAGTGCTTTCTCGGACCATTTTCACCACTTTCGGCCAATCTTTCCGGAATTTTTCTACATTGTCTGCTAGTTTCATATGTTTTCCTAGTTTGGTCCGTGTCAAAACCCAGAATTTTTTAATTGGGCGAACTTCAGGGCAGCTTGGTGTATTCATCTCCTTTGGTACATTTAAGACACTGTTGGTTTTATGCTACCCTATCCTAAGAGTAATGGCAAGAAGCGCGATCGAACCGAAAAATTGTACGATTGTTATGCTTTTTAATCAAGGGTGACAACCTTTTTTGCAAAAACTCTTTCTCGTAGATTCTAGTATTTATTGTGTCAATCGTAAGGAATGGACGAGACATTTTTCCTCATTCGCAAATGGCATGCCACACCATCCACCTTTCACTGAATTGAGGACATCTATTTCATTCGATGTGGTATAAAATTACGAATATGGCAGATCTGTGAAATGTATACTCTTCGCCATACTTCCGTAAAGCAGTTTGATCTGCTCCGACACTCGAATCTTCTTCTTAGGCTAATTTGCTGATCGATGAATCTAAACAACAGGACGCTGCCAAATTTAGAATTGGCTGAATACTGCACGTTATTCGAAATGTCAGCTACTCGTTAGTGTATTTATAATTATCAGAACAATCTGAATGTAGGTATATACTTTCAAGTCTGGGAATCAAATATCTAATAATCGTCTATAGACAACATTTTAGTAAAGATTAAAGTGTTTAAAAGATTTCTTCTGCAAAATCTGATGCCCTCAAATAAAATAACATTTTATTCAAAATGGTCCAAATACCTGTGGAAAAGTCATGTGTGATTTTCGGGTCCAGCAAACCAAAAATACCCAAAAATCATGGTTAGAATCTTGCTCAAAGATGCTTTTTGAACTCGTGTTATTCATGCTACTGACGCACTGCAGTTGTTCTTTTCCGATTACATCGTTCATTATCTAATTAGTGGAATTATTCATGAAAGATGTTATACATGTCGCTTCTGCTTCTAGCAGGGCGTGGGTAGCAATCTCTATAATCGCACTGCTCAACCGTGTATCAATCTCCATAACAACAAATCAATCCCTGGATTTGAATCACATCGCGTTTGTGTGGTTAAACCGGCATGTGAAAGTTGTAGCATTTTTCGAATTTGTTGTGATTTTGGTAATGCCAAAAATTCGTGCTAAATCATGCTCTTTGATCAAAGATGAAAATTCGATTTGAATTACAAAAAACTTGAACAATATCATTTTCTTATTTTGCGAATTTCTAAAAAACGTTATGTTTTAATATTTGTTACCTACCTGCATTTCTGGATTCGACACGTGATTGGGCATTGAAATGTATAACAAAGAAATTATTCTAGTAAACTAGTGTTACTGATTTGCAAAAGAAGGGTAGAAGATGCAAGGATGCAGAATGGATTAAAGGCAACTTAGCTAATAGAATCAACCCGAAGAAAACAAACAGTGGTTCGCCCTCCGTTCGTAACAATCAATACCATGTGTGCTATGAATGCCATAGGTAGCTGAAGCGAAGCATATAGGTAACAGAAGCGGATCACGGATAAGATACATATTACCTTGCATCAGGTCAATGCATGACCACAAGCTCGCTTCCGCCCGGTCTTGCACAGGAAATTGAAGTTTGTTGAGCAAACCAAACTATTCTACCCGGGGAAGGATAGAAGATGCACAATGTATAGACACCTCGTAGGTTAACCTGATTGTTAGATTACTGTGCCAAAGAAAATTTTTAACAGTGTGTAACGAGATTACTGTGCCAAAGAAAATTTTTAACAGTGTGTAACGTGATTTCTCCGTTGATAGAAAGAATTTGTTGTCATATCAAAGGCTATGTTTGAAAGACAAATGAACTAACGATTTTTTTTCGTATTTATTTCGTAATATTTTGAAATATTTACTGTCTAAAAATAGGCTATAAAAGTAACTAAGAGCACTAAGATAGGCCCAGGCTTCGCAATGAAAATTCATTAGGGACAATTTCTCAACTTTCATCGTTTAGTATATAATACATCCCCTTCTTTCCTTCTAGGGTTTTTTTTTGTCGTGGCTGCCATCGTTATTTCTCTCTAAAAGCTTTAAAAACAACGGGAGATTGCACAGTGAATAAATCACACTTATCCCCTGCGACTTTCCATTGGTTTTCTGTGCCATTTCAGCTGCGGACAGCAGTTCAACGTCATCACCAGCAATATAATGAGATACATTCCACATCTTGTCAACCGATCTCATCAACTTGATAACATCAAATGGACTTATATCTTATACGCCTAAATTCCTTGACCGAATACTGTATTAAATTTGCAAATCACAACGCAAAGGCAGCAACCAGTTTTTCGGTCAACAAAAAACTATCAAAAGACGTACAAAAATAGGCGATAATTGGCGTTTCCTATTTTCCGTGATTCCGTGAGAACAATTGTCTTTCCGCGCTACCTTTAATTACATCGCATTCACTGGACATCGGAAGCTCACTCGAGCGTATGGTTCAACGAATTAATTAGTTCAAGTGAAGCCTGTCACGAACAAATCGTTTTCCTAGGGCGATAGACAACCCTTACCTAAGTGACTGAAATTAGCCGCATTTCCGGATCTCGTTATAGCCACGAGTCGCGGCACTTGAATTATTATATTCTTTTTTTTTTCTTTGCCCATCATCCGACCTTTATGCTAGACTTGTGCGCCGCCTACACTCTTTTGTACGCCGCTGGCGGTGATTTTCGAATGTTTTTCAAACGTCAATAACGATTGTGTATGGTGCATTTTTTTGTTCTTATTTATTTTCGAAGGTATTTTTCTTATCATCATTATGCCAATTATGCGCAAACTTTCTCATTCGGTTATTCTTCCTTGAAAAATCTCGCCAGTACAGACTGAGCCGGAGCCCAGTATAGTTGGGATTGTGGAGGCGTACGCCAACATCATAATCGATGACCGACAGACCTAGTCAAGTGCGCAATGTTTGAAGAAATCATTCTGTGTTGCTAATACATGAGTATTACACTCGTTGCCGATTTTCCAGAATTAGATTTAATGATATATTCCGTAACCAAAGGCTGTTATAGATGTGCTATGCATAGGTGCAATTCTTATACAGAGCTGACGTCAAATCATTAAATCGGACTGTCTGGACTATTTTTATAGTATGACTGTTCAAGCCGTATTGACGTTAAGGTGAGAATAATGGACGATTATATTGAACGAACAAAAATGTTAAGTTTTTTAGTATTTTTTTAACGAATATGATTCATGCACGTTTTTTTCTCACAACTATATCGGCTACAATATAATTTGTTTTTTTTATGAAGATAATTTAATCACATGGTAAATGTCCGAGGATTCTGTATCTATGAAAAAGTAATATAAACTTAAGCAGTAGCCCGTTGCAAGGTCGACAAAGGTAAGAAGGTCTTCTTTGAAGATATTAAGTAGTCGCTGTTTTGTTGTGTGATATAAATCTGTTCAATCGTCGAGCTGGCTCATGGTTTCTTCAAATGTAACATTTTGTATGTAACGGCTTGATAATGTGTAACATCGGTGCTGAGTGCACCTACAGGATAGACAATAGACAATCTCTCGTGGCCCTCAGTCTTTTTACCAGCCACTCCTATTCCGACCTCCACGCGATGCCAGGGAAGGAGGACTCACTTGAGTTTCCGAGCGTCTGCCCTCCATGTTAGGAGCGGCTCAGAACGGCGTCTGTACTCCAGCTTTGGGGCGGCCGATTACCATTGCCGAGTCAACGTGAAACTTTAAACAGTGTTGGCACGATGACCCTCCGGCGAGACAAGGAGTTGGTGCGCAGGCCTTACCAGCCGCCACTGTAAAACACTCACAAGTAATGAACGAGAAACAAAGATATTCGAACTGGAACAATCGGCACAGACCCTTGCGACTAAAACGGACCAACGATTGGAAACTCGAGACGTGAAACTGTCGATCTCTTAATTTTCAAGGGAGTACACCAGTTCTTTCCGAAGTATTGAAATCCCGCAGCTTCCATGCGTAGCACTTCAGGGGTGTGCTGGAAGGGCTCAACGTTCTGAGATATCAGTAAGTTACCAGAGCCGCGGCGACAGATATGTGATACGACAGATAGTCGCTCCACGAGTCAGAGAGGCCAGATCTTGTTGGAAGCTTTGGCAAAGCTCAACCTAGATCTGGTCAACGTTGGGTCCGAAAGTACATACAGCAGAAATGACGCGGAGTCGATCATCAGTGGGGGAGTCGCTCCACGAGCCAGGGAGGCCAGATCTTGTTGGAAGCTTTGGCAAAGCTCAACCTAGATCTGGTCAACGTTGGGTCCGAAAGTACATACAGCAGAAATGGCGCGGAGTCGATCATCGACGTGACGTTCTCCAGCCCAGGACTGATCATGAACTGGAGGGTAGACGACGGCTTCACCAATAGCGAACATCAGCCGGTCTGCTATAGTGTAGACAACAACGAGAGGCGGCAAGCGATGAGTAGGGCAAACATTCCGTTCACCCGCTTGCGGAAGACATCGCATTTCGTGCCAATACGAACCCGTGGGGTGACGCCTACAGGATCGTAATGGCCAAGACCAAAGGCGCGCTGGCGCCTGCAGAGCGATCACCAGCGATCCTGGAGCGAATCATCGAGGGACTCTTTCCGCGCCACGAGCCAAGTCCTTGGCCTCCGGCGGTCGAGTCTCACGTCCGACGTTCCAGTATCTCAGACACAGACCAGTGATGGTCGGCCAACCTGCCGAGCATCCAATTCGTGGGCGACGACAGCCGTGTCAAGCTTCAGGAGGAGGCAAGGTTCACGAATGAGGAACTCATCGTGATCGCCAACTCTCTAAAGCTGAGAGAGGGACCGGGACCGGATGGTATCCCTAACCTGGCAATCAGGCTGGCGATAAAAACGGCCCCCGGGCTGTTTCTAGTAGTCATGCAGAGGTGCCTGGATGACTGCCTTTTTCCGAATAGGTGGTCCTACTGCCGAAGGCTGGGAAACCACCAGGTGACCCATCGGCATATAGGCCTATCTGCCTGCTAGACACGGCAGGCAAGGTACTTGAGAGAATTATCCTCAACAGACTGGTGAGGTACACAGAGGGTGTTAACGGTCTGGCAAGCAACCAGTTCGGCTTCCGGAAGGGCAGGTCCACGCTGCACAGTGGTTCGAATTGTATGGCAAGGGCGGTCATGAATCATTTTTGTGCAATATTGCTCTTGAAAACTTTCAAAATCGACAGAATCAGGTGTGTTTTGACTACAACAACCTTTTTGGGGACTGTCATCATCCAACTTGTTTCAATTTTCTGGTATTTCCATTATCATGCTTACATAATAGGGTGCCAATAGAATATAGGGAAAAGTTTGACCATTGAGTTTTAAAATGTGGCAGTTTTCAAAAGTTTTGCCTTCTCGAAAAAAGTCCCTATGCAAAATTTAAGCTCAATCGGGTTGTGTTAAGTGAACCCTCAAAGCGATCAAAGTTTGACTTTTCTATCATTAGAAAAACCTCAAACAAATTTGATATTGTCTCAGAAACCTTCCGTATTTCAACACCAAATATCAAAATTCGAATATAGACAAATGTATGAGAACAAATTAGTAAATTTGAGCTGAATGTACCCCAACCCTTCTAAGAACCTATGCAGAAAACATAAAATTCAAGCGAAAAAGTAAGCATCATTAGCCGCTTGCCATCGACTTGCCTGCAAATACTTGCAGCTGGAAACATTAGCAAACTTTCCTGAGTCCTGAGCCTTTCGTTTGGTGGTGATTTGGTGATAGTATCTCGCGCGGAACACATTTATAAGTTTACATGAATTTTAATATGAGTGGTGCTCTTTGACTTTTTTACTACGTTCCCTCTCACGACTAATTTTGATAACAGATTAGCACATACCTATCCAAACAATATCGCAATAGCAAAACATACCTGTTTTCTGAAGATTCATAATAAAAATAAACAGATGAAGCGACTGAATTTGTTCCTAAGCGGATATATACACAATGTATAAAACACGTACTGTTTAAGCTGATTTCACAAGTGTCAAACACCTTCCCTTATCTTGTGCTCGAAAAATAACTGTTCTTAAAATAGGCCAACAAAAACAGTTTTTCTGCATTCTCAGGTACATAAACGATCCATTAAATCGATAATAAGCAGAAAACAAAAAAACTTTTTTTTCTATTTTTGACCTATGGGCGAACCACTGTGCGCTGGATGCTATCGCCTCCGTCACCAAGACAGCGGAGATAACACTCCAGCGCAAGAGAAGGGGAATACGCTATTGCGCAATCGTCACGCTCGACGTGAAAAATGCGTTAAATAGCGCCAGTTGGGACTCCATAACGCTCGCGCTCAGGAGCATTCATGTACCGGTGTCGCTGTACAAGATTCTGGAAAACTACCTCCAGAATCGAGTACTGGTTTACAATACAGAGGAGGGTCAGAAGAGCGTTCCAATCACCGCAGGGGTTCCGCAAGGTTCCATCCTGGGTCCGGTGTTGTGGAACGTCATATATGACGGGGTGTTGAAACTAAAGTTTCCTGTAGGGGTTGTGATCGTCGGCTTTGCAGACGACATAACGCTAGAGGTTTACGGTGAGTCAATCGAAGAGGTCGAGTTGACGGCTGCGCACTGCGTACGCAAGGTCGAGGATTGGATGCGCTCCAGGAAACTGGAGCTCGCGCACCAGAAGACGGAGGTCACGGTTGTGAACAACCATGAATCGGAGCAACAGGCGGTGGTCAGAGTCAGAGACTGCACCATCACCTCGAAGCGATCTCTGAAGCTCTTGGGAGTTATGGTCGACGACAAGCTCACGTTCGGGAGCCACGTCGACTATGCATGTAAGAGGGCCTCATCGGCTATGGCAGCACTATCTCGTATGATATCCAATATCTCAGCGTTTTATGGCATCAAGCGAAGACTTCTTGCCAGCGTGGTTTCGTCCATACTTAGGTATGGTGGGCCAGTGTGGTCCAGAGCGTTAGGTACTAACAGTTACCGTGGTAAACTAGAAAGTACTTACAGGCTCATGTGCCCGAGAGTTGCGAGTGCGTATCGTACGGTGTCATACGATGCAATCTGTGTCTTGTCCGGCATGATGCCTATCAGCATCGCCATCAAGGAGGACAGAGAGTGTTTCGACCAACGTGACACAAGGAGCATACGAGGTACCAGAAGGTCATTCTCGATGCTCTGCTGTCAGCGAAATGGTCCAACTCCACAAAGGGCAGATGGACGCACCGACTTATACCGGAGATATCCGGCTGGGTCGGGAGACGACATGGTGAAGTGAACTTCCACCTGACACAAATCCTGTCAGGCCATGGTTGTTTAAGGCAACATCTGCACAGGTTCGAACACGCGGGGCCCTTCATGTGTCCCGAGTGCGTGGAGGAGGAGGAGACTGCAGAGCATGTCTTCTTCGTATGCCCCCGTTTCGTAAGAGCGAGGAGCAACATGATGGCTGTGAGCGGGCCTGGCACTACTCCGGACAATTTAATCCGGAGGATGTGCGACGACCCGGACATCTGGAACGCGGTCTGTGCGGCCGCCTCTCAGATTGTCCTGGAGCTGCAACGTGTGTGGCGGGTCAACCACCAACACGCCAGTGGTAGCTAATTACCAGTCTCCATGTAGTTAGCTAGGAGGTTATAAGAGTAAAGAGGGTGCATCACGCACAAAAGCCACTTCCCGACGTAATATTTAATCGTCGTTCCGGGGCGACCAGGGCTGGAGACTGGAGGGGTTTTAGTGGGTCGAGACAGGGATCAGTAGGTGTCTGGGGGAGTGTAACACATGACACACATGAGCGAGATGCGAAAACGGGTGATTGAGTGGTGGCAATCAGCCCTCGAATGTGCAGGTTGAGAATTAAGAGCCGGTTCTTCAATATCAGCATCATAAACGTGCACGGCCCTCACTTCGGAAGTACCGAAGATGACAAGGATGAATTCTACGCATGGAGTTGGAGCATGAGTACAACCACTGCCCAAAACAGTAAATTAAGTTCGGAGATTTCAACGCTTAGGTCGGTCAGTACAAACCGGTGATTGGAAGGTTCAGCGTGTACCAGCCGACCAACGAAATGGACCTAGGACTTATCGACTTTACCGCCTGCAACAACATGATCGTGCGTAGTACCTGCTATCAGCACAACCTCCTACACAAGTACACCTGGAGGTCACCAAAACAGACAGAAACACAAATTGACCACGTTCTAATTGATTTTCCGTTGTTGAAAAACATTCGGTACCGACGCCGGCCCCGGTTAAATCTCTCGCGACTGAAGTAGCGTAACGTCGCCGAAAACTACGCGCATTCGCTAGAAGCTGCGCTGCTGGAAGAGGACCAGCTGAAGGAAGCTTCTCTCGAGAACTGTTAAAACACCATCAAAGTAGCCATCAACAGCGTGGCGGAGACCGTCATCGGGCATGTGGGACTAACCCAACAAAACGAGTGGTTTGACAACGAACGAAGAGTGATGGATGAGAAGTACGTTGCGCGAGCGGCTGAGAAATGCTGTGCCACTCTTCAGAATGTAGAAAGACACAGACAGAAGAAAATGCAGCGAGCCCATATTTTCCGGGAGAAAAAAACGCCGCCTGGAGGAAGAGGAATAGGCAGAGCTAAAATAGGTGCATCATTCACAGGCAACGCGAAAGTTCTACCAGAAACTCAACATATCCCGCATAGGCTTCATGCCGTGAGCCGAAAAGTGTCGGGATTAAGATGGTAGGATTCTGGTGGTCGATCGTGAGGTGATCAGAAGGTGGAAGCAGCGTAATAACGAACACCTGAAGGGCACCCAGTCAGAGGACCATGGCGGCGGAGAAAGCGATCCCGTCGGTGCGACAAACGTAGAAGACGTACAAGCCTCAACGATAGGCGAATTAAGAGAAGCCTCCACGCAGCTGAAAAACAATAAATCGCCTGGGATGGATGGTCTCGAAGCGGAGCTTTTAAAAATAAGCCCGGAAGAATGCAAACATTTGGAATACAAAACAGCTTCCGGAGGAGTGGAAGGATGGGGTTATCTTCCAATGAGAAAGGCGACAAATTGGACTGTGGGAACTATCGAGCGATCACCGTCCTGAACGCCGCCTTCCAATTGCTTTCCCAAATCATTTTCCGCCAACTCTCCCAGCTAGCCAACAGATTTGTGGAAAGCTGTAAGGCCGGCTCCGTGAAAAAAACGGTCTTCGACGGACCAAATCTTCACCATTCGGCAGATCCTACAGAAATGCCAAGAATATAGACGCACCACCTATCGACTTCAAAAAACGACCTAACGACCATAAAAAAAAACTTTTGAAGGTCATAGACGAAAAGGGCTTTCCGGGGAAACTGATTAGACTGATAAAGGCTACGATGGATGAGATGGATTTCGGGTGAAATGTCGGGTCCATTTGAATCCCCTTGGGGGTTTCGACAGGGTGATGGTCTCTCCTGCCTGCTATTCAATATTTCGCTACAGGGTGTAATGAATGGAGCGGACATCAACACGCGGGTACGATTTTCAACAAATCCAGTCGATTCGTTTGCTTTGCTGATGACATGGATATTGCCGGCAGAACAACTGCGGCGGTGGCAGAATAGTACATCAGACTAAAACTGGAAGCTACAAGGATTGGGTTGCCGATAAATACATCTTAAACGAAGTATACTAGCAGGCGGAACCGAAGCCGACCGACAATGCCTAGGCAGTAGCACTACGATCGACGGCGGTTAGTTCGAAGTAGTCTATCCTGGCTCACTGGTAACTGAGGACAATGTGCCGTGAGATCCGGAGGTGTATTATCAGCGTGAGGTGTGCCTACATTGGGCTCCACAAGCAATTGCGGTCGAACAGACCAAGCTCCCGTACGAAGTGTAGCCTGTACAAAACGCTCATAAGACCGATTGTTCTCTATGGGCATGAAACGTGGACTCGAGGGGAACCTGCGAGTGCTCGGTGTTTTCAAACGCCGGGTACTTAGGACGATCTTTGGCAGTGTAGAGGAGAACAGAAAATGGAAGCGGAGGATGAACCGTGAGCGTCGGATACGCTGAGAGCTTGTTGCAATGATGCTGGACACCTACCCTGCGAAGATAGTGTTTGTCTGGACGACGCAGCGAGCATAATGTAGATCAGGAGGAGCGAGATCTGGTGGGGATTACACGGTACCCCAGGTATTGTAGAGTGACAACCATTGGGATTAGAGAAGCTTCGTTGATCAGTCCATGTAAATAAAATAAATAAAAAAAACTTCTTGAGTTACAGCTCAAGGGCACAATTTTTTATCTCACAAAATCGATCATCAATTTCTCTCCCTTAATGTCACAATACCCAGATACCCGAAGTATGTTTAATTAACTATTTACTACTTCCATGGTGTCTCATACGTTTTCTTTTTTTTTTTTTTTGAAAACTTTGTAGGCTTGTAGCGTTTATCAATTGATAAAATTGAAGTGGGCTTCTCAGCATAGCATCTAATGCATTTGAAGGCGTACTTAGAATCGCACCCGTGATGGAAATATTAGCATGTCTTTGTAGCTTTTCCGGCTTTTTCTTAGCATACATAACATTTTTTAGGGTCTAATGATAGCCGTACAGATCTAGTAGATCATTTTTGAGTCCAATCTTCGATACCAATGGTTTCTTTTACTAATTCATAGCGCACTTGTAGCTTTACTTTTCACTTTTTCCATATGTAAGCTTCACTTTTTATTTGCTATCTATTCTTTGCTATCTTTTTTTAATGTGTAAAATTACATTGAGGACTGCAGCTTAATTTATGAATCGCTTATGTCACCGTCTATCTTGCAGCTGTGGTGAAACATTTGGTTACAATAGACCCGAATTATTCCACACCATACGTAGAAGGCCCTTAATAAACAAACTCCTACCTACCTGTTGTTGCCTGCATCCGCCCAAAGTATCACGAAGCCAAAATGTTACATTGCATTACCTACGATTGAAAGTTATTTTAATTCGAACATCTACTGAGTAGTATCACATTCGTTGTTTTGCTTTCGTCTCGATTAGACGCAAATTGTTCAGCTCTGCTTGATTCGCAAAATAACAATACACGAGTTATCGTACGGCTGTTTTTTTTTGTCGATTAGTTCTTGTGTTGTGCGATAACAATAGCCTGAAGTTTATCGGCAGAATCATTTTCTGCACACTGGTAGGGGCAGGCTACCCCGCCAGTGATCCGATACGCAGCTGATATATCAGCAAGAATAATTCCCCCGCACCGCTGTTACTCCGCTAGCAGCACGGACCACCATACGATCGAGCGAGTGGAAATCAACAACAAGTGTCATTGTTTGTTCTGCGGAGACACTCTTCCAGATTGATCCTACTAGCAGCCGAGAGGTTGTGACTTAGACGTTCGGTGAAGTATTCACTTTAAAATTATTATCATTATTAACATTATTACTATTAATATTATTATCATTAATATTGTTATTATTATTGTTATTATTATTATTATTATTATTTTTTTTTTTTCTTCACATAACATTTATTTGACACGGCACAAATACAATTTAATGTTTAACGGCGCCAATTATATCTGATGACTTAAAAACTAAAGCAAATTTTTTATCCTCGCTGCCGACTACGAGCTGAAATTAAGTCTAACTTAAAACTAGCATGGGATTTCCAATCAGTGTTTTGTTGTTCAATGGTCGTCTGATAATCGTCGAATGGCATGTATGGATTCGTTCTGCTGAGCCACGATGTCGTGAGTTGGGACAGAGGCTCGTAGTCCTTGGGTCCTGGTTCTATTGTGCGGGGTCTGGTTGCTGGTTTTGTGCTTATAGTTCAAACGTGTTCTTGTCGTTTTGTTCGGTGTAGACGGAGGGGAACGGGACTAGACTGGGGCGTGGATGGATTTCAGGAAAACGTATATAAGGGACATGTAGGATAGGTCACGGCTCGCCAAGACATCACGAACAGGAACAGCCGGCTGTCTACCCTCGGCCTGCAGGGAAGCTATTAATTTAGACCTGGCGTCACGGTGTACAGGGCATGACCAAACCACATGCTCTATGTCGTGATAACCTTCACCACAGGTACAGATACCACTTTCCCCGAGCCCAACACGACGGAGGAGCGCGTCAAATCTATAGTGATTGGACATAAGCCGGGACATCACGCAAATGAAATCCCGACCTACATCCAACCCCTTGAACCACGGGTTCGTCGATACTTTGGGGATTATGGAATGTAACCACCTTCCCAATTCCCCTCTGGTCCAAGCATTTTGCCAACTGATGATCGTATTCTGACGTACAAGTGCGAAAAATTCATTAAAGGCAATTGGTCTTTCATAAATATCACCGTTTGTTGCGCCCACCTTAGCCAAAGAGTCCGCTTTCTCATTACCCGGTATCGAGCAGTGAGAAGGGACCCACGCTAAGGTAATCTGAGTAGATTTTTCGGATAAAGCACTCAGATGTTCCCGTATTTTCCCCAGGAAATACGGAGAGTGCTTAACATCTTTCATCGATCGGAGAGCCTCAATGGAACTGAGACTGTCCGTAAAGATGAAATAATGGTCCGTGGGCATTTTTTCGATAATCCCTAGGGTGTACTGAATTGCAGCTAATTCTGCGACGTAAACAGAAGCAGGATTATCGAGCTTATGGGAGACGGTTAAATTGTTATTGAAGATACCGAAGCCAGTGGACCCATCAAGAAGTGATCCGTCAGTGTAGTACATATTGTCGCAGTTGATGTTTCGATATTTATTGGAAAAAATTTTAGGGATCTGCTGCACGCGTAAATGATCCGGGATTCCACGAGTTTCTTCTATCATGGATGTATCGAAAAACACAGTAGAATCAGAAGTATTTGATAAGTCGACACGATTTGGAATATTCGAAGAAGGGTTAATATTTTGGGACATGTGATTGAAATACAATGTCATAAAACGGGTTTGAGAATTAAGTTCGATTAACCTTTCAAAATTTTCAATCACGGGACGGTTCAAGACCTCACATTTGATTAGAATACGAGAAGACAGGCTCCAGAAGCGGTTTTTCAATGGTAGTACTCCAGCTAAAACCTCCAAACTCATCGTATGGGTCGACTGCATGCAACCTAAGGCGATACGCAAACAACGATATTGTATTCGCTCCAGTTTGATCAAATGTGTGTTTGCTGCGGAGCGGAAGCAGAAACACCCGTATTCAATAACAGACAATATCGTTGTTTGGTAAAGCCTTATAAGGTCTCCTGGATGGGCTCCCCACCATTGTCCGGTTATTGTACGAAGAAAATTCACTCTTTGTTGACATTTTTTCATCAGATACCTCACGTGACAACCCCAGGTGCCTTTAGAGTCGAACCAGACACCAAGATATTTGTGTACCAAAACCTGAGAAATCGTTTTACCCATTAATTGTGTTTGAAGCTGAGCAGGATCATGCTTCCTAGAAAAAACTACTATCTCAGTCTTCTCCGGAGAGAATTCGATACCTAGCTGTAAAGCCCAAGCAGACAAATTGTCCAAGGTATCTTGCAATGGTCCTTGCAAATCGGCAGCTTTGGCTCCTGTAACAGAGATTACACTGTCGTCTGCAAGTTGTCTTATCGTGCATGAATTTGCCAGACATTCGTCGATGTCATTTACATAAAAGTTGTAAAGAAGGGGGCTTAAACATGAGCCCTGGGGAAGACCCATGTAGCTAATGCGAAAAGTTGCCAAATCGCCATGCGTAAAATGCATGTGCTTTTCGGACAACAAATTGTGCAAAAAATTGTTCAAAATTGGAGAAAATCCTTGTCGGTGAAGTTTACCCGAAAGAATGTCAATAGAAACGGAATCAAAAGCCCCCTTAATGTCCAAGAACGCAGACGCCATTTGTTCTTTACGAGCATACGCCAGCTGAATATCTGTTGAAAGCAACGCAAGACAATCATTCGTCCCTTTGGCACGGCGGAAGCCAAATTGAGTTTCTGATAGTAGACCATTTGATTCGACCCAGTGGTCTAAACGACGGAGTATCATTTTTTCCATCAATTTCCGGATACAGGATAGCATTGCAATCGGCCTATAAGAGTTGTGATTAGAAGCTGGTTTCCCTGGTTTTTGGATGGCGATCACCTTCACTTGCCTCCAATCCTGCGGTACAATGTTTTGCTCCAGGAACTTATTGAACAAGTTCAACAAGCGCCTCTTGGCATTGCCGGGTAGATTCTTCAACAAGTTGAATTTGATTCTATCTAATCCAGGCGCGTTATTGTTACAGGACAGGAGGGCAACTGAAAATTCTGCCATCGTAAAAGGTGATTCTATCGCGTCGTGGCCCGGAGACGCATCGCGAACAATATTTTGCTCAGGAACAGAGTCCGGACATACTTTCCTGGCAAAATCAAATATCCACCTACTTGAAGACTCCTCGCTTTCGTTGACCGTTACGCGATTCCGCATTCTTCGGGCTGTGTTCCAAAGAGTGCTCATCGATGTCTCCCTCGACGTCTCGTTCACGAACCGACGCCAATATCCACGTTTCTTTGCTTTAGCCAAGCTTTTAAGCTTGGTATCAAGCTCCGAATACCGTAAATAGTCGCCAGGTGTACCTCCCGTCTGGTAGGCCTTGAACGCGTCGGATCTTTGCGTGTAGACATCGGAGCACTCTTGGTCCCACCACGGAGTGGGAGGCCGTTCTTTGATCGTTACGCCGGGATATTTCTTCGTTTGGGCTTGCAACGCGGCGTCGAGAATCAAGCCCGCGAGGAGGTTGTATTCTTCAAGTGGTGAATGATGTTGAATCGACTCGACCGCTTTTGAAATCATTTCCTCGTATAACTTCCAATCGACATTTCGTGTGAGGTCATACGGAATGTCAATTGGTCGCATGCGAGTTGACCCGTTAGTAATTGAAATAAGAATAGGCAGATGGTCGCTACCGTGAGGATCGAGGATTACCTTCCATGTGCAATCCAACCGTAGCGACGTCGAACATAAGGATAGATCCAAAGCGCTTGGGCGCGCTGGAGGTTTCGGGATACGTGTCATTTCACCGTTGTTTAAAATAGTCATGTCGAAGTCATCGCAAAGGTTATAGATTAAAGAGGAGCGGTTATCATTGTATGGGGAACCCCAAGCCACGCCATGAGAGTTGAAGTCTCCCAAAATCAAACGTGGCGAGGGAAGAAGTTCTATTAAATCAAAGAGCAGCCGTTGCCCAACCTGTGCTCTGGGGGGAATATATATTGAGGCAATACAAAGCTCTTTACCTTGTATTGTCATTTGACATGCGACAACTTCGATGCCTGGAATCGAGGGGAGGTTAATACGATAGAAAGAATAGCACTTTTTAATCCCTAAAAGTACTCCTCCATATGGGGTGTCTCGATCAAGGCGAATAATATTAAAATCATGGAAGTTGAGATCAATATTTGAAGTAAGCCAAGTTTCACAAAGGGAAAATGCATCGCATTTGTTTTTATTTATCAAAACTTTAAACGAATCAATTTTTGGTAAAATACTTCTACAATTCCACTGTAAGACAGAGATAGAATCCTTCATATACGCAGTTGAATTAGGCATCGAAGGATACAATCGCTGCAAGGAGAGGCCATTGGGCAGTCAACTGCTTCAAAAATGATCTAACTGTTGGGAGGAATGCTGTAAGAAAAATTTTAATTGGATCGGGTACATTGAAAGTTTCAAAAATCCAGTCCACAATGTCAGAAAATTTCACTAATCCAGAGTTTGTTTCATCAACTGGGAGTGTAAAAGGAGCAACTGGGGTTTTAGATGTTCCTGGCAGTGCTGGGAACTCCTTCTGGGACTTTAAATTTGCCAGCCCAGGAGGAGTTTGCTTCGGTTTTTCCGCAGCACTGTTTGGTTTGTTTGTAACTTTCATTTCACTTTGAGAAATCTTAGGACCTTTTCTGGGAAGTTTAGGAGAGGAAATATTTTTCCTCTTTCTAGACTCCCCAGGATTGGCGTAAGATGCTCCCGCTGGTGAATCGTCAGAATCGGTTTCATCAGAGGACAACAGATCGAAGGGGTTCGAAGTAACGGGAGAAGTGGTAACGGTCTTCTTCAGCATGTCAGCGTAGGAACGCTTTGAACGCTCTTTGAGAGACCGTTTTATTTTATCCCTGCGCTGCATGTACACCGCACATGTCGAGAGCTCATGCAGATTTTCTCCGCAGTGAATACACTTTTCAGCGTTAACACTGCAAGAATCTTCCGCATGAGACTCCCCACACTTGCCACAACGTGCCTTATTGCAGCAGTAGGCGGCTGTATGGCCTAACTGCTTGCAATTCAGGCAGTTCATGACGCGGGGCACGTAGAGCCTCACAGGGAGACGAACCCGGTGGATCGAGACGTGGCTTGGTAGTGCAGACCCGGCGAACGTAACTCGAAACGAGTCTGACGGAGTGTATACTGTTTTGCCACCGATGATCGATGCTGACCGCAATTGCTTGCAGTCGAGCACCTTTACTTCGGGACACGTTTTGTTCTTAAAGCACCCTTTGGCACTTTGCAGTATACACTCGACGGACAGACTCGAATCGGTTATGACACCGTCGATCTCCACGTCTCGTGCGGGTATGTAAACGCGATACTCGCGTGTGAAGAGCTCAGAGCAAGCTATATCGTTGGCCTCTTTCAGGTTACCGACCACGACACGGAGCTTGTTAGGCCGGACCTTGGAAATTTCGGTCACGCCCTTGTACTCCTTCGTCAGGTCTTTAGAAATCTGCAAGAGGTTCAACTTTTTCGATTTCGGTCCTGCCTTTGGCCGAAAATAAACAGTATAGCTGCTCTGGGCTCCGTCTGGGCAAAGCCTGGGGCGAGGGGGGACTGAAGAATGAACAGGGGAGGGGGTAACAGAAGGGTCAGGGTCAGAGGGGTTCGGGGATGGTGGCGCGGGAGGCGAGGGATCTACATCCATCGCGCTAAGTCTAGCGCACTAGCGCTGACAAGAACACGTACCTTTTTATTTCTCCCTTCCAGTAAGGTTGGTTGTCCGATCGTTCGAAGTAGCAGCCGTTACAGCCAGCAGCACCAATACAGCAGCACCAAACAGCCACCAGCAGCGAGCCAGGTGTGAGATCACTCCACACAGCGATACAACTCGCTGACACTGATGGCTTCTTCTTTTTCCTCGTTTGTGTCTCGTCCACTGCTGTAGCACAATCCAGCCAGCAGCCAAATCGGCTTACGCACCAGCTGGCAGTCACGATGCGAAACAGTTGCACAAAGGCACGACCTTGAACCCGGATTTATTTCACTTGACCAGGCAAACAATGCCAACACTTGTTCACACGTCTTTTGTTTTATACTCTATCGGACCGATCACCAAACACGTCCAGTACTGATGCGTGTTCGGCACAGAATGATTATTATTATTATTGTTATTATTATTATTAGTATTATTACTATTGTTTTTATTATTAGTATTACTGTCTTTTTTTATTTGATCAATTGTAGTTTGAAATATTGTTTTTAAAATTTTATATCAACTATTTGTTCCCCCCCCCCACCACCACATTCGGATATTTCTCGTTTGTGTACCGTAGAGCGTAACGCTCCCGCGAAATGGGAGACATGCAGGTGCAACTTTTCATGGATGTGGAAACAAATGGGAAAGAAATCAAAATTTCCCCCAGGAGTTCTCCCTTGATTCCCCTGTACCATCCCCGTTACCTAGCCCTGTGCCAAGGGTACCGGAAATACGGGTAAAAGCTTACCCAGATGCCGCTAGCGGTCCCTACGTTGTTTACTTCCGGCGCATAAATAAACCTTTGAATATAATTCAAATAGGCAAAGACCTGGCAAAACAGTTTTCGGCCGTAACCGAGATTACGAAGGTGAGGCCGAACAAACTGCGAGTTGTCGTGAGTAGCTTGAAACAAGCAAACGAAATTGCTAGCTACGAGCTCTTTACAAGGGAGTACCGCGTGTACATCCCTGCCAAGGACATGGAGATCGACGGTGTGGTTACCGAAGGAAACCTCACGGTCGATGACATTTTGCGTCACGGGGTTGACTGTTTCAAGAACCCCCTGATTCAAAATGTAAAGATACTGGATGTCAAGCAATTGCATTCAGTATCCATCGAAGAAGGGAAGAAGAAATTCCTCCCTTCGGATTTCTTCCGGGTAACATTCGCCGGATCCGCACTGCCGAGCTACATCTCTTTGGACAGGGTTCGTCTGCCTGTACGCCTGTTTGTACCGCGGGTCATGCATTGCCGAAACTGCAAGCAGTTAGGTCATACAGCCACCTACTGCTGCAACAAGGCACGCTGCAGCAAGTGCGGAGGCAATCATGCTGAGACCGCTTGCAGTGAGGATACTGAAAAATGTCTCTATTGCGAGGGAACTCGGCATGACCTTCCGGCATGTCCCGCGTACAAACAGCGCAAGGAAAAAATCAAGCGTTCCCTTAAGGAACGATCAAAGCGCTCTTTTGCAGAAATGCTTAAGAGGGCTGAGTCACCCTCGACAGGAAACATCTTTTCCTTTTTGCCAACCGATGAGGGTACATCTGACGATCCCGTCGAAGGGTGTTCTTATGCCTTGCCAGAGGGATCTAGGAAGAGGAAAATGCTCAACTCTCCTAGTCTTTCTCGCAAAGGTCGTAAGATAACCCCTAGCGGAATGACCAGTAAGACAACACAAAAAGGAAGCGGTGAAGAAAAACCGAAACAAGTACCCCCGGTTTTAATTTCAAATCAAACCTGGAGTACCCACCGCTTCCTGGGGCACCAAAAACCCCTCGTGCACCTATTTCTCGATCAGAAGACATAAAAGAAACAGGGTTCATAAAATTCTCTGATATTGTGGGCTGGATAATTAAAGCCTTTAACCTTTTGAACCTTTTTGAACCTTTTTGAAGCAACTCACAGCAACTTGGCCCCTCATTTCAGCTATCATATCTTTCAATGACTAATACATCGAAAGAGGTTAGGAATTTTGTCACTGTGTTACAGTGGAACTGCCGAAGTATCATCCCCAAATTCGATTTATTTTCACATTTGATAAACACATACAATTGTGATGCGTTCGGGCTCTGTAAAACTTTTCTCAATTCAAATGACCAACTTAATTTCCACGATTTCAACATCATTCGTCGAGATCGAGACTCACACGGTGGAGGGGTACTTTTAGGGATCAAAATGTGCTATTCTTTTTTTCAGAATCTACCTCCCCTCGATCTCGAATATTGAAGTTGTAGCCATTCAAACGAATATGAATGGAAAAGACCTTTGCCTTGTTTCGTTATATATTCCCCCATCCACGCGGATTGAACAGAAGCAACTCCTTGTTATAGCAGAATTGCTTCCCGCACTTTTTTTGATTTTGGGAGATTTTAACTCTCACTGTTCGCTATGGGGGTCGCTGTACGACGACAACCGATCTTCTTTAATTTGTAACTTGGTCGACGACTTCAATATGACACTTTTGAATACTGGGGAAGCGACACGTGTACCCTCCTCCTCCAGCACGTGGAAGCGTGCTTTACCTATCCCTCTGCTCGACATCACTAGCGTAAGATTGCCAGTGAAAAGTAATCGATTATCCCCACGGTAGTGATCATCTTCCAATCGTTATATTAATTGCTAATGGTTCAACTCCCCCGAACCTAATCAATACTTCCTACGACCTTACACGTAATATTGATTGGAAGCGTTATGAGTCTATTATAGCGGAATCCATCGAGACTCACGAGGAACTTCCTCCGGAGGAAGAATACGCGTTCTTAGTTGGCTTGATAATCGACGCCGCGACTCAAGCTCAGACGAAACCGATACCCGGGGTAACGATTAAATAGCGCCCTCCCAACAAATGGTGGGACAAAGAGTGCTCTGAGCTGTACGCGCGAAGGTCCACGGCGTATGAGGACTACCGGGAGTACGGCACTGTCAACCTACTTCGAAAGTACGAGGCACTGGGCAGGCAGATGAAGAGCTTAGTAAAGGCGAAAAAACGCGGGTACTGGCGGCGGTTTGTAAACGCGTTGTCGAGGGAAACAGCGATGCACTCTTTGGGATACCGCCAGGCGCATGCGGAATCGTAACGTTTCGAATGAGAGTGAGGAGTATTCAGACCGCTGGATATTCGATTTTGCCAAAAAGGTCTGCCCGGATTCCGGAACAGAAAACCTTTCGCGACGCGTTTTTAGTAACTACGAAAGAGCCTCCATTTTCGATGATGGAATTTTCAATGGCTCTCCTCTCGTGCAACAATAAAGCTCCAGGATTGGATAGAATCAAGTTCAACCTGCTGAAAAATCTACCCGATTCTGCAAAAAGACGCGTGTTGAATTCATTCAACAAGTTTCTTGAGCTAAACATTGTTCCGCACGACTGGAGGGAGGTGAAAGTTATTGCTATTAGAAAACCCGGGAAACCTGCCTCTGATCACAATTCTTATAGGCCGATTGCTATGCTCTCTTGCCTCCGGAAATTAATGGAGAAAATGATCCTCTTACGGCTAGACAAATGGGTTGAAACAAACAATTTACTGTCAGACACTCAATTTGGCTTTCGCCGGGGCAAAGGAACGAGCGATTGCCTAGCGTTGCTTTCTACTGAAATTCAACTCGCCTTTGCTCGGAAAGAGCAAATGGCCTCTGCATTCTTGGATGTTAAGGGGGCTTTTGACTCTGTCTCTGTTGAAGTTTGAACAGAGAAACTTCATTCGCAGGGACTTTCACCAAATTTGAATAACTTTTTGCTCGATTTGTTGTCAGAAAAGCATATGTATTTCTCGCATGGTGATTTGACAACTTCCCAGATTAGCTACATGGGTCTTCCCCAGGGCTCATGTTTAAGCCCTCTCTTATATAATTTTTACGTCATTGACATCGATGAATGTCTTGCAAATTCATGCACGCTAAGGCAACTTGCAGACGATAGCGTTGTATCCATTACTGACAGCGAGGCTAACGATCTGCAAGGACCATTGCAAGATACCTTGGATAATTTGTTTGAATGGGCTCTTAAGCTGGGTTTCGGATTCTCTCCGGAGAAAACTGAGTTGGTCGTTTTTTCTAGGAAGCATAACCCAGCTCAGCTGGTGCTCCTACTAACGGGTGAAACGATCACTCAGGTTTTAGTCGCTAAATATCTCGGGGTCTGGTTCGACTCAAAATGTACCTGGGCTTGTCATATAAGGTATCTGACACGAAAATGCCAACAGTGGATTAATTCTCTTCGTACGATTACCGGAACCTGGTGGGGTGCTCACCCAGGAGACCTTCTAAGGTTATACCAAACAACAATACTGTCAGTTTTTGAATACGGTTGTTTCTGCTTTCGCTCCGCTGCGAACACGCATATTTTGAAACTAGAAAAAATACAATATCGTTGTTTGCGTATTGCCTTGGGTTGCATGCAGTCGACCCATACGATGAGATCGTATATCTTAATTAGTTTTAAGGAATAGAAACTATGTAGGTATTATTGCGTTAAGGTTGATATTTTGTTTAATTTTTTCTTAATTGTAAATTTAGGCGTTTTCGATTGTCAGCAATCAACACGCCTTGTAATTTTTTAATTCCTTATTCTCAGATTAATTTTCATTATTTACGTTTGTAACCACAGATTTTATAAATTTTATTTTAGTGTCCTGACATTTTTCTAAAAGGGTTTTCCCTGTTGACGCTCTAAATTTTTTTTTCAATTTTGCTACCAACCCTTTGCGATCTTCACATGCCACCGAACATAACCAATGGCACCACCGCAAGACATCGCCGTCGCCGAAGAAAAAATGTATTTTACATCGCCGCCGTCCGTAATGTGAGCCGCGCACAGGTCTGCCTCATACATACATTGCGTGCAATCTTTGTACGAATGAAAATCCCTGCTTTTTGCCCGAGTTTCGCCGGTCCCCTCTTCGAAACGAAGAGACGTTCATAATGAAACTTTTAACTAATCCATAAAAGACCCATTATCATGAAGTATGACGATCCGTCCGCCACAAGACACCTTCCGTTGATTGTTCTGCTCGTTTTCTTTTCGGTGAAACGATACCGAGCTAGAGCTAAGTGTAACACAATCTGTCAAAGTCGGACGTAAATGTGGAGGCTGGCCGTCGGCAAGACGTCTGCCGGTGATAAAAGTGGCCATTATCAAGGATAATTTTTTTTTCTCATGAATTCTGCATTTCACCAACCAGTCGCAAATAGAGAACCTCGTTTAGCTCGTCTTGTTAGGTGATGAATAATGAGGTGTTAGTAAAATTACAAGTGTGGCAAAAATAAAATGGCCAGCAAGTACAATTCATCCGATTGCAATGAGAGAGAAGTAGAGCAACACAACGGATTGCCCTAATTAAATTTGTCTGTTATATTAGCGCTAAAGCTAGCAAGTCTACGTTTTAATTCTTTTTTCTGCCCTTTTAATTGTTCTAGTGAGATGACATTCAAGTTGATTAAGAGCCAGTTCGCGAGAGCCGCAACCGCCTTTCTGAGGGACGTTGTTTTGATGTTCTCCGATTGGGCTGAAATTTTCAGCATTTGTCTGTCTATTCAAGGTAGGAAGTTTTGCAAAATTTCATATTTTTCATTGAGGTTAAGTGGGGTAAAACGGCCCTTGAAAATGATATGTCCAAAAACGTCTAAATACTAAAAAGTGCAATAACTCCTGCTAGACTTGATGGATTTTCCTAAAAATTTGTGGTATTATTCTACACTAAGAGTACTTCAAAACGCATAGTCACAATATATGGCAAAGAGGTATATTGACGAAAAAAACGCATTTTTCTTTTAAAAATTGTCAATTTTCAGGGTCATCCTACTCTTTTCAACATCGCTAGAAAAAATATCTGAATATGACGTTTTGTAGAGCAACTCAAGAGCTTTAATGTCATGTATAAGCCAAGTGTGCCAAATGGGGTAAAACGGCCCTAGAAGGTTTTTTTTTTCAAAAAACCGTCAAAATCACTGAACTCACTATAGTTCCTGCTAGTCCTAATTGATTTTATTGAAAATTTGGATTATCACTGTATCTTACCAGAACTACCTACTTTACCAGAA
Source organism: Wyeomyia smithii (assembly GCF_029784165.1). Classification (NCBI taxonomy): domain Eukaryota; kingdom Metazoa; phylum Arthropoda; class Insecta; order Diptera; family Culicidae; genus Wyeomyia; species Wyeomyia smithii. The sequence continues at coordinate 199,947,627 of NC_073696.1, forward strand.
GATACGCAATTTGGGATAAAACGTTCCTTGAAGATTTTTTTTTCGAAAAAAGCCGTCAAAATCACCAAAACTGCAAGAACTTGGGTTAGACTTAATAGATTTACTGAAAATTTAGATTATTACTCTAAGTTAATACGAACTTAAGGGCAAGATGACAAAAGTGACAAATAGATTTACATAACGAAAAAAAAAATTTCTTGGAAAATACTTGTCGATTTTCGGGGTGCTATTTTCTCTACAGAAAAGGTCCAGAACCCGAAGTTAGCATTTTATAAAACAACTACAGAGCTTTTATTTGGCATAATATCAAAATGCATCTTTTGGAAACTGATTAAAAAGGACTAAAGTTTTCCTTGACTTCAAGAGAAGCATCAAACAGGGTAAAAGATATTATCGATATGACTGTTGCGAAAATAAATAATTCCAACCGAGTTCCTACTTATCCGTGGAGCAAATAAAATCGTTATTTGCACGATTCCCTGCTATATTCATGTAGGTAAACCTTAGCGTAAAGGAAGACGTTGCTTTGATGAACGTTGAAGAACATCATGAGTATAAATTGTAAAGCATTAGTGTTCGAATTCGTGATTTTTTTAAATGATTGTTAATTTTCATTGATACAACAGCAAATAGAGTAACATGATTTTTTGGCCAACACTCTGGAAAAAAAGCGAATAAGACCAATGACAATAAATTTAAAGATAATCAAATTAAAAAAGTGCACATGAAATTTAAACAATAACTTACTTCATTTGCTTTAACAAAACTCGAAATGTTGCAATCTTTCAGCAACCGTCTCATCGATATCGTCTTTTACAAGGTTTGATGCTTTTCTTGAAACCTAGTAAAAAGTCAAGAAAAAGTTTAGTCCTTGTTAGTCAGTTTCCAAATGATGCATCTGGATTTGATATCAAATCAAAGCTCTGTTTTATGAAATGCTAACTTCGGGCGCTGGACCCCTTCTGTAGAGAAAATAGCACCCCGAAAATCGCCAAGTATTTTTCAAGAAAAATTTTTTTTTCGTTCTTTAAATCCATTTGTCACATTTGTCATCTTGCCCTTAAGTTCGTATTAACTTAGAGTAATAATCTAAATTCTCAGTAAATCTATCAAGTCTAACCCAAGTTCTCGCAGTTTTAGTGATTTTGACGGCTTTTTTCGAAAAAAAAATCTTCAAGGAACGTTTTATCCCAAATTGCGTATCTTCTGGTAAAGTAGGTAGTTCTGGTAAGATACAGTGATAATCCAAATTTTCAATAAAATCAATTAGGACTAGCAGGAGCTATAGTGAGTTCAGTGATTTTGACGGTTTTTTGAAAAAAAAACCTTCTAGGGCCGTTTTACCCCATTTGGCACACTTGGCTTATACATGACATTAAAGCTCTTGAGTTGCTCTACGCCATATAAAACGCCATATTCAGATATTTTTTCTAGCGATGTTGAAAAGAGTAGGATGACCCTGAAAATTGACAATTTTTAAAAGAAAAATGCGTTTTTTTCGTCAATATACCTCTTTGCCATATATTGTGACTATGCGTTTTGTGGTACTCTTAGTGTAGAATAATACCACAAATTTTTAGGAAAATCCATCAAGTCTAGCAGGAGTTATTGCACTTTTTAGTATTTAGACGTTTTTGGACATATCATTTTCAAGGGCCGTTTTACCCCACTTAACCTCAATGAAAAAAATTGAAATTTTTCAAAACTTCCTACCTTGAATAGACAAACAAACGCTGAGAATTTCAGCCCAATCGGAGAACATCAAAACAACATGCGGTTGCGCCTCTCACGAACTGGCTCTTAAGTTGCTTCTCTGCTAGTTCTTAACTATGACAATAAGGTTTGTTTCTGTGCAATTGGTTGATTGGCCGGTTCAACTCATCAAACTGTAGTCAAATCATTCACTCATTACTGAATTATAAGTTTCCTTATTATTCGCAGAGGTGAACTTGTACGGGTAATTGTAATCCGGGAGAATCCGAGAGTTTCATTAAACACACAGAGCACACAACAAGGGGGACCACTTTTTAAATGCAACCAATAAAAGTAAATGAAGCGACAAAAATTTGATCACCAAACTCGTACTCCAAACTCGAACACGAAAACAACAACAGCATTAGGCAGATGATCATAAAACGGCAAAATCAGCAGAATCGACAATAGTTAAGTGAACATCTTAAGCTTGATGTCGTGAACAATTCATGAGTGTTTTTCGCAGTTTCGATGCTGCAGCCGATTGTTTGGTTACTAAATAGATTTTACTAAATAATTGGATTTTAACAGGTCTGCTTTGTTGTCAAGCTCCAATTTTATCTATAACATCTTGTCCAGACTGCCGCTATTTGCATAACAGTCCTATGTAAAAGACCTATGTTTTCTTGTTTTTGCGGAAATGGGTCCATTTTGGCATGCTCTACAAGAGTAGCCATTAAAATCGAGGTTGTGGGAATCAAACCTCACTTTTTTAATGGCTATTGTTGAAAAACATGCCAAAATGGACCCATTTTCGCAAAATTTACACAGGACTCGCAACTTTTACATAGGACTATTATGCGAATAGCGGCAGCAGAGCTTCGTTTCAGCTATTGACACTAACCGCTCTGAGTAATGGGCATCAGTCACCTCTTTCCTTTTTATCTTTTTACTGGATTAGTAGCAACGGCCCTGTCAATATGACACAGATCGATGTCCGTCAAAATTTTAATTTGTTTTATATAACTCACAACACAGGGCCAAAAAATTTAATTAATCTAATTGGAATCAGATGGTAGATTGGGGAAACCTATTCGAAACCAATAATAAATCTATTTTTCTTTTTGCTTTGCAGTTAGTGGTGGGAACTGTGCCAATCGGCAATGCACGTCATCATTAGATAACATTGTTTTCAATCATGCTCAGGTGCAATTTTTAAATATTGATCTATTTACAAATCGAAAGCTTGAAATAAAAAAAACTGCGAATGACAACTTTTTACAATAGAAAAAATTACAGGTTTAATGTGGAAAGCTTTCCGAACTTCACGTGCACTGTTTCATACCATTTTTCACCTTAACATGCTCCCCGTTGCAACAAACATTACCAAAGTCAACAAACGCAATTGCGTGTGTAATGCATTACTATCATGAATGCCCAAAAATGCTCCATTTGTTTTCACATACGTAAACAAACAAACGTTCAATTTTCGTTTGAAACGGTGCTGGTTACACAGTTGTTCAGTTTACTCGCATACTAATAAATCAATTACCACACAATACCCTTTTCTCCGGAAGCAATCAGAAACAGCCAATGGAAACATCGTACTATTTGTTCGGAAATTCGAACTCATTTTCCTATGATGTGCAGTATCCCATCTTCTCGGTAAATGTTTTCAAATACAACTGATACGATACGAGTATGTGGATACAATCATCCTTTGAAAGCTACTAGTCGGTTAGTAAAAGCTAGTGATAGCTCATACATTTCTGCTGCTTTTGATCAACACAGGTGTTTTACCAAGTAAATGCAATTGAATTGAGCTTACGTGGAAAAAAGTAGTATGGTATTGAACCAGAAATTTTCAGGGCTGGTAACTAGCTTATAGTTGCTCTTTAGTTCCGTGACCACATCAATATCGTCTACAATTAGAACACCTTTCAATAATTCTGTGTAAGGAATATGCATTCTTAGCTAGGATACTGCTTTTGCCCAGCATGTTTACATATTTCATTTCCATGCGTTGTTGGGCAGCTGGGATTGTGATTGGAACTTTGCTCTTCATTCACATCAACTGATGATACAGAATTTCTCTAATAATTTAACAAAACCATCTCTCCAGAATCTACGCCTTACGCTTCAAACAATGCAAGTCAAAGTTCCAATACTATTTTCTAGGATGTATTTCCTGATTCAACGTTTATAAACATGATTATCATATTTTATTTATTTTATATCGATATTATCGCGAAACGTAGACTCCAGTTATGGTTTCGTAAACCAACTCAATGCGCGCAATATTAATATTCAATATTCTCGATAAATGCTTTCCTTAGAATTTGATGATGCAATTATTGTAGCAGATGGTATTTTCTCCTTTGCTCCTACTCCTACTCTGATATAGATGGCTGGGACTCTTCGATGGGATTGTGAGGATGCTAATCAGTATCAATCTCTATTTCCGTAGCTTTCACTTTGTTATAATGTAGTTGATACGAATTATAAATTGATAAAAACTTTTGTACAGCCAAGTTTTAAAAGAATATGAATTTGAATATATTTAAATTGCTTTTTTCTGTTCAGTTTGTGAATAGAAAAGGGTGAACAAAACTGTTGATCCGTTATTGATCACACATTATCAATTTCATAATTTCAATATTATTGATCTGATAAAATATCAGGTGGCAGCAATTTTTTTGTACTTCAAATGAAAGCTGTATAATCGCTAACGTGCTGTTTGAAGAGTGTTTAATGACGAATTCAAGAGAAATGGTTCATAAAAAAGCAAGAATTGCTCGAAATACAACTTTTTAAAAACCCCGTTTAATTCCTCGGTGGTCGAGGGGTCCATTAATATGAACAAGCCATTTTTCTCATTTTTTCACTGCTTGCAATCATTTAGACACAAAAACACCCCGTTGAAAAGACCTCGTGTCATCAGTGGGGCGGTTTTAGGGGATTCGCTCAATATAATATAATTCGAGAAAATCCTGCCAAAACAGTAATGCAGTTTGTTTAGATGTTTATCTCATTAAGGGGTAATATCTACCAAAAAAAAATTTTCTTGTCATTTTTTTATTGGCTTAAATCATGCCAAAACTATCCTAAAATCAAAATCTACATCGCCCAAGTACTGATCTATACTCAAAATTCGTTTAAACCAATTTTTACCGAACAACTTTTATGCTTCAAAATAACATTTTTTGTTTGTTTTGGCGATGCCCGTTTTTCCTTTTATTTCGAGGCTTTGTAAACTATCAGAAGTTACCTATGATCGTTATAGTGATTCAAATTTGAAGTATAGAGGTCGCTGCATCAAATTTCGACCGTTATAGCGTCTCTACAGAACGTGTTAACTCACAATTTCCCTTTGTTTAGTCGATCAGCCGTTCTCGTTGTGTACATTCTTTGTTTGAGTTTTTCTATACTTTATAACTGTGAGTTATGTTCAAAAGTATCTAAACATGAGTGACATGTTTGAGTTTTGCATGGGTTCGGGCGCCAACTGTGTCAAAGTCGCTAAGCATCGCATGTCCGACATCGCGAAAGAGGCTAGGCGCAGCCATACATCAGATGACAAAAAAGATAAAGTGGAAAATAAAACCCAGGAAGGACAATTTTACGGCGCAAGGATAGCTGACTGAAGGTAAAACAGTTCTTAGGGGCTTTGTTATTGCGATTCTTAAGATTTATAGCATTTTGAAACTTTAAACGCGTTTCTCTCAAAAAAAAAAAAACAACAACACCAACTTTTAAAAAAAGCGGTTCACGGCTATCGCTGCACAGCCGCCATTTTGTAACAAAAATAGCAATAAAAATATTTTTTCTATTCTGCGAGAGTTGCTCAATCCAATGATATATTATTTATATACCTTACATCTCAAATGTCCTGTAAAAAAAATCATGATAAAAGCCATGCTTTTTTGAGCATTTGGTAGATATAACCCCTTAATATGAACAAGCCATTTTTCTCATTTTTTCACTGCTTGTAATCATTTAGACACAAAAACGCCTCGTTTAAAAGTCCTCATATCATCAGTGGGACGGTTTTAGGAGATTTACTCAATATAATATAATTCGAGAGAATCCTGCCGAAACAGTAAAGCTGAATTTGTCTAGATGTTTATCTCATTAAACCAATTTATCTTTGGGGTTGCCCATACATTCTAGAGAATGTCAAAATTTTATGACTCATTCTCGAGTTGATGCTCTCAAGATGACGCTTTGGTTCTCTACAGCCAATGTACTACGCTCAGAACGGCCAAATGATGGTCACGTGAAAAACACAAAAAAATCGTGAAATCGAACGAGCTAGTTTAAGACCATAGGCATCACAAAGGGTTATATCATTCAAGAATGTTTACACATGAAGAAATTGTGCCCGCGATGGGTACCGCGTTTCTTAACAATTGATCATATAGACCAAAGTGTCAGACTTTCGACGTGTGAAAGAAAAGAGTTTTTGCAGTGACTCGTGACAACGGATGAAACATGGATGAGTCCAATCAGCATAATAGTACCTACCTTAAACATGGTTAAACAATCAATGAACAATATTATTGTACAGTGGATTGATTGGACGTTGAAATCAAAACGAAACGGCCGCATAACGTATGAAGAAAAAAATCCAAACAAACAAACTTTCAATTCCAAAAAAAAAATCTTGGGCACTTGTTTGTTTATTTCAGTAGTGTAACTCACTAATAAACCTTATAAGAAAAACTCAGCTCCACATCGCGCTGATTTCCTGATCTTCTGGGGTACTTGCCGTCCCGTTATTGGTAGGGAAGGCCTTCACTCTACCACCTGACGTGAGTGAACTTCGCCGCGGCTAAGGGAATGGCCATCTGTAGTACCAATTTTGCACGTCTGAACATTGGGAAGCACACCTGGAGACACCCCAATGGAGAGGCTCGCTTCCAGATCGATCACATGCTGACCGACGGCCGGCACTTTTTAAGGTGAATCGGGACCGAATCCAAGCATGGGAGGAGCGATGGCTTCCTCCTGCATACTAATGCATTTCGAGAGTGCCTCAATAAATATCATAAATAATACAACTAACCTGCAATTGTTTATTGTCGAAATGCTAACCCAGCACCGGAGCACCTAGTTCAATAAATTTGCACATTTGGTTCTGGCGTGAAACCCTTAAAACGTTCTAATCTTGCTTTTTTTCACGCCGCTGTTTTCTCCCGGTTTTGTTTATATTCTCGCGCCGGTAGTCACTAGAATGTTTTCCACGAATACCGGCACGTACGAGTCGCGTAATCACTCAAACTACGTATACTTTTCTCTTTACACTTATGATCATCGAGATCGTTTCTAATTTTCACAAAAACTCGACCGAAGTGGGCTAAAACTCGCCTTAAAAGTGTACGTCGCGAAATTACCGTTTTTGCTTTTTTCTATTTTCAACTCGTTTCAGAGATGCCAGAAATTTTCGAAAAATGTGTGCAACTGCTCGAAAAACCGGAAAAATGTGCTCGAAATCTGAAAAAAAAATCTATCCGTGATCCGAAAAAAATTCGCTCGCGCAGGCAAAAGTCTGTAAAAATCTGCACACATTTTAAGAAAATCTGTGCGAATATAAGGAGACTTTGACAAAAATCTGCAGAAACCGTGGAAAAACTGCAAATATCTGCAAATCAATAAATATCTGCACACGGACTCCAAAAATCACTGACTCGTTTGCACCTGTCAAACTGTGCGCCCGTGTTGGCAGCAAAGTCAGCACACTGCGCGAGCATTTAGAGCATATAGTTTGAAATGAGTTGTGTGAAGTAGTAGTGTTTTCATTTGTGAAGTGTGATTTTAGTGGTTTTTGGTACATCATGCCGCGTTTAACTAAACTAAGAAGAGCAGCGGTTGCTCTCGAGAACGCAAAAAATGAAGAGAAATCTTGTTGATCCATTGGCATGGACATATGAAAATCCGTGGAGCAACCAGTTAGATAAATCGAAAAAACAAAAACAAGTTCCGACGATTGTGAAACCTCATCATCTATTAACGTTCCTGTACATATCCCAAACGATGTGGTATATTCTGATCAGTCTGCCGAATGTAAAGGTGAGATAAATTCCTTTTCATTTGTTTACCTTTTTATCCTAGCAATTGTTTTGAATGTGAGTTTTCAAAAGCTGTGCAGCTGATCGAAGCCGGCCGTTGACTTTCGGTGGTAGCAGCAGTAGTTAGTAGGTGAGGGAACAAATTAGCTATGTTAGCAGTTGACACCGGTGCAGTTGTCGTGGAGTCGGTGTCGAATTGGGGTTTTAATATAATAAAGTTAGTTAAATAAAGTTAGTTAGAGTAAGCACTCGTACGAGGCGGGTGTGTATTTTCTTTAATTGAAGAATTGCTTTATATAGTGAATTAGCTACATATTCGCAAGCAGTCTTTTCCGTTCTGTAGCTACGGTGGTACATCGAATGGTTTACATTTACTTGAAGAATTACTGTACAGAGCGAAAAAAGGTTACCATTAATATAAATATATAAAATATGTTTATATCGATAAATTCGTTAAATTTCTAACATTAAGTTAAATAAAATAATCTGGCAAACATGTACTGTTTTACCGTGTTGCACAAATACAACCACATATGAGTGTAAAGATGTAGTGGTGTCAACAATGATGCAATGATGCTTGGATTCCGTCCCATTTCACCTTAACCCGTAAAGACCCGGGACGGTACTTGTATTTTGAAAATGCTCGTACTCAGCACTGGAACGGCCGATTTTGGGAAAACTTGGAATTTTATTTAAGGGGAATAGTTGCTCTAAGTTTTTGTAAAGATGCCACTCCTCTGGACCCCTCCTCGTTTTCGTGAAACGCAAATATGTCAGTGTTTTGCCTTTCTCCTAGAAAGGTATAGCAATCACTGGAAAAACCGAAGGTATAGAAGTGGTCTCAATGGCCGAACGTCATATAACACTTGACTTCTTTCGACGAACTGAGCATTTTCTGTATGTATGTATGTATGTGTGTATGTGTGTGTATATGTGTGTGTATGTGCAACTTTTTTTTCTCGCTCACTTTTCTCAGAGATGGCTGGACCGATTTTCACAAAACTAATTGCAAATGAAAGGTCTAGTTGCGCCATAGGTTACTATTGAACTCCATTGTAATCGGATTTTTAGTTTAGAGGTTATGTATCAAAATGTAAAAATCACGAAACATCAATTTCTCAGAAACCACACAACCGATTTCAATAAAACTGGTTTCAAATGATTGGGCTGTCTCAAAAATCCTTAACTTTTGAATTTCGTTATGATTGAACATATGGTCCAAAAGTAATGTAAAGAAAAGTTATCCTGAGGTTGTTTAAACTCACTCGTTTTTCTCAGAGATGGCTGAACCGATTTTCACAAAATTAGTGTCAAATGAAAGGTCTAGTTGCCCCATAGGTTGCTATTGAATTTCATTGCAATCGGATTGTAACTGTGTCCGTTGTTCATAAAAATGTGAAATCACATAATGAAAGTAAACATATTGACTTTCTCCTAACGATTACTGGCTAATTAAAAGGTAGAAAAATGATTGAAATGGCCGAATGTCATATACTACTCAACTCAGTTCGACGAATCGAGCATTTTCTGCCAATATGCATGTATAGGTGTATATGTTTGTGTGTGGGTGTGTACGTGTGTATGTGCACCTTTCTTTCGCACTCACTTTTCTCAGAGATGGTCTGACCGATTCTTTCTATCTTGGTGTCACATGACGGGTCTATTTGCCGCTTAGGTTGCTATTGAATTTCATTGTAATCAAACTTTTAGTTTTGGCGCTGCATCAGAATGTGAAAAACGCTTTTGTATCTCAGAAGCTATGAACAAAGTTGAATTCAAATAAATGGGCTTTCAAACCCTTAAACAATGAATTTCATTATGTTGGTTTGATTTGGTATGTGGTTTGAAAGTTATAGAAAGAAACGAAGCCCGCGGACTGTTTAAAACTATAGCTACAGTCAAAACTTGCTCGGGATTGAAGTTGAAATTAAAAGTCATTTTTATCATTTCACTTTTTTCCTTTCTCCTAGAAAGGTATGGCAATCACTGCAAAAACTAAAGGTATAAAAGTGCTCAAAAGGTCCGAATGTCATATACCACTCGACTCAGTTCGACGAGTTGAGTATTTTATGCATGTGTGTGTGTGTAACGCTCTCCCAATCTCACTCGATTTTCTCAGAGATGGCTTAATCGATTTCAATGAAATCAATTTCAAATGAGAGGTCTAGTTTCCCTATAAGACCCTATTGAATTTTATTGTAATCTATGTATGTATCTATCTATGTATCAAAATGTAAGAATCACGAAACATCAATATCTCAGAAACTACACTTTCAAATAAACGGGCTACCTAAAAACCCTCAACTTTTGAATTTTATGAAGATTGAACGTATGGTTCAGAAGTTACAGAAAGAAATGTGTTCGGGAGACTGTTTAATCTCACTCATGTTTCTCAGAGATGGATGGGCCGATTTTCATAAAATCAGTGTCATATGTAAAGTCTTGTTGCTCCATAAGACCCTAATGTTTTTTTTTTTTTGCGAACGGATTATTACTTTTCCTGTTATGTTTAAAAATGTGAAATCCAGCTAAGAAAAGAAACATATTCTGATGACTACTTTGGCTCACTCACTTTTCTCAGAGATTGTTGACCCGATTTCCACAGAATTAGTATCAAATGAAAAGTCTAGCTGCCTCATAACACCCTATTGAATTTTGCTGTAATCGGAATGTAACTTCGTCTGTAATGTATCGAAATGTGAAAATCACTAAACTACATTATCTTAGAAACTACACAACAGATTTCAACAAAATTGATATCGAATGAACGGGATAGTTAAGGGTTTACTGATGAATTATGATTGAACACGTGGTTTCAAAGTTTGGCTCCCCCATACGTTCCCTTTTCATTTGATTGTAATCAAACTTAAGCAACCGTTATGTTTTAATTTGTAAAACAACGAAAGTCTATTATCTCAAGTATTACACGACTTATTTGAACATAACTAGTGTCATACAAACGAGTCATCTCTCAAACTTACAAATAACAAACTTCATAAAAATTTGATATACTGTTCAAAAGTTTTGTAAAGAAAATAAATTCAAAGACTATTCAACACTATAGCTGCTTTGATCAATATATATGGCCTCAACATGATTTAAATGTGGTATCGTACTATTTGAACGTTCCCGGTATCGCTCGTGATTAAATTGTTCGAAATTAAGAGTCGTTTCTTATATTTCGCTATTTCTGAAGCTCTAACATTACGTCAAATTTCATATTTTATACTTTAATTACAACATCAATATTTTAGAACCCAAAGAGTGAATATACCTTTTTGGATTTAAGCATTCATGTAAATCTATTTTTACAAATAATAAGTTTGAATGAGAAAGGCTGAGTCTGACCGCTAGGTGGATTTTTTTTTTTTTTTTTTGAAAAACAAAACTATTATCTACAACTTTGCCGAAGATGTCACACCGCTCAAACGAACCGTGTTGGCTCTAAAACTTTTTGTAATCATCAATACCTATCCGAAATAGCATTTTCCAATAGCTTTTCAAAAATGAGTTGTGTTTCAATAAAATAAACCAATAGCACAAAATGGCATCTTTTGCCTATAAAAACGTCTATGCAAAGTTTCAGCCAATGGGCACGTTCACGTTCTGATGATGTAAACTTGACACAAACCCAGAAACAACGAGTCAATTGTGTTGCGTATCTGATTGAGATCCCTATACTCTCATTATCACTGAATAACATCGATACAGTCTTTTGTCCGATTATATAAGCCAGAGCACTGTGTGTTCAATCAAGTGTTGACAAAGGACATTATTGTGGTAAATAAAACGAATAAATTGTCTGGTACAACATTCGAAAGACGAGTGCAAGTTTCTTAGAGAGTAGATTTTTCAAACAAAGTAATATTACATATTCCATCAGTTTCCACCGTTTCATTTAAAAGTTTAAGACACTTGGAATCGAAAACATTTTTCAAATATTAAAATTCCATGTACCTCCCGTGTGTGATTTTGCAAATGACATGAAAGCATTTAACATTTTACACGAGACACAATCTTAATTTTGGTTGAGATAATTTTTTTTTTGCACAGAGTAGTTTGATACATTTTGTAAATTTGTTTTGTAATATTTTGCCATTTTACTTATAATTTTACCAATTCAATATTGCCACCCTAACGACAATGATATAACAGATATTATATTTTCAGGAATTTTTCTATTGGTATTCAGTGAAAAGTGATTTTTTTCATTTTATACTCATTTTTACACAATATTATGAACCACCCTATGTCGAATAAATGAGCCACCCTAATGAAACATAATGTATTCGATGCTAGTTATAGTGTATATCATTATTAAGCTATTTTGAGAGACTAGTGATCAATTTCAAAAGATAAATTCTAAACATTTTGAACTCCGCCTTCCACAATTAAAAAAACGACTAAGTCCCAGAGAGTAAATTTTTGCAAAAACAAATTTTTTCAGATGACACCAATTCTCGACGTTTCATGCGTTTTTAAGTCATTTGGCATCAAAATTTTTTTTTCGAAAACCTAAATTTCACGTACATAAATCTTGGTATTCGTAATGGTGTCCAGAGGCTGTAAATTAAATTTTAGTTTCTTGAAAACAGCTTAAAATGGCCAAGTGCCATTCATCAGGGATATGCTTTCTCATTCTAGAAAAACACTCAAAAGCCGAGAGTCAGCTCCAGTCGCCTTTTCAAAATCAAAGAGGGCTTATTTTTAGTTTCTGAGTATTTATTTGAAATTGCCAAATGCCAAATTTTGCGAAATCGGGATGATCTTCAGAAGCCCGGAATCATTTTGAAATCCAAAATGGCGACTATTCAATTTTAGAAAACATCCTAGCACGACCAAGTACCTTACGAAACGAAAGTTGATGATGAGCCCCAATCTCGCCGCTTCTCTCCTAAACAGCTTGAAGACCTGTTCCAGAGCTCGACGGTTTATCCCGATTATTTCGATGTCATTCACACCTACCATTTTTTGGCAATCGTTTCAAAGGCACCATGTATACTTACCCTCTCCTTCTATTGTCCTGCGCTCCGTTGATTCAGTTCTCTGAAGTAACCAGCTGACACCATCCGCATTATTCAACCGCTGAACGTTGTTACGCAACAGAATCGGCAACCGTGTGCGGATCTCACCTACGACGAGAAAGGGGTCAGAGTCGATATTTGGTCCCCGTAAAGATCCATCAAAAGGCTCGAAAAATCTCGATAATCAATTAAAACATGATCGATACGTAGGCAAGCGACTACATTTGAGTGCCTCCAGGTTTGCCCTCGAATATGCAAACGTGGAAGTAAGTGCCACTGATGTTTATCAGCCTTAGACCGTTATCATTGATCGACAGATGAAGACTGTATCTATCAATGATTGGTAAGAAGAAATCCTCCCCAATTTTTAACTCGTGTTCTGGGCACTCACCATAAGTCCACTCGAGCTTTTCATAAAACTCGTCCTGTCCTTGATGTCACCGGATTTAGCGTTAGTCAATACGTAAGTGTTGTTTACACTTGTCAACACAGGTGTGGCCCTAAAGTTCAAACTAGAAAGAAGTTTTGAGCCCTTCCTGTAAATTTTGGTGCCCCAGACACTAACATTTTTTCAGAGATCTAAATGAGTTTTCTCGTAAACATAACGTTGAAGCGTCCTTGTCCTGTACACAAAAACAGTTGGCTGCGAAGGATCTAATAAACAGAAGGTCGAGTTCCGATTTGGAATGTAGCACCCAAAGGTTTGCTTAAGTTAAAGACTTCCTGCAAACTTCTAGGGCTCGCACAAGATGCAGACTGGGCTTGGATACTATGGTAAATAAAAACAAAAAGTATCATTAAGCCTCAGGGATTAGGTTGAACAGAGTATGAAAAACAAAAGACTAGCACAACACTTTCACCACCTTTAATATCAAGTGAGTGGGGCCCACATTTAGGCATCCTTTTTTTCCGGTTAGGTGTACCTTCGGCACAACCAATAAATCAAATATGCAACGGACCAAATTATAAAATTTCATTACACGGCGATGTTGTTGTGTTGAATACTAATGAGTCCGATATGTTCAGTGCAAGAAATACTATATGTTGTTTTTAGCTGGCTGCTGGGAGTAACACTCAACGAGTGTACTGTACCCAAGGGAGGGCACACATCATGTTGCTGTACATGTGATCAGTCACGTGAATTTCAGCAGTAACCGATTCGAAAACAATTATATCTACATCCATCATTGGTTGCGCAATTTCATACGGTGATACCGTTCCATACACAAAATTGGGTGAAATTGAGATGTTTTTTTTTTATTTCGCACGGATTCTCTGTCTCTTGTATACTGCAGAGATATTTTGTATGATTTAATGTCGATCCCACTAACCCCACCATGAATCTGCGATGACTATTCTCTATCATACAAATTATTAAAATAATTTGTTTGTGTTTTCGCGCCCATGAAAACATCCAACATCTAACATCAGACTAACATTTAACATCAGACATCTAACATACAAATCAAAAATACCTACTGTGCTTGTAGCTGAAAACGACAGCGTTGTTGAACAATTCAACAACCCAAATGTGGGCGTTTAACAAGACTTATTTGATTTTTCACGAACATTACACACCTTGCGTAACATGATAATTAATTAAACAATACTCGCGAAAACGAGTGCAATGACTTTATTCTAATTTTATCAGAGTAATTCGGCTTCAAAAATACGCAAAAGAAAAGTTTCTCGAGGCTCTCTTGTTTGGATTCTAGCATGCTGATTGTGTGATTCTTTTACGGAGTGGGTTTTGAATATTTGATTTAAAATACAAAGCAACACAAAGAGTTATAACTTTCAGTTTGTTCACCAACTCAATTCGCCTGCTAGAATAAAAGTTTGGGTCGATTGTAATGCAAACACACCTAAGTTGTCGTGCGTGACTAAGCCTTCAAAAAGCTCTAGTGGCTGGCAATATGAATCTCGATTTTTGTTAGATGATACAGCTGATAAAAACGATTTCAGAGTGAAATTTTCAGTTTTTGAGGAGTACGCCTTTGCTCATCGTTTTTTTTTTCTTCTAAAGTTACTCGATTCATCATTGCAACTGCGGTCAACTAGGCGCCTTTTTCATGACAATAGAATGAGAAGCGCACATTGTTATATTCATTTTCATATATTTTTATTGAATCAAATGCTAATCAGATTTCAATAATGATGACAAAGATCCCTGTTAAGTACATACTTGCGAGGTATAGTACGCTAGGCATAATACACGGTAAAAATGGTCGGGAATTTTATACCCCAACCCGACTCATTGGGAATTTTCCAATCCCGTAGCCGACCCGAACACGAAACCTGCTTTTTTCAGATTCCTATACCCGACCCGAACCAGAGAAAATATTTAAGGATGAAAATACCCGTACCCGACTATCTCTACTGTGCACCCCACATCGTTCAAATTTGACCATTTTTTATTTGAATGAAACTTTACACGTATGTACACGAACAAGCAAACTTTTCGTTGATCAAACCTTGCAGGTTCAGAATCAAAAATCTAATAGATCTCATGGGCCCAGTCCTGCACAACATATTCACTTCAGATCTTCCTGATTTAAAGCTTGCTTCATTTGAAATTCGTAAATACTGCTAGATCTAGAGCAGCACCCCTAGTGGGTTTAAAATATTTTGACAGCATTTTGTTCGAAAATAGTCAGCCTATACACCAGAGAGACGCCGAGACACTCACCGTTAAGGCAACTGTCAACATCAAAACGGGCGAGCTGTATAATTTCGCATTGCCGTTATCCGTTTTGATGTTGACAGTTGCCTTAACGGTGAGTGTCTTGTCATTTCTCTAATATACAGGTTCCCTATTCGAAAACTACTTGCCTCTCAGTGCTAAAAGTTTCAGTTCGAAATGTGCAGTTGGGAGAAAGTTCTGCTAAATGGAAAACGAAAGAAGGAACACACTCACGTCGAGAACCCAACGCACTGTAGGGCAGAACCCAGAAAAGTTGCAACAAAACACAAAACAAAAATCAGTTTAGTTACTTTAAAAAAAAATCAGAAAATATGCTTAAATGTTGTGAAAATAATTTGCCAGACTTGTAAAATGGAAGAAAAAATGATTACAGATTTTTTCCAGCAAAGCAGTCAAATACTTGAGAATCATTTAGCTTACTCATATAATCCTCATAAAACAGAGTAATAACTAAGAGGTCATGTAATGTTAGAACAGTTTTGTCGAAAATAGGGTTATAGTAGGCACAGTACGTAAAGCAAGTCTCTCAATAAATTGAACTAATCAACAGCATGCAAAACAAAAAGTTCTGCGCTGTTCTGCTCTGACACCAAATATAAATACCTATAAGGCGTTGACTAATACTAAACCAAAATTCAGCTGCTACTAGTTGCAAATTACCATGTTATTCGAGTTCTCGCAACGATTGTTTTCATTTCAATTTATGTTAAAAATCGTTAACCGGCAGTGTCAACTGTCCGTATCGAAGTTTTTCCTACAATAATCTTTGCTGAATGATAACGTTTGTGGTATAAAAAAAAAAAAATTGCCGATTTTTCATGGGCTTACCTTCATTCGCACCGACGAAACTACTGATGCATCATCAATCAAAGTAACCCATGAGTTAGCAAAAAAAATTGACAGCTCTATCAGTCAAACTTTACCCGTGATGGCAGAAACAGGAAAGTTACTCCGTTCAGAAGTGTGCGCGTTCAAAGAACGGTACCCCCCCGCGTCAAAAACGGACATCGTGCGGCACTTTGTGGACGCCGGGTATGCCTGTTCCGGCATCTACAACATCTTGACACTATTAAACAACGATCAGAGCATTAAAAGAAAGCTCGGTTCCGGACGGCCAACGACCCTGAGCGACAAGAATCTTCAAAGGATGCTGAAGAGGAAGACCGAGAGAAAAGTGGCTAAATCGATGCGTGCACTTGGCCGCATGCGCTAAAACAGTGCATGCGCTAAAACAGTGAAAAAGTATCTGGAGAACATGGACATACGTGTCAGGAAGCGGCAGTCCCAGCCACTGGTCCCGGAGCTGCAGGCAATGACGCAGCGACAGCGGTTGAATCAGATGATCAAGTCGATTTTCCCGGCGAATCGCGACGTGGCAGTGGTGATGGACGACAAGACCTATCTCACCCTGAATAGCAACGACTGGCAGTGTACTATTGCACTTCTCCCACAGAGGAAGTGAGCTCCGAGGTGAAATTTATTTCACACACCAAGATCCCCAAGAAGATGCGGGTCCGGCTGACAATCAGCGAGAAGGGGATGTCAAAGCCGTTTTTTATTCGCTCCGGACTGGCCGTGAACGGGGAAATTTATAGTACGAAGTGCCTGCCAGAAGTTGCGTCGTTCATCAAGAAATACCATAAGGGCGAAGACACAGTGTTCTGGCCAGATTTGGCGTCGGCCCACTACTCGAAGCGATCGTTGGAAGAGATGGAGCCGCTGAATATCGATTTGGTACCGTAGTCGGCGAATCCGCTCAACGTCCCCCAGCGAGAATTTCTGGGCAAACTTGAAGCGCAAGATCTATTCCAACAATTTTGTCGCGAAAACGGAGGAGGAATTAAGAAAAAAACGAAGAAAGAGCTTAAAAACATGCCTACACACATGTTTTCGTCCACCATGACGAATGTTCGGGTTAATTGCCGAAAGGCTGCGCGCAATATTTTTCTGGGAGGAAGCTAACCTGATTACTTTCCATCGGAAATTTACCCAACTCGATTATCTGTCTTAGTTTTTTTTTCATCACCATCTGAAAAAAGTCCATTTTTTACCGCAAACGTTATACAAAACGATATTTGTGTTCGTGGGTCAATAATTTGCTGATAATCCCAGATCTATAGACCGTTCCGATAATTATAAATACACTTACGACCAACCGTCATTTCAAATAACGTGCAGTTTTCAACCAAACGTTGGCTACGTCCTGTTGTTTACATCCAAAAGAAACATTTTTTCTAACATTAAGTGCGAAATTTTGTAAATGCGTGGCCTTTCTCCCGAGCAAAGAGAGCGAATTGTGCACAAATGGGGCACCGTGAGTGGTCTTTCTATAAGAAAATTAGCCAAAGAAGAAGGTATAAGTGTCGGAGCAGTTCAAACCGCATTGCGGAAGTATTGTGAAGAGTGCACATTAACTGATGCCCCAAGACGTGGTAGAAAACCCGGGCCTGTTGATCCCACAATGGACAAAAAGGTTAAGGAATACTTCAAGCGGCATCCTTCAGTATCAGTACGAGATGTGGCGAGAAAGCTTGGAACCTCGGCGAGTAACGTTATGCGTGCCAAGGGAAGAATGGGTCTGCAGACCCGTCGGAAGCAGAAGCAGCCAAAACGAAATCCAAAACAAGCTGAGCAAGATCGCGCCAAATCACCGATGGTCGAATATCGACCATTTTTGATTTGAATGAAACTTTGCACACGTATTTGGCTTAGCAAACTGAGCATTTTCCACAGATGGAGCGATTTTTCACACCCATGAGTTACATTCTAAAAGGGCGTATGCCTTTTGGCATAGGTTTTATTCGAAGCATTGTAGCCCAGAAACCGTTGGTTGTATAGAAAAACTGTCTGAGAATGAGTTGTAGGGAATTAAAAATGCACCATAAAAAAATACACTACAAAAAAAAATTTGTTTGACCAAAAAAAAATAAAAATAAACATTAAATTTCAATTAAAAAGATAATTTTTTTATAAAAATTCTAATTTAAACATTCAAACATTTTTTTGATGTATATAAAATATAAGGTGAAACTAGTTCTGTAAAGTATCTATGTCATAAAAAAATATGTTCCTAAGATAATAAAACTCTAAAACAAATATTTGATTCCTATATATATTTATATCATTTAGAACATTTAACTCTTTTCTTGAGAACTGTTCGCCCAATCGTTTTGTTGTCAAAGAATGGATTGTATATTTTTGATGAAGCATTCCAATGAACGTATGGTTTTCGCTGAAGAACCATGGACAAATTAAAAAATACGTGTATTTTCCGAAATATTAATAATTTATTGAGCTTAAATTTCAAATAACTCGAAAACCGATGCCTTTAGAATGTTTACTACCAAGAGCTTTTTGATTCAAAATGACTCTCTGCATCTTTTAAGATCATCAGAATACAAGTATTTTGAAAAATGTTTAAATAAGAATTTTAATAAAAAAATTAATCTACCATAAAAAAATTATTTTTCATTTCTCCATCCTGGACTTTTTTTTAAAAGTTCCGTATTAACGTCAAGTTTCTTTAAAAAAAAACTAAAAAAAAATTCAACTCTTTTTTTTTTTAAATTGAAATTTAATGTTTATTTTTAATTTTTTTTGGTCAAAAAAAATTTACAGTGTATATTTTTTATGGTGCATTTTTAATTCCCTACAACTCATTCTCAGACAGTTTTTCTATACAACCAACGGTTTCTGGGCTACAATGCTTCGAATGACCTATGCCAAAAGGCATACGCCCTTTTAGAATGTAACTCATGGGTGTAAAAAATCTCTCCACCTGTGAAAAATGCTCAGTTTGCTAAGCCAAATACGTGTGCAAAGTTTCATTCAAATCAAAAATGGTCGATTAAATTTTCGCGTATTTCCAGGCGATTTGTGAAACCGAGAGCTCGGAAGCTTCATGACAAACTTCTGACCAAAAAAATGGGGTGTGTTATAATGGATGACGAAACCTACATAAAACTGGACTATAAGACTCTGCCAGGACCGCAATTTTATACATCACCGAAGAGAAAGGATGTCCCTGGACCAGTGAAAGCCATTTACACCGAAAAATTCGGCAAGAAGGTAATGGTTTGGCAGGCCATTTGTGAATGTGGGAAAATATCTCGTCCATTCATTACGAATGATACAATGAATGGTGAAATTTACGAGAAAGAGTGTTTGCAGGAAAGGTTGTTACCCATGGTTAAGCAGCATAACAATCCTCCAATCTTTTGGCCCGGCCTTGCTTCCTGCCATTACTCTAAGGATGCACTAGGGTGGTATAAAACAAATAATGTCACATGTGTCCCAAAGGAGATAAATCCTCCAAACTGCCCTGAAATTCGCCCTATTGAAACTTTTTGGGCTTTGATCAAGGCAAAGCTGAGGAAATATGTCAAACCAGCGGACAATGTTGAAAAATTTAAAAAAGATTGGCTTAAAGTGGTAAAAATGGTCGGAGAATACACTGTGCAAAAGCTTATGAGTAGTGTTAAGAGAAAAGTTAGAGAACTCGCGTATCCTACGAAAAATAATCCCAACTTGAATTAAAACTGGAAAGAAAACACTTATTATCTATATTTCAGAATAAAATGACCCGAAAATACAGGATTATTTTTTGTTTTATTCAAGAAAGAAGATGAATTTATAATTTTCGGAACAGTCTATACTGCAAGCGCAAATTCAAAACATCGGTAGCAAAAACTAAAAAAAAAGAACATAGGAAAAAAAACTGAAGACATACTCAGTTTATTTAAATGAAGTATAATTTACTCGATTATAAAATTTGGTAGTTCATATGGTTTCTCAAAACTAATGCCGCATTAGAAGCAGACAAAAATGTATATAAATGTATGAGTAATGAATTGTTGTGTCCCGCCTGCAACACCTAAGACGGCAGCCTCGTCGCGACCCAAGTATGCCAATAGTACCCTACTACGAACAATCCAGAAAGTTATACGAATCGGAACAATCGGTATCAACCCAGGCGACCGAAAAGGAACAATAATTGGAAACTCGGTACTCAGAACTCTATCCTCGAACCGGCACGCGTGAGCATCTTAGCAAGCCAGAGACCTGCGAAAAATGAACGTGAGTTCCGAGCGGTAGATCCGCGGGAACGACTTTCAATAGAGGTGAACGAGGGATCGTCGAATTTATCATACGAGGAAAACAGATCAAGCGGATCATTAGGTGGAGGCCCATCAGTAACCGTTTATGCGCGCTGGGAATCAAGAGCAGATCCTTCAATTACAGAATGATCAATCTATACGCATCGACAAACGATAAACCTAGTGATGTAAAAGAAGAGTCATTTGGGAAGGAAACGCACAGACTGGACGGGGGCAATTCTTCTCTCCCGTCATTGGTGGATACAGCCTCTATGCTTCCAGTGATAAAGATGGCCTGAGGTTGGTGAACTTCACTGCAGCCAGAAGAATGGTAATCTGTAGCATATACTTTTCACGGAAAGATATATGGCACATAGCATACACATGGCTATCGGATCGACCATATTCTGGTTGAAAGTCAGCATTTCTCAGATGTCGCCCGAGGTCCAAACGTCGACTCAGACCACCATCTAGTGGTATGAACGATTCGTGCCCGGCTGGCCAACGTATACAAGACGAGCACTTCGGTTGGACATCCAAAGGTTGTCAGCTGACGGAGTTGCTGCTGAGTACACTCGGGAAGTTGATGAGCGGATTGGTCAACCGGTTGGAGACCTGAACGAACAGTGGAAGCACATCCACGATAGAGTCAGCAATACAGCGAGAGAGTTGGGCACGACCACAGAAATCACACGCAACATATGGTTCAGTGCGGAATTTCAAAAGATGACGGATGAGAAAAACCGAGCCGATGCTCGCACGATGGTGGCAGCAAATTGTGTGACTCACCAGATGAGGGAGAGTTATCGAGAGCCTAAAGCAGCCGAAAAGAGAAACCATCATCACGAGAAACGTGATCACTGCGAACGATCTCTTGCGGAGGCGGAGGCTAGCTTTCCCATGCACAACCCGAGAAGTTTCTATAAGATGTAAACGGAATCTGAAACCGGACGGTGTAAATCCCTGCCATGTGTAACAACAATTTCAGAGAAGTAAACATGCAGACTCATCATTTGTTTATAGACTTCAAGGCTGCATACGATTCAGTTAAGCGCAACGAATTATGGCAGATCATGCTTAATCAAGGTTTCCCAACAAAATTAATTAAGCTGATTCATGCTATCCTTGACGGTTTTTCATCATGTGTCAGGATAGCAGGCATAAAATCGGACCCGTTTGTGACGTTGGACAGTCTTAAGCCAGGTGACAAGCTCTTGAACCTGTTGTCAACATGTGCCTTTGTAGTTAGGGGAGCTGGCATGAATCGGTGCTATTACGTCGAAGTACGAGCATACGAGCTTTTTGGCTTTGCGGATGACAGTGATATCGCTGGTATCAACCGCAGAGTAGTGGAAGAGGCATCCGAATTTTTCAAGAGGGAAGCAGCGAGCATTGGACTTACCATCAACTCTACCAAAACAAAGCACTTGGTTGCTGGTGGATAGCGTGGAAGTTCGCCAAGTCTTGGTACTGAAACTGTAATAGAGGTATCTATGAAGTAGTCGACGGATTTGTGTACCGTGGTACTCTTGTAACGAGTGACAACACCGTTAAACGCGTAATGAAGCGATGGATAATAGCCGCAAACAGGATCTTTCACGGTTTACGTAGCCAACTGAGATCCCGCAGCATACATGCCGGCACTAAATTTGCGCTCTACAGGACGCTGATTCTCCCGGTGCTACTCTACGGCCATGAGTGTTGGTCGATGAAGGAGGCCAATTCAATACTTGGCGGAAAACTGAGGAATGAAGTCTGGCGCAGGCACATGAACCACGAGGTGTACAAAGCATACCAACATGCGAACATCACCAAGCTGATAGAATACGGTAGGCTACAATGGGCTGGCCACGTGGCAGGAAGGAGCGATCAAAGAAGATAATATTCAGCAGAAAGCCCGACAGAGTTCGGCGACTTTGTGGTAGACCTCATACTCGTTGGATGTGTGTGTGTGGAGGACGCCCAATCATCGTCAAGATTGAGTGATGTGTAGACGTATTCTGGATTCGACAGTTGTTCGTTTACGACTTGTTGCCATTTAACTAAAGTAAAGTTAGTAAATGTCACCACCATCTGTAGGAAGAGAATTAAAACTACCTGATCAAATTTTTTCAAAAAGATATGTTCATGCTGAACAGTGTTGCCAAATACAAAACCACTGTTAGATCAAGTATTAAGGAGTTATGAGGTTTTGTTGCACCAACGAACCATTTGCCCTACTGTGCGACGTGATCCGCTATAAAAAGCGTAAAACACAGAAATTCGCCAAATTTACTCTGTATGATGTGCTCAAACGTTTCCGACAACGGATGACCGTGACCCGGAAGGATCAGAGTAAGCGTCGTAGTGGACGATACGATCAACGCCTGGACTGAAAGGTATTGAACACAGTAGTACTGTTGAATGATCCATCTGCTAGGAGGCTACCGTTCTTTCTGGGCCTAAGAGCAACCCAACAGAACGCTTAAGCAAAATCTAGCAGCTACGATACGCACCCGAATGTTGTTTGTGAAGGTTCTGACGAAGTACAAAGGATACTTGCTTACGGACGAGGAAACACACGTGAAAATGGGTTTTGAATAGCTTCTCGAACAAAATTTAATTTCGCCACAGCACGGGGTGATGCCCGCTGAGGAAGGGATTCGGTGCAGTGGACGGAAAACCAAAGTTTTGATCACAAACAAGGCGATAGACTCAACGGTATACAAGAAGGGTACCTCGAAAAGCGAATTCTACCATTAATAAGGGCACAAGTTATTCCCGTAAGTTTAAGGAATCCGCCATTCCAGCCGAGAGATAGTTAAGTGATACTATGACAAAAAGGTGAATTTTTATTTAATTTTTATAACTTACTCTGAAAGTACGATAAACTTTTATTTCAACAACTTAGCATGTTTTCGGAATCAAACCAAATCCAAGATGCAGCTAATTCGTTTGTTACGGATTCTAAAGGAAGCATGCTTTACCTCAAAATGCACAACATCATAAATCTAGCTAAACATTTCAAAAGAACTATCTGCTTTTATTGTTTTTCCGGAACGTCTTTTCATTTTGGTAATGGTTCAGCTTTAGTAACTCTCCCAAGCGTGGTTTTCGTTCAGAAGGCTAGAGATCAAAGCAGATAGGACCTTTTGAAATGTTTCTCTAGAAATGTCATCGTGTTATATGCAACCGATTGCAAAAAAGCTTAGAAGTTTAATCTAGATTCTTGCTACTGGGCTTGTTGTCAAGGAACACTTGAAATATCGGTTTACAAAAAAAATCCTCCTCGTTCCTCGTCACCATTGCTTACAGTCTACTTCTATCTCTTAACTTCCTTTTCGACCGGGGATGACGACAGGGTGGGTCACCCTTCGATGGGTTTTGCAGTGGTTGGTTTCTTTTTTATTACAAAACTTACTAAGGCGTCGCTGCGGGACATGGTGGGATGGTGGTGGTATTGAAGATGGACGTATCACTTTAAAAGTAAAAACCTAAGGGCTTTTTTGTGCCATGTCAAATGAATGTAATGTGAACAAAAACAAACTTGAAGTTGGTCATGGCCGTGAGTACGGTAGGAGATTTTTTGCTTTTTTCGTCTATTCTAACCTCTTTTGAAATTCTATGTTTTGAACTTCACTTCTATCTTTTTTGTAAACAGTTATTTCAGTAATAAAACCATTTATGTTGCCACATTATACTGATTCATCCTCTTCTCGGTATTCAAAGTATCGAACCTTTCCTGCTGTCCAAATTAATACAGTTCTATTTTTGTTAAAAGAACTCCGGTCTCACTTTCTCATTATCGGCAACCATTCAGTTTTGGTCTATTTCTCACCCTATAATGGTGGGTGCTACGGAGAGAATTTCCAAGGATTATGACGTGTTTTTGCTTAATGATACCATTTTGAGAAAATCAACCGCGGGTAGCGCACTAACTCTACAAAATAATACGAGAGAAGTATTTGGGCCATCACGAGGCATCCGGTACTCAAGTTCTTCCTAGGAACTCTCAATGTGGATTCAACTCGAAAAACTCATCGATTGAGGTTTCATACATGCAAAGCGCAAATCATGAAAATATGACGAGAGCAAAAAATATTCAAATCGCTCATTTATTGCTCTTAATTGGTAAACAACATTTACTTAAAAACAAGTGAAATCATACCTGAAATTCTAAAGTTAAGCCGCCAAATAAAATCATTAAGCTCAATTGAAAATTATTTTTCCAGTGTGCTAGTAGGTATAACTTATTTTATCCGGAAACAAAATCAGAGAGCTCATCCACGCTATTATCTAATATTTCCGCAGTAGGCTTCATCCAATCTGCTGCTCAGCTCTGAAGTGCTGGCTAGAAACTTTTTTAATAACCAGTGTTAGCTGGAAATTTCTCAACCATCCATCAATTTTATTATACAGAATACTGGTTAGTCAGCAAGTCTGTATGAATCTGTGATTTTTCAAGATACGTTGTTACCTGCGGTCACAAATTCTATGGAGACGATTTTCAGAAAGTGTTTACAGAAAGTTCGCGAAATTATAATTTTCACATTTTGCAATTAACGTCTGCCGGTACTATCATTAAAAGAGTCTGTTTCGCGTCTACAACATCCCAACCATCAATTATATCTCGAATCAACATCAGAACATCATAGCCAAAAAAATTCAATGACATCGTCAAGCTCTTTTTTCTGCTTCGTGGTGAAAAGTTAGCGCAAGGGAGTCCCATTTTAAATGACGCTTCACATTTATCTAATTTCACGCGAACGAGGTATCGCTTTTGTCGGGAAGGAAAATTGGAAACATGCCGGCGTTGAAATTTATCTATTTCTATTTTTTTTTTTTTTTCTATTTGGTCTATGCTGGCTTAAACAACTTTTTACCAGTCTGGCCTGCACCGACCTGAACACAGAAAATTAAAGGTAAGAGTAACTTGATAAAATTTAACTGGAACACTTTGTAGAATTGTTAGAGAGTGCTGCCCGAAAAAGTGCCAGTAGACGATTTTCTGTCGGACCAATTTTACTTCCAAAAATAAATCTGACTTTTTCGCACTCCGGAAACATTACCCAGTCCGTTGCCCTTTCATTATATGGACACTATATACAAATAGATCTGCGAACTGAACAAAAGCGAGCTCAAACTGAACGAGTGAGACAACAAGAACAGCTGAGAAGAGTATCAGTATCCATCGCTAATTTATTTCAATTAACTTTTGTGTGTTTAAATCAAATGAACAAGCAATTTATAAAGGGCGTTCAATCCGATTTGCAACTACGGTTTTTTTTTAATAAATTCAATGTGGCTTTTTCTTTTAATAAACATTTTTTGTCACGGTACAATTACACAACAATTGATAAATGTACCGAGAGATCTTCTAAATCTGAAGGTCACACACCCGTAAACAAGTGTCCGCCATGGCTGAGATGAAATGGGTTAAAAGCGTACCCTTGTTTACCTTCACTTTGAGCTACAATATACCTACGTTGTTCTTTTCACGACTTTTTCAAGTGGTCTTTTTTCCATGTCATACAGTAAAAGCATACTTTAGCTAAACATTTAAGTTCAAACTCTTAGGTAGGTACGGTCGACGATGTTTAGGACGCAACAACCCTAGAGGTGAACCATGTTAATAGACGAAAAAGTTTTATGGAAAACTCCGCTTGGCTGTCAAAGAAGCCATTACTTTTAACTTTTTACCACCTACAAGTTGTCAGTTGCAAGATAAACCTAAACGCATCTTCCATGGTTTACTTGCAAGCAATCACCTAACTGATCATCGAAATGCGCTCAAGGTCCTGTTTTGTGAGTCCTATAATGAGCTTTAGGGATAATTTTCATGTAACAGACACATCACGTCATGCACTTTAGTTCTGGTATTGCATTACTATATATTTAAAATTCTGATTTAAGTTTTAAGATACCTTTCCCAAAGGAGTGCATATGGATCGCCACGTTGCGGAGCATATAGTTCCAATATAGAGTTCACGCTCTAAAAAAAGTTAGAGGAGCCGCTGAAAAAGCCAACTTTCCATATCGTTGCTCAACATAGAAACAGCGGCAAAATTTAATACTTCCCCGGCACACCGTGTGATGATTCACCGTCACAGCACTGGCTACATTCGCCTCCACCGGATTGTTCCAGCATGGAAGCAACTTTTTCATGCGATTAGGCAATACCTATAAAGATAGTAAACTAATGATAATGCCATACCACACACAATAGCGGGAAAGGTCAGGATATGATTTTACTCGACCGAAATACGGCTGAGTTCCATCATTCTTGCACGCCGCTCGTAAAACTGCTGAAACATTCGACCATTATCGGGCTCTGTCGATAACGGTTTGAAAAGTAGTTAGCTGATGGACGCTGAGTAAGAGTGACAATAATTGGTTATAAAGGGTCAACTGTTACCGACTCCTAAAAATATAAGCGAATAAACTGAATACAACAACCTTTTAACACAACTTCCACGCGATTAATCTTTTATTAGGGGATACTGTTTAATGACTTGAACTAAATAAAAACACTGATAAAACTCACGACAAAAAGATGACCAGGAAACATTAGCTAAACCAAATGCAATAAAATTTGTTGCGTCAAGAACTTTGTTCCAGTATTTCGTGATACTAGTAAAAAAATGTCAAAAAAAAACACAAGCGAGATGGGTCCATATTGGTCTTAGCCTAGGACATGACGTGACAAGTGGCTTCCAATTATTTATTTTTTATTAAAAATTGCCCTTATGAAACATTTTGATTTTTCGGTACGACGCTTGACAGTGTTTCCAAAAATATTTCATAAACAAAAAAAAAAATATCAATATATTGGAAAGCTTCGTAGCCGCAAGGTTACAGAGTCCGCTTTGATAAGCGGGTGGTCGTGGTTTCGAATCTTAGTAGAATCAGGCCATTTGGTTGTCAAAGTACCTTAACATGGGTTTATTCTCATGCTCTCCACTACATAAAACTGACCAGTGGTGAAGCATTGAATGCCTCTTCAGAGAATTGTGATTGTTACGAGGTGTTTGTAATGGGAACGTTTCGATGTGACTCCTTCCTCTTGACAAAATAAGTCCTTCTCATAATAAACCTGATCTCTGGAATATTTATCCTTCCCAGGGAATTTTAATTGGCGATGTTTGCACGGGGAACGAGGTATCGATAAGACTCCTTTCTCTTGACATAATAAGTCTCTCTTAGAGTTAACCTGGTCAAAGAGGAACGTTAGACTACACGTCTAACTTAGGGAATTGGAATTTGGCGATATTTGTAGAATAGAAAGAGGCTCGGTATAGTAGAGCAGTAAGCTTGAAACGAAAGGGTAAACTCTCACACACAAGTTCATTAAGGCAGAGAAGCACGGATATAAATAAAAAGCGTAGCATTTACTTCAAAAGTGATACTGCCAATCATATGAAGTGCGGAGTACAAAAAACACCTAGACAATATCACAGTTATAGATCAAATGGCTTTGGTCGCAGTGATGAGTCTACACAAAGAAAAAAACATCAATATCTAGGGTGTTTCAAGTTCTGGAGTGTCAAAACATAATTAATATTTCGAATGTTGGTTTATACAGATATTACACAGTCCGATGTATCAAAACGTTTCGGAAAATTGGTAAACCAAATGTACTTGAATGCAGAAACAGTGTAAATGGAAAAAAATCGATAGTTTTTGCATCCGTACCGACTTATAATAAAATTCAGCAGTGCGCTAAATAAAATCGACCAATCAGAGAGGGCTTTCACTTTGACAGATCTTTGGGTGTTTTTTGGTTTCTCTGGTCACACCCTGTCTTAGATTTAAGCTAGAAATACTCGGAGAGAGATGTGCGATGATAAAACGACGAATTTGACAACTAGGTTTCATATTCAGAGGTGCCAGATCTCTCAGTGCAATGTTGATTGACTTTTTAATTCGGCTCGTATAATCGGCGGTGACAATGTCCAGAGAACGCATCGCAAAAACCGTGAAATTTTATGTTTATGTTCAATCTCATACACCTTCACCACAATTAATAATTATTTTGTTAAACATAAAAAGGTAAAGCACCCGGTTTACAATCAAAGGAATAATGCAATTTTAGAGCCTTTTTAATCTAGACGTTCATCCACATTCATTATTCACACGTTCTCCATTGCAGTTGATTGCAATACCCGTCAAAGTGGTGTTACCTTTCTTGTTCATTTCGTTCAGAGTATTGCTAGTCTTAGCCGGCCGATGGACAACACCAAAAAAACTCGTCAAAATGTCAACATATCAACATTTTTTACTTCACTGTTACTTTACACTGTTGGCCAAACGTTAACCTGTCTAGGGCCGATAGAATTAAAAATGTCCAGCTGCTTGTCTTGGGCAATTGTTCTCCACCAGTACACCAGCAGATCTCGCATCTTCTTCCACCCCGCACATCCCCTAAATAACATCACAGATTTGACGGCCTCTTCATGATTTTCTACTGAAGATAGTTTTGACGGCTCTCTCGTCAGACATTCTAGCTACATGTCCAGCGCACAGATGCCTGTCCTGCTATATTACCTTCTTTACATCAGCATGTTTGTATACCTGGCACAACTCGTGATTCATGCGCTTGCCCCACACTTTATCTTCCAGTTTACTGCCAAGTATCGATAGCAGAACTTTACGCTCAGTGTCCATATTTTATGTACGTAAAGGGACACCGGGAGGATCAGCGTCCTATACAGCGATAGTTTTGTGCGAGTTCGCAGCTGCAACTTGTTGTTTCACTTCACGGTTCAAATCGTTATCACATGTCACAAGCGTACCAAGATAAACGAATTCATCAACCCAGGGGGGATCTATCTGTCAAACATCGTGTAACCAACGTATTCGACAACATTGGCTTTTTGGCCGAGAAAAATGAGGGAAGTTAGAATTTATTTTTAAGTGCATAGCACCATTTTCATTGCTTAAAAGTGGTATTTTTCTGAAAGTGCAGTTCATCAACAACAACAAAATACGTTTGATTTTGAGATATACCAATTATTGCTGGAGTAATGGCCGTTTCCCCGAAACGCTTATTTTGCATAGGCATGCGGTGATCCTGATAAGGACTCAACGGGTCAACTGGAATAAAAAAACGCATATTATTTCATTAGTTTAGAAGTGTGCCGGGTCCTTGAACGATCGCTTTCAAGGGTATTTTCTTTTTAGTGCAAACGGGAACGTTTTTCCCAAAAAATGCACGTTTTGAGCGCTAAAAATTGCAATAAAAATTATTTTGCGGCAAAAAGTAACTATATGTTTCAAGCAGCGATCGTTCAAGGACCAGCGAATTCAATAACGAAAATTAAAAAAAAAGATAAAGGAAATCGGTTCAGTAGTTTTCCGACAATCAGAATCACGGCAAAGTCATTTTTCGAAAAACACTATTCCGAGATAATCGCGTTTGAAGTTTCAAGTTTAGCTTATGCGACCGTGGCGCGGCGAGCTGCAAATGATAAACAAAGTTTCTCCAATTCACTCGGTTATTGGCTGCTGCTCTCCAACCTCTGGGACACCATGTTCTCTCCGCCAGATCTCGCTTCACCTGGTCTACCCATCTTGTTCGCTGCACCCTTGGTCGTCTTCGTCCTGCCGGATTCGAGGCAAACACCATCTTCGCAGGATAGTTATCCGGCATTCTTGCAACGTGCCCTGTCCAGCGTATCCGTCCAGCTTTAGACACCTTTTAAATACTGGGTTCGGCGTAGAGTTGCGCGAGCTCATGGTTCATCCTCCACCTCCATATTCCGTTCTCCTCCACGTCGCCAAAGATCGTCCTTAGTACCCGTCGTTTGAAAACTCCGAGCACTCGCAGGTCCTCCTCGAGCATTGTCCACGTTTCGTGCCCGTAGAGAACAGCCGGTCTTATGAGCGTTTTGTACAGGTTACACTTCGTACGGAGGCTTAATCTGTTCGACCGCAATTGCTTGTGGAGCCCATAGTGGGCAAGACTTCTGCTGATAATACGCCTACGTAGCTCACGACTGGTATCATTATCCTCGGTTACCAGTGAGCCAAGATGGGCGAACTCGTCGACTTCCGGCGTTGTCGATCGGCTTCGGTTCCGCCGGCTAGCATATACTTTGTTTTAAACACATTTATCTGCAACCCAATCTTCGCTGCTTCGCGTTCTAGTCTGGTGTAGTGTTCTACCACCGCCGCAGTTGTTCTGCCGAAGTCGTCCATGTCATCAGCAAAGCAGACGAATCGACTGTATTTGTTGAAAATTGTACCGTATGGATTACACCCTGTAGCGCAATATTGAATAGCAGGCAGGAGACACCATCACCCTGTCGAAGCCCCCAGAAGGATTCAAATGGATCTGTCAATCCACCCGAAATCCGCACACAGCACTGCGTCCCATCCACCGTAGCCTTTATCAGTCTAATCAGCTTCCCCGGAAGGCGTTTTCGCCCATGACCTTTTCGGTCGATAGTGTCATACGCGGCTTCGAAGTCGATGAATAGGTGGTGCGTGGGGGTTTTGTATTCACGGCATTTCTGGAGGATTCGCCGTATGGTGAAGATTTGGACCGTCGTAGACCGTCCTTCCACGAAGCCGGCCTGATAACTTCCCACAAATCAGTTGGCTAGCGGTGAGAGTCGGTGGGAAATGATTTGGGAAAGCTACGCTGTTGATGGCTGTTCTGATGGTGTTCCAACAGTCCTCGAGAGGAGCTTCCTCCAACTGATCCTTTGCCGGCAGCGCAGCATCGAGTGAATGCGCGTAGTTTTCGGCGACGTTAGGCTGCTTCAGTTGCGCGAGATCTAACCGAGGCGGGCGTCGGTACAGAATGTTGTTAACAACGGAGAGTTTTGGGCGCATCTTAACCATCACCAGCTAGTGAACCGAGCCGACGTGAGCGCTCCTACAGGATCTGACGTCGATGATGACTGAAAAGTGCCGACAGTCAACTAGCACGTGTTGGATCTGTGTTTCTGTCTGGTTTAGTGACCTCCAGGTGTACTTGTGTAGGAGGTTGTGCTGGAAGCAGGTACTACGCACGGCCATCTTATTGGAGGCGGCAAAGTCGATAAGTCTTAGGCTCATTTCGTTGTATTCCTCCTCCTGGCCGACCTGAGCGATGAAACCCCCGATGATGATCTTGATATCATGTTTTGGGCAGTGGTCGTACTTACGCTCCAACTGCGCGTAGAAATCATCCTTGTCGTCTTCGCTGCCCATAATTCAAAAATTGGCTAATATGCCATAAGCATCAAATCGAGAAAAACGCATTTGAAAGTTTTTTGTCGGCACAACATATTTTGACTGTTCATGACAACTTTTTTATTTGTATTTGTATTTGAATAATGCATCTGACAATAAATAGTCTTAATGAATAAATAAACTAGCTAATCACATTTCTAAGTCTATTTACAAAATATCGGGTTGGTTCGTCAAATTCAAAGTGCTCTTCAACATCAGTAAAGCTACGAACACACGCTGTGAACGGTTCATTATTTCCAAACAAGGTACGGTGATAAATTGGTTGCAATAACGTCGTGTTTCGAAGAGATCTGTTTGGGATACGAAAGTTCAACATTTGGAGTAGTCCAGGAGCATCAATTTCGCCATTTAAAAGCTCAGCGATAAACAATGATTGCTGTAACTTCCTTCGACGTTCAAGAGTATCTAATCCCAGTAGCCGGCACCTATCATAATATGAAGGTAAACTGTCGGGGTTTAGCCAGGGTAAGTTCCTTAGGGCCAAGCGAATAAACCGTTTTTGAACCCGTTCAATCCTAAGTCTCCAAGTAATCTGGTAAGGATGCCATATGATGACTGCATATTCTAAAATTGGACGTACAAGTGCGCAGTACAAAGACTTCCAACAATGTGGGTCAGAAAAGTCCTTAGCAACCTTGGATACAAAACCTAGTTGTCGTGTAGCTTTCGATATCAATCCAGAACGGTGCAAATCAAAGGTCATTTTTGAGTCCAATAAAATTCCCAAATCAGTCATTTTACTAACTCTAGTAAGTAATTTGCCGTCAATATGGTAATCGAACACTGTTGGTTGTAATTTACGATGAAATGAGATAATCTGGCATTTTTCATTACTTATAATCAGTTTGTTTCTGTGGCACCAGTCAGCAAACAAACTTAAACAGGTTTGTAAACGCCAACAATCCTCCTGCGTTTGTACTACATCATACAATTTTAGGTCGTCAGCATACACTAGTTTCAGACAACGTTTGTCCCGTATCAAAGCAGCGTCATTGAAATACAAAATAAATAAAAGCGGTCCGAGATTGCTGCCTTGTGGGACACCAGACTAAAAGGCCGTGATACACAACCATCAATCACCACTCGAAGTTCACGATCAGTTAGATAGGATTCCAACCAGGTCACCAGTTGAGTAGAAATCCCAAGCCGAGACAATTTGTGTAACAATATTTGATGGTCAATTTTATCGAATGCTGCCTTCAAGTCAGTATAAATCGTATCTACCTGCACTTTATTCTCCATGCTCGTTACA
This sequence comes from Wyeomyia smithii, assembly GCF_029784165.1. Lineage (NCBI taxonomy): Eukaryota > Metazoa > Arthropoda > Insecta > Diptera > Culicidae > Wyeomyia > Wyeomyia smithii. The sequence continues at coordinate 199,980,680 of NC_073696.1, forward strand.
CACTCCGAGGTAAATTTCATTAAGTTTGTTGTTACCGACCGCCCAGGTATAAAGCCGTGTTGGTCAACAGAAATGTAGTTTTTCGTGACATCGAGAATAATTTCACTCACTATTATTACGAACAATTTTGAAGCGGCTGAGAGGCTCGTAATTCCTCGGTAATTGATCACATTATAACGATCACCTCGCTTAAAAACAGGATACATAAAAGACTGCTTCCAAATGCGAGGAAATTTCATTTGCTGAAATGAGCGGTTGAAAATGTCGCTTAGAGGTTGAGCTACAGCAGCAATACAACGACATATCACAACTGCAAGTAGACCATCAGGACCAGGAGCAAACGATCGTTTCAACTTTTTCGCAGCTGACAATACCATATCTACGTTTACAGTACAAGCACGCAGTTCAACCAAGTCAGCGGGAACATCACGGATGGCATCATTTATCTCTGTTCTGGATGAGAAATTCGTTGAGAACACCGAAGAGAAATGCTCGGCAAACAGCTGGCAAGAATCAACAATAGCGTCAGATGTAGTCTTATTCAGATAAACATTTTTTGGTATCGCAGAACTTTTTCGCTTAGAATCGATGAAACGCCAGAAACTACGTGGATTTCTTGTTAAACTCATTTGTACCCGTAATACGTACGATTTGTAGAGACAGGAATTCAAAAACCTATATGCCTTACTAGCTTGCTGAAACCTAGTTTGGTTACCAGAAGTTCTACGTCGTCGTAGGTTCCGTTGACAGGCGTTGCGCACACGTTTCGATTCTCGTAAGCGATAAGTGCTCCAGGCGGGTGAAACAGGTGGTCGAATCCGCGGAACATTCGCAACTAGCCAATTGTTCAAAATAGAACAAAACGTTTCTGCCATTTCATCAACATCGTTCGTAAAAAACGTACTCCAGTCAACCGTAGTCAAATACTGCGAAAGGGCCTCGAAATCGATCCTACGAAAGTTCAAAGGCCGTTCATTTCGCCTATCAGCTGATCCTTCACACACAACTTGCACGGGAAGAGATATTTCAAGCGGGGGGTGGTGCGAGTCAACGGGTAGAAACGGAGTCGAGCAGATATACACAGCAGCCTCACAATTTGGCGAACAAAAAACTAAGTCAAGAATCCGATTGGGAGCGTTGCAAATAAGGTTCCTTTGGTGAAGGCACAAATAATTCATACCGTCCTAAAGAGTGCTGCTAGCCGCCGGTAGCTGAGAAGAATCGCATACAATACTATTATCTATCGAGTTCCATCGCATACGTGCTTGGTTGAAATCTCCGCACACCAAGACAGCGTCATTGGGAAGACATTTCTCGCTCAGCTCATTCAGTGACAAAATATGATCGTTGATTACTCTCACGTCGTGGCTTTTGTCCGGTGGGATGTAGATAGCACACATATAAATTTTTTTCCCTTTAATAGTCGCAGAAACACATATTTGTTCCAGGCTTTGGCCATACGATAAGTGCACCACACGGCTGGCATATCGTTGCGAAACAGCGATCAAAACGCCACCAAAACGAACTTTGTTGCTGTTATCTGGACTCCGATCACAACGAAATACATTGAAATCAGCACCAAATAGTTGCTGCGAGGTAATACAGTTGTCTAGTCCTGTCTCGGTCATGAGAACACGTCATAGTTGCAGTCGGTTACTGCTAGAAGCAGGTCGTTAATTTTAGTCCTCAAGCCACGTACGTTTTGGTAGAAGGTCCAGATGTACTCGTCCGCACAATTGCCGTTGCGCTGCAAGGTACAGTCATTGAGAGCGGGGGGGGGGTTCAAAATTGGTAAAATACTCGCCTTTGGCAGGAACCAGTTGGTTCCTGCCGTCCATATTACATCGCATTTCAATTAAATCGTCGTTGTTGAGGTATACGGCAGGGGTTCCAGTACAGATTACTCTCTGGTCGCAATGTAAAGCGGCCGTGTCAGGTTTTTAGGCTGTTCCAAAAATTCTCTAAATATTAAACCAGTTGGCCAAATCTCCGCATTAAGAGCATGTTTTTTCAACGAAGGGTCGAGACCAATTTTAAAGGACAGGAAAGTCATTTGAGAGACATCCTTCTCTTTCGGCACAAGACGGATCACGTTTATGGGATCATTCGTTTCTAAACAACAAGAAACGATTTTTTCCACATCATTATCAGTGATCAATGGTTGGAAACCAGACAGATAAAGCCAGAATACTGGTTTCGGGGCGGCAGGCGTGATGAAAGGAACAGAAAGATTTTCAAAATCAATCGACTTTGTACCTTTGTTTGCAGCTGGACAAGTGGTTTGGTCAAAATTACCACGACGACGTTTTGCATTCAAACGTGGCCAAACTGGTGTTCCACACTCAGTTGACACAGCAGACAGCATAGGCGAAGCAGCAGAGCGTTTGTTTTGTGTCGATGTAGAAGAAACATTGTCTACTTTTTTGCTCAACACCTCAACCAAGCCGGATAATTGTTGTAATTGCGAGGCAAGGCCGTCAGTGCTCTTTGGATGGGAAGAACCCAAATCGGCCAAGTAGGCACGGATGCTTCTTCCGTTTAGCAAACTTCTACATTCAGAGCAGATAAATAGAACTTTTCCAAGACCAAAAATATCTCTGCACGCTCGAAGGTTGATGCCACAACATTGCTGGCTGATGTGGAACAATGTTTCGCAAAAACCGCAACGCAAAGGCTCCAAATCATTTATCTCCAATTTACAGGCGCCGCACTGTTTTTTACTCTCCATTGCTAGCGTTTGGAATCTCTTTCGTAGCGTTGGATGTGCTAAAAGTTTCAGCCAATTGTTAACGGTCGCAATGTAGTAAGACGGTTATCGAAGTCGAGAAATAAATATCGAATTAATCGAATGTGAGCACAAATAATCAGCTGTAGTCCACTTTGCAGCTAGTACGCAGGTAATAAATAAACTAATTATCAAAAAACCGAACCGATTAGCAGAAAAAAACACAGTTTAAAAACGAAAAAAACTAGATATCACGGAATCAAAACAATCGTACTTTAGCAGTAATAAAATTGTAATTGAGTATATATTGAGTATATGATCCTTCATACATGCTGGAACCTTGCCGTTGAGTTAAAACTGAGAAATCTGTAGAATAATTCCATCCGCCACGTATTTTTAACACAGTAGCCTTTTTTTCAATTATAAACGAAAGGTCAGTTGACAAAACGGTGTGCAATTTGGCTAATATCCATACGATGTGAATTATATCGTACTCGTTGGTGATAAAAATGGTTTTAAATTTAATAAAACAACACGGAAACACGAATGAGGATGAAAAGGACGACGAGACAATTGTTACGTGCAGCAATATAACAATATAACGAGAATATTAATATTCATGGTAATATCACAATCCACTTTCCTGTTTTTTCTCATCAAATCCAAAATTAAATCTGTATCTTCTCTTTATTAATATTACTCCTAATCATAAAGCTAAATATCATTTCAGAAATATATAATTTATGGCAGAAGGAAACAGTCACACGTTTTGATCATTGGGTTTCGCAGCACAACAAATAAATTCTTGTAGCATCAAATATTCTTCGTTAAAAAGTCAAATTTGATGCAAGGGCCTTACGATCGCTTACCTGTCGCCAAGCTACAACACACTTTCGAAAGTTAGACGAAACACAGTACAGTAATAATACACTGGTTCGTGAACATGCCACAGTTTCACAGGATATTAGCCAACTTCTCAATTATTTTGGATATTAGCCAAAATTGTTTCACGTTTGCTGCCTTCCCAAATGCATTTTTTGACAATCGGCTTCCATAGGGACCTTGTTTGGGGTGTGTACCATCACGAGAAACTGTTTTCTCGATTTTGGTAAAAATAGCATATTAGCCTATTTTTGAATTATGGGCAGTTCGGTACTTCAGAGGTGAGGGCTGTGCATGTTAATGATGCTGATGTTGGAGAAACGGCCCTTGATTCTCAACTTGCACATTCGAAGGCTGATTGGCCACCACCGAATCACCCGTTTCCGCATCTCGCCCATCACTATAAAAGCTGTTCCCAGCTCATGCGTGTTGCGGAACTCTGGTAGATGGCATGACCATCCCGGAACGTACGTACCATTGACCCCTTCCAGCACACTGCCTGCAGCGCTACGACGTCGAATCTGCGGAACTTCGGAAAGCACTCGTGTGCTCCCTTGGAAATTGAGAGACCGGCAGTTCCACGGCCCGAGTTTCCAATCGCTTGTCCGTTTTCGTCGCATGGCTCTGTGATTACTCGATCTTCTCTTGATTGCTCGTATCCCAGCTGGCACCGCGTGGAGGTCGGGATAGAAGTGGCTGGATAAGAGGCTAAAGACTACATGTGGTGTCTATTTTGTTTCAGTAGGCGCACTTGGCCCCAAAGGTATGCATTATCCAGCCGTTCAGCCAGCCACTGAAATATATGTTGCCTTAAAACTTACCAACAGATGGTGAGTCTGCAAGTTATACTTCCGGAACTTTTCGAGAGATGCCCCTGTCGAACGCTAATTTGGTTTTCACCGTCGAAGGATTCTGTTAACGGTCTTAATCTGAACAATAGAACACGGTAGAGCACTTTGTGTGAGAAGTTGAGCAACGTAATGCCTTGATAGTTGCAACAATCCAGTCGATGGCCCTTCTTGTAGATTGGGCATCTGAGGGCTTACATCCAGTCGTTTGGCATTAATTCACTTCCCGTTTTTAAAAGTTCCGTCAAGACACCATCCTTCTTATCGGTCACACCGCTTTCAGCTTAATCGCCTTTTTGGCCTTCTCCTGTGTTTCCTTGGCTCTATAGCTTGTTCGTCGCTCATGAACCTCATCCTGTTTTGCTCATCCTGCTCCTTACCATTCATTAGCGCCGGAAAGTGCTCTTTCCACTTGGCTGCAACCGTCGGTTTATCCGTAAGCAGGTTGCCATCCTTTTTATTACACATCACTGGCACAGGGAAATTCCTACTTCTGACTCTGTTGACCGTTCTACAGAAGCTCCGCACGTCATTCCTAGCAAAGTTGTCGTCTGCGCTGACGAGCAGCTGCTTCGCGTGCTGGCGCTTCTTCCGACGGTGGACTCTTTTTTAGGCATCTCTTGCCTCCCTGGATTCCTCCCTGTTTTGACGCATAGTAGTGAGCTTGCAGTACCTGGCACGGTTTTTCTCATCCAATAGCACCGTGAATACTACTCCACAGCCCATTGATGTCTACCACTCGTTCCTCCTGCTGCTCTGCGATCCGTTGATCGCCACGCCCTCTGCTTTCAACCGCTGTACATTAAAACGCCCCGTCCTCTCTGTGCGAGATTTCAGAACGTTCGAAAACCATGCGCGGATCTTACAAACGACGAGATAACGATCAGAATCAATGTTTGATCCCCGAAAAAAACCTAACACTTGAAAAGTGCCGATCGTCAATCAGTACGTGACCGCTCCCAGGCTCCTCCATTTGGATGCCTGCAGGTGTGTCCGCTGCTTAGTCTGCAGTAGATGTGGTACTTGAAAGGAGTGTGTGCAATAGGGCCACCGAAACACCGAGTCACCTAAATTTTACTCCCTGCCGCTGTAGTACTTCGTTGAGAGATCGGACGTTCCAAATACCGTTCGTTCACCGTTTTCTGTTCCTGTGTTCGTAGCCTATGTTTTTACCGATTGATCCGTTCCGTATTCCTAATTCGTTGTTCGTAATTGGTAGAGGTTTCGGTATGCTAGCTTACCAGCGTCGCGATACCTACATCCTGCTGATGCGACGGCTATCTTCGGTGTAGCAACTGGTTACAGCATTTCATGACTCAGCCGCCCGCTCCGAGTTCGACGCTGTTGTACGCCGCTTCTGACATGGGACACAGTAACACACGAGCCCCCCTTCCCAGTCAGCTGACGACCAAAGTTTCCACCGGGGGTTGGTTACTCGATCTCCACTAAGGTTACTCCACTAAGGTTACCCGGTCGGCACCACGATGAGGTTGGAATAGAAGTTGAATGACTAAATTAGGGTCTACAGGTTACACATGTCCAGCCATTTACCAACCAAACGTTTCTAAGCGTCAACATGTCAACATGTCAAAATGTCAAAATATCAAAATGTCAACATGTCAACTTATCAGCATGTCAACTTATCAGCATGTCAACTTATCAGCATGTCAAAATGTCAACATGTCAACATGTCAAAACGTCAAAACGCCAAAACGTCAAAACGTCAAAATGTGGAAATGTCAAAATACCATACCGTCAAAATATCGGAATGTCACAATATCATAATGTCAAAATATCAAAATGTCAACATGTAAACACGTCGACTCGTCAAAATGTCAAATGGAAATTGACATTCGATGTCAAAATGTCATAACACTAAAATGTCAAAATACCAAAACGTCACAAATATTAAAATGTAAATATGATGAAGTGCAACAATTTCATAGTAACAGAATATTAAAAAATCAAAATGACAACATGTAAACATGTCAAAACCGTCCGAATGCCGAAATATTGGAAAATCAATATCAAAATGTCAAATTTTCAAATTGTCATATTGTGAAACTAACACAATGTGAAACTGTCAAAATATCAAACTGTGAAAAGAGAAAAACTGTTAAAATGTTGAATGCCACCAACAAATTAAAAGTCAGAGAGCACTATCAGCACTATGAGGTCAACAATTCAAAACATAGATCATCAAAGAATTGAATAGCTTGAACTATTATGATGTCTAACAACAACAGCAACGTTATATTACGTTAAAACACGTCAATCATCGGTGACAAAGGACGAGTAAAAAGATTGTTTATATACTACACGGACAATAGTGAGATTAAAAATCTTCCATGTCTTTACAGACCCTAACTTCTTCAGAAGCGTACATATTGTTTCCGGTAGACAAACCGCAGCAAGTTTTTCTCCACTCAACCGTAATACAACATAATGTGTACCACAATAAAACTGTCCACTCATTCCCTCTTTTCCCGTGTTAGATCTGTTGACTGTTCGTAACGTACATCGTAAACATTACAACTTACAAGATAAACCGATTATATGGATTATGAGATTAACGAGAGTAACTATGGTACTCAATTAACAGGAAGTATACAGTCAACACAACACATTAAGAAGCGACAAACAGAATTTACCCACCTGTGGACTATTATAATTAACAGCATTGTAACGATAGCCTTGTGATTTTAGCAATATTTTATTAATCAAGAGAACAATTTTTGTATGAACCAAAACAATAGCAATGCTTCAATAGTATATTCCCTTTTATGAAACAAAAAAGACCCTCTTCATGTTACAGTCTTTTATTGATTGTATTCAAATCAACTGTAACGAATACTAAATTATATTTCAAGCATATTATAATTTCATTTCCTTGTGTCTCATTTCCAATTTTCAGCTCACCACTGCGTAGAATAGGCCATAGGAAACTGGGAAGGCTTTCCGCATCCCAGCCGGCTAGTATCTGGCCCCGTGCTGGGATACAGTAAGGGGCACTCCTGAGAAACGATGGCAGTCAATTTATCATCCATCCTGATCGAATCACTCTACAATGGAAATTATTCGATATTGGAAAATTACACAAGCGACGGCTTCGTGACCTCACGGTGGCCAGGAACGTTTCTGCCAGCAACCGAAATATCACCCGTGTCGGGACCAAACGTTGCCATCCCTACATCGTCCTTCAGCTGGGAAAACGCATCCCAGTTGCAGCGGCATCCGTCTTCGTCGTCTTACTTATCGACTCTGGCAACGTTGGCGACGGATATTATCGTGGAGACGAACTTGATAGCGAACGTTACTCTTTCTCTGGAACAGTGCGGTCAGCTGAACGTGACGGTTGGCCCGGATGGTACTAGCAGCAGCCATCCGGGAATCGTATGTCTGCCTCACGCACCGGCCTTGTCCAAATCAGCCATCATCCGAGTGATTGTACTGTCGGCAATGGCATTTGTTTCATTGCTGGGCAACATTGCTACCATGTGCAGTATTCAGCGAGACCGCAAAACTCGACGACTGGCCCGGCACAACTGGAGTGCCATTTACTCGCTCATATTCCATCTCTCGATTGCCGACCTTCTGGTGACCGGCTTTTGCATGATAGGGGAGGCGGCTTGGAGCTACACGGTGGAATGGATGGCCGGTATGGTAGCTTGTAAGCTGTTTAAGCTACTGCAGATGTTCAGCTTGTATTTGTCGACGTACGTGCTGGTGCTGGTTGGAGTCGATCGCTGGGTTGCGGTCAAATACCCAATGAAGTCGCTCAACACGGCTCGCCGCTGCCATCGCTATTTACTCGGTGCTTACTCATTGTCGTTCCTGCTCAGCATTCCGCAGGTGAGTGGAAAACACTGGCTGTGTAGAAATGAAACTGATTTACTGTCGCAAACAAACAAACAGAATTGATTAGGCAATCACAAGTCGTCAGTTCAATGCGCAGGGCAAATGTTTGAAAATTTAGAACGAATGAATGTGTTGACAGGTTGGTGAAGTCTACAAAACACTTTCCAGTAAATAATAAACACCAACCGATCTGACATGGAAACAATGTGTTGGATTTTGCGATTGTTATTTTCTCTCTGTCGTTTGAATTGAATGAATTATTTTCGTATGCATCAATTTTAATGAATTTGAATAACATTTTTGTAATTCATAATAAACTGATAGATAAGGTAGTAAATAGTATGTAAATAATTCAATAATGGATTTAGCATTCGTTCGTGGTTCAAAATCAAGTGGTATGTTTAGCGGCCAATCATCTTTTATAGGCGGAAACTATGTTGAAGTTTTGTTTTTTAATTGAAATTATACAATTAATGTAGCGTCCAATCGATAAATATTGAATTTAAGACAATAGAGACGGTCTCTTAGTATTCTGATATGCTTTCTATTGAAAGGAAATCTAAGTAAATTTACCAATGGTAAAACCTGATCCTTGTAACTATATTAAATTTGGGGTTATCCGGAACGTGTCGAGACATGCCTGGACGTGACCAATTATGCTTTGCACGGAATCCATAGAACGCACAACTTTATTCGTTTTTTACCTTTCTACATACCGCAGTTTACGCTTGAGCTGGGCTTACTTGGTTGTTTCGATAGTACGGCTGATAGCTGTACGACGTGTAACCGAGCCATAGAGAAACGGTTTCAAGCAAAATGTATGAAAAATTACATTAGTGACAGGGATGTGGTATAATCTCCCAGGTGTACTCGAAAGTTTTCCTTTCTTACTGACATCTTGCATCTCACGTGATACTGTAACGTTAGAACACTCACAGAAAAACGATAATAAGGGTAGTGTCCTGTCTCGCGTTGTACAAAAAGGATGAATCCTAAAGTTTCATTCCATAAAGATTGCGGATAAAAAACAAATCTATTTTTTTGTTTTTCCATTATTTCGCCGATAATTTCAGTTTCAGTTCTTATGACATTGACCAACAATAAAAATATGCAAAATTTACACGATTTTTTCAATAAAATAAACCATTTTTGACAATGTTTTTCATCACTGCTGCAATATTCATCCTACTTCAATATTCGTCCTACTGTATTCTATTTTTAAAGACAGCAGCCGCTCAACGTCGTAGTCATGGGCACGCTTCTAAAAATGACTGTAAGACAGTGACAACAAATTTCAAACTAATCCGTCTCTCATTATATTGCACAACTCTCCTTGCTCCCCATACGTTCGGTAAACTGTCCGACAGCGACTGACGATAGCACACACATGCAATGCCAAACGGGCTGTTATTTTTCATCTCCTCATGAATGACGGTTCTTCCAAGCTGTCGCTACCGACAGCCTTCACAGCGCGAAATCCTGCGGCATAAATCCGAACGGGCTGTCTGATGATTATGATTCACGGGAGTAAGGCCGATGCTATAATGCAAGCGAGGCAGCGCGAAACACGTTTTTCTCATGTGGGGAATAATATCAACAATGGGAAAATATATGAAACGATTTGCTTCGACTTAATCATGGCATCGGCCTAAGAAAGAGAACAAAAGAAGGAGTGTGAGTCATCGATAACAGCCGCAGCCGATCAGTAGGCTGTCAACAGCGCAGGCCAAACCAACAGGACATCCTCGAAATAAACAAAACATGGCTGTCATGTCTGATCGAACAAAATACATGCGCAAGAATGAGCTGTCGTGTACAACACAAGACAGCTTCGTTGCCGGTGTTAGCTTTAGCTGTATCTGAGCTCTCATGAATAGCATATTAATAAGGCTGTTAGAGTAGAAAGAGAGGACAGTTGTCAGTATAGTCTCACACCGCAGTCTTTTCCCGAAGGACGTGGGTTTCTGATTTTTATATATCAGCTAAAAAGGTGATTTTTTATTTGGAAAACATGATTTGCAATAAAATATATCGTTGTCCTTCGATTTTTAAACGAAGAAAAAAATCCTTCTAAATTACTTGAATGACAGTTGGTACATGGGCGACTGTCATTCAAGCGATTTCGAGCAACTACTTACCTACTTACTTTCCTGGTGAATAACCTCAGGATTTCACCTGCGTCACAATTTTACGCCAAGGCAGTCGGTCCATAGCAGCTGGTTTCGAATTTCTTGGGCGGCCTACACTTCTGCGCTGGTTGCGCTCCTACGTCTTGTAAAAACCGACAAACACCATTTTCGCGGGATTGTTGTCCGTTATTCTTACAAACATTTCCCGTCCATTGTATCCTTCCAGCTTCAGCGACTTTCTGAATACTGGGCTCGCCGAAGATTTACGCTAGCTCGTGGTTCATTCTTCGCCTCCACATGCCATCTTCACATACTCCGCCGAAGAAGCTCCTAAGCAGACGTCGTTCAAAAACGGGTAGTGCTTGGAAGTCCTCCTCAAGCATTGCCCATTAGGGTGGGGAAAAATGATCGATTTTCCAGAACCATGTTTTTTTGGTTCCTTTTGGTGCCCCAAACAACCCTAAACTTACCTGAAGTCGACTGGTTTTGTCTCCGCTTGGCGCATTGCATTTCAAATGTGTATGAAAATTTATATGGGAAAACCTACTTTTTTGCATTTACCTTTCTAGAGAGCTCAATAATGCTCTAATAATGCACTTAATTATGTTGAAGTATAGTATTTTGGATGCCTAACAACTTTGCAGAGGACACTGAAGAGCAAGAATGTCCCTAATAAGAGCTATACCTGTTCAAAGTTAAGTATGTCGATTTAAATGCAGAAAATCTTGTTTTCTGCCAACATTACCAATGTACCGGCGTCAGTAGGATTCCCATCAAAAGTAACCTGTCGTTACGAGTTTGTACACTCAGCTGGATCAAGCAAACAAATTTAGGTCAATATTCTAGGCGTAAAAAGAATCTACAACATGTTTCAGAGGTTACTTCTGACGGAAATCTGACTGACGCCGGTACACTGGCAGTGCTGGAAGAAAAATTTATTTGCAACATAAATTTCGACATACTCAACTTTGAACAGCTCTAGCATTTTTTTGGGACACCTTAGCTCTCTAGTGTCTTCGGCCAAGTTGTTAGGCATCAAAAAACCAATGGTTTGTGCCATTTTGAGCTCTTTAGAATGGAAAATGCATAAAAGTTGGTTTTTCCATACAAATCTTCATATAAATTTGAAATGAAATGCGCCAAGCGGAGACAAAACCAATCGACTTCCGATAGATTAAGGATTGTTTGGGGCCCCAAATAAAACAAAATAAAAACGTGGTTCTGGCTTTCTGCTGTCAAGTTTCGTTTTTTTTCCATATAACGATTCCCCCCTTACTACCCATGTTACGGACTACCGGTCTTATGAGCGTCTTGTACATGGTGCACTTTGAATTCACAAGCTTGGTACGGGGCGAAGTTTGTCAGATCACAACGTCTTGTGTTCGTAGTGGGCACGGCTTCCAGCTTCAATACGGATTTCTCTGCGGCAGTTGTTGTCTGACGTTATCAATGATCCCCCCTAGAATTCATCTCCGTCAATGCTGACGCTACTCTCTATGCGAGTCCTATCGCACTCGGTCCCCCTTATTGCAGATATTTGATAACCACTTTCAGTCCAAACTTTCCTGAATCACTGTTCAGCTTGGTGTACTGTTCTGCAACTGCCTGGAACGTCCTTCCGATAAAGTTCATGTCGTCAGCGAAGCAAATGAACTGGCTGGATTTATTGAAGATCATGCCCCGCATATTGTAGGCCGCATGTTTCATAACACCTTCAAGCGCAATGTTGAACAAGACGGAGGAAAGACCGTCGCCTTGTCGAAGTCCCTTGCGTGTTTAAAACGGGCTTGATACCGCACCCCAAATTTTCACACAGCACTGGACATCATCCACCGTGGTCTTAATCAGTCTTATTATTTTCGCAGGGAAACCGTTTTCGTCCATAACGATTCAAAGCTCTACGCGGTCGGTAGTGTCGTAAGCGGTATTAAAATCGATGGTGCGTTGGGACTTGGTATTCGTGACACTTTTGGAGGATCTGCCGAGCGCAAAGATTTGGTCCGGCTAAAATGGCTGCTTTCAAGGTACTCCAGCAGACCTTCGAAAGGGCTTCGGTAAGCTCTCCCTCATTCGGCAGCGCTGCCCCATAGCTTTGCGAGTACTCAGTAGCGACTTCGAAGAGATTAGGTACCTCCAGATCATAACGTGACGGGCGGTTGTTGTTGACAACCGAAAGTCTTTCAAGAGATCAAGAGATAATAGTCAGAATCGACGTTTGCGCCACGATAGGTTCGAACTTCGATAATGCCCGAGAAGTTCCTTCCGTCAATCAAAACGTGATCAATTTGTGTTTTAGTCTGTTGTGGTAATCTTAAAGGCGGCGAAATCAATGTGTCGAAGGCCGTTTTTCGTGAGACGGTATGCGCTGCACTTTTCAATAACCGGTTTAAATTTTTCCTCCTGGCCATCTGATCTCAGCTATCGTAAGTACACTCCAGCTGCGTGTAAAAGACATCCTTATCTTCAACGTTACTTCCTAGGTGGACTGTGACTGTGCTCGTTTATGATACTGACGTTGAAAAAACGGCCCCAGCCTCACATTCTATTGTCGATTGGCTATCACCCAATCACGAGCTTCTGCATTTTGCCGCAGCTCTGGCAGTTGGTGTAACATATGTATGTACCGATACTCCCTTCCAACAAACCTCCTGAACCGTTGCAATGTCGAACTTGCGGACCCTTAATAAGTCGGAAAGAGCGCGGATACTTCCCGAATAATTAAAAGACTTGCAGTTCCATGATCCGAATTTCCAATAGTTGTCCGTTTTCGTTGCCTAAGTCTATGCCGATTTTTCCAGTCCGTATCAACATTACTTGCTTCCTGTAATAATTCTTTTTACGACTAGCTTATAAGGCCTGGTCACTGTGGAATAGATGGGAACGAAAGAGCCGATGAACTGGCAAGACTTGGATCGTCTCATCAGTTCATAGGACCAGAACCCTTCTGTGGTCTATCCGCTTGTTCCCTTAGAATGGAACTAAAAGCATGGGAAAAAAAGTGGAATCCTACTGGACAAACACCTTCATCGGTAGGCAGTCGAAACGTTTCATCACTCCGAACGTTTCTATGACTCGTAAAATACTGGATCTTTCAAAAAAAAGATCTCAGCACGTATACTGGTTTAATAACAGGGCATTGTCCGAGCCGTTATCATTTGAAGGTTATGAAAAAACTTCAAGATGATACATGTCGAGTATGTGGCATGGAAAAAGAAGACTCGGACCATCTGTTATGCCGAAGTCCGGCAATTTTTATCAAGAGATATAAGTTCTTCGAGAGAGGTCTTATGGAACCCTCTGAAATCTGGAGAACAAATCCCAGTACGATTGTGCGCTTCATATGAAGTATAATACCGGACTGGACTAATGCTATTGGCCAGACTCTAACGACCACTTCCAATAGTGATACGTTATCCTGACTTAGCAAAATTAAAAAGGGTGAATATGTCACAAAATATCAAAAAATTGGTCGCAGTGACGAAAATACCCAACACGGGAAAAGAAAAAAAGGCCTGCAACAACTCTCAGTCTCGCCGGAGGAGCACCGTGACATCACTGTTTAGAGTCGCTGGTTCCAGGACGGTGATCAACCGTTCCTAACATGAAGTAAATGTATGAATAAACTGGTAGTCATTTTACGGTACCAACAGTTATTTCTCGGATAAAATTTTTAAGGTTCGCAACATTTGAACAGACAAAACCGCAATATTTTTTGCACAGTTTTAAGTGATGACCTTTTTGCGGGACAGGGGAAGTACAATCTGGATTAGTTATGAACAATCTGGAAGATTCACCATTAAATCTGTCTGTCTAGAGGGGATACATGCTCAAAAATTTTAAATACTGATAACTGATAACGCTGCCTGTGTGTTTAAAAAAACAATGAAATTGTCTTGAATACTTACAGAGAGAATATAAGCAAAAACCAGGCGGATGGGTAGGAGATGGAAAGAAGGAATATAAAAAAAAAGTGGAAGAGGTTGTTTATAAGAAACGACCGCAAGGTTAACGTAGAATTACGACATTACACTTGCCGCAAAATTCAGACCGCCGTACGTTTGCAGCTCCAAGTAAATTGTTACATTCCTCTTGTCAACCTATCGTTGCCTTCTAAAGGCAACAATATAACATGTATCGTGTGTTGCACGGCTTGAAGGAAGAAGATGTTCCCGGTCTCGTATCGGATATAAGGGTCGCAATTTTGCTGTGATGTCAAGCAACAACCGTCTTCTTCAAGACGTTACATATTTGTTAATGAAGTGTTATGAATTTTCTAAAACGGACTCAGCGCCGTGAGCAGAACTTGCTGAGCTTTTCTGTTTAGAATCGGATTTGTTTCGCATATACCGCTTGTGATGCACAGTGTTAATGAATCGTAATATACATAACACTGCTGCGCAATTGCAGCAGCATCAAACTGCAATCAAAGTTGCAATTTTGTAATAACCATTCATTATGCTCCTCCAAATATATTTAGTAACCTTGAAAAAGACTGGTTGCTGCAGTTGCAAATTTAATTCAATTATCGCATCAATGCTTCATGGCCCAGATAGCGCGCGATATTCGCTCTGACAAAGATTGTTTTCGCGCGTTGTGGAATGGGATAACTGAAAAAATAGGTGCAACGCTATTTATTTATTTATTTATCTGGTATATTCACCAACAGGCAGGCAGGTGCCCAAATGGTGTAACTTAAAGCTAAAAATTAAAATATCTTCAGAGAGTCAATACAATATTACATATTACAAACAATATAACATTTGTCAGATCTTGAAAAAAATAAACGATATCGCCGACGAAGGTATGACTAAAGTCGCATGGAAGCAGATCGTGCGTGTTTGATACTGCCGACGGTAGACATGAGTATGAAGGTGGAAATTCTGCTGTGATGTCGAACTATAACCGTTTTGTTTTAAGACGCAATAGCGTAAGTGCTGCATTTCTATTATCTGCTGCCATCCAGCACTAGAACAAGTATATATTACAACCGGCCCCCAACACATTCTAGAGGCAATGTTGAATTTCTCTTGTCTTGCGAATGCTGAAATTTGCGGTTTTCCGTCTGTTACACATGATGAAAAATCTTAACTACTTCAATCACATAATTGTGGAGCACCAACAGGTGCTATTATATCTGACAACAGTAACAAACTGGCAAGTTTGTTCAATTATCATCATTCCGGATAACCATTCGCCGATGATTCTAGTTCTCCCGTTTTCTTCAGTAGAATTGCCTGCCATTTCCAATAATTCTGCAGCTACCGAAAACTCCATAACAGCCGCCAGATAGTCAGGTGCTTAAGTATCAACGCGCCCAGCGCGATCAGCCAGAAATTGAAACCCGGCTTTTCTTCTTTCTTCACGATCAGCAACCAACGTCCGTGTGGAATCGGCACAATCATGGAATGAATTATACCTAAAACACAAAGCGCGCATTCTTAGTCAACTAGGTATATTCTGTCGACGTTGTTAGGGAAAGAAGCATTGTGCGACCAATCAGAGGTTGACATTTGCGTTTCGACAAGGCTTGACAATTTTCAAAAGTACAATCGTTCGAACAATCAGATTACAACTTTCTGCATTTGGACGGGTGCTTGGTTGATTTTCCAATCGATTACCGCAAAAATGACGAAAATCGGTTGGAAACTGACTGAGCTTAAAACGGTTGAAAATGGACAATTTTTGTGACGCTCTCGATGTTTTTGGTTTTTGAAATTGGATCCCTGTAATGAAATTGGTCGCCTGTATATGTTGCCGTAAGACGTAATTCTACGTAAAAAATCATGCCGCGTTTCTGTAAATTTAGCGATTTTTCATTATCCTTCTGAATTTTCGACGACGCTAACTGTTTTGTTCAACCTCAATTAATAAGCCTAAATTTGAAACATCCAGAGTGAAACGCTTCGAAACGACTTCGTTACTAGAATGAGTAGCAGACTGAGTTGCCAAATTAATTTTCAAGTACATAGATGCAATCGTACAAATTCCTCTGTATAATATTTTCATCTCAAAATAATTGGAACTTCGACGAATTTCGTACCCAGACAACCGCAGAATAATCGGCTAATTAAATTTCTCTTCTTCACCGGCGGGATACAGTTGCTTACTGTAATCTTGTTCCACCCACCCGTCATCCAGCTTCTGTTTATTTCGATAAATCCCGACTCGAAGCTATGAATACCAGCAAATATGAATTAATTACCGTCCCGGGTTTCAGCTGGTTAAAACATATAAAACTAGAATTATTCATACCAATTTAGCACAACCAACCAGAAATCGAGAGTGGGAAGCTCTTCCAAACCCTGTTACGGCTGATGAAATGCTACACAGTAGCTTTATTTGGGATACACCGAATTTCTGCCAACTATGTGCTCATTATGAGAAATAAATGCTACGCATTTTCAGATGGAAACGTAGCTAAACCTCGGTTTCGTGGTTCGCCTCACACAGTTTTTAATTTCCATAGAAAATTACAAAGTATGTTCTCCCAGTCAGATTTAACTTGAAAATAAACCTTCATTTGCACTTTTTTTTTGTGGCCACATCTAGATCGGATTTTTAGTTTGCTGGATTTGATTTTATCAACGATAAATTAGTCAAACTTTCTTTTCTTTCATTGGATCTGAGACTGTCGCTTGCAACTATTTCGAAATACAATATAAACCTGAAAGCCGTTTTCATTCATATAATAACTCTTGTAGTACTTTTCCGTGAGCAAAGGATGCAGTCTTTTATTTTATCCACTAAGTATACAGACACAGTTAATTTACAAAATTGAATGTAGCAAAAGCAAACTGAAAATGGAAAATCAATGGGTACATCTGGTTTCATAAAGAACAAACGCTCAAATTTCTCAAGATCCAATTATTCAACAAAAAAAAATTCGGGTTTTTGAGGAAGAGTGATCTGATTTGACCGCCGAATGTTTCGTAAACCTGCAAAGGCACCTTGGCCTTCCTGATTCGTGTGACTATATCAGCTTTGGTATCACCATCAGGCTTTGTTCGGCTCTAAAGGTATTGATAAACATCTACCAGCGCAACCTATTGTTCCGCTACTGTGAAGTTAGGGGAATTTTCAGTATTGATGAACGCTTTTTCAAAGTCAACGAACACCAGTAGAATAGAGTCCTGGAATTCATTGATCTGCTCCAATATTATGCGGGGTGTTGTGATATGGTCTACACATGATCGGTCAGCACGGAATCCATCTGGCTGCCGCCGGAGGGTACCATCGATCTTCTCCTGGATCGGGTTAAGGATTACCTTACACAGAGTACCATGAGAGTACAGAGCAACGTGCTGCCACACCAGTTACCGCATCCAGTTAAGTCTCGTTTTTTGGTAACTTCGACCATTATGCCCTGCATCCAGTCCACCGGAAAAGTTGCGGTTCCCCATGTATTGCTAAATAGCTGATGCATTATCCGCTCTGACAAAAATGGGTCGGCTTTGAACAACACGGCGGAAATGCAGTCTATTCCTCGTGCTTTGTTGGATTTTATACTTCTGATTGCCGCTCCAATTTCATCAAGCGATGGCGCTTTGAAATTGGCGCCATCGTTGACGGGCATTTGTCTTAGCTGCTCTGGTTCGCGCTCGCTCAATGCCGGCTTTCGCCTCTTTCCACTCGACGACTTTCCTCCAGGTTTCATCCGAAATCCACTCCCTCCGCTCGCTGCGCGTTTTGCTGAGGATTTCATCACTTGTCGCGATGAAAACATTTGCGATGCTGATCCACTGCTCTTCGACGATTGCACTAGCAGGCAACTCCGAGGCTCGGGATTGAAGTTGTTCGACACAGGCCCTTTTCACCTAGGTATTCTTCAGTCGGTGGACGTTGTAACGACACCCAACTGTCTCCTCTCGTCGTTAAGCACGTACGACGAGCAGACATATCTCAGCGATAACAAGTCCAAGTTGCAATATTGGTTTTATCAAAGTTTTATAGTGCTTATTACTACCAAAATAGCTCTGAAACTTTGATATAAATAATGCAATTTCGGATGCAATGTCAGCGCTGCGCTTGTTGCGTACATCAAGAAGGCTTCTTCTCCATTTTCGGTTGATACAAATGTCCTCCTTCGGAATTTTCTCGATCACACAGCTCAGCTAGCTGTAGAAACTCTCTTTCTCCTGCAGATCGGCAGCATCTGTTGGCGCATAGCGCTGGATTGCAGTAAAGTTTCTAACCCGTGTTCTAAATCTGGTCACGATTATTCTTTCGTTTATTACTGTCCACTTCATCAAGGCCGCATGTGCCCCTGGGCTTAGCAGGAATAAAACTCTTCTTTCTCTAGTAGCATTTTCACCACGTTTACCAGAGTCGAGCAAGACTTGCCCCGATGATGTCTTGTGTTCGCCAGTACCCGTCCAATGGACTTTGCTTAGTCCCAGGATTCCAAGCTTCAGGTGGCTAGTTTCACTTCCAAGTTGAGCCAGCTTACCCTGCTGGGCAAGGGTCAGAAAATTCCTTGTTCCGATTCGTGTTTCCAAGCTAAAGGTAGTTTCCAAAGATCTAGATAAATTTCTTCTTTCATTTTCTGTAACTTTTTTAAGTTTTCGGGTACAGTTGTTAGGCTGAAATCCCTATCCCACTAACAGGGCTGCCATCTTAAAGTGTGCGTGATCCCCCGTTGAAACGGTTTATTTGATTCGTGTGATGTCTTCGGCAAAGCTGTAGATATTAGTTTTGAAGTTCCAAAAAAAAACACAATCACATAAAGGTGTATTCAGGAGAAGAAGAAAAAGGATCGTTTGACTGGTGTGATGTATTCGACAAAGTTGAATAACGTTTGCTGTGAAAAATGGACTTTTTTCAGATGGTAATGAGAAAAAACTAAGACAGATAATTGAGTTGAATAAAATTCCTATTAATGGTATTTATATCATCTTATTTGCAAAAAAATCTACGCCCTTGCGAGCGGCCATCCGGCAGTTAACAACGGCGAAAGTTCCGGCAGGAAACATTCGCCATGGCGGAAGAAAACATGCGTGTAGGCATGTTTTTAGGCTCTTTCTTCGTTTTTTTTTAATAATTCTTCCTCCGTTTTCGCGAGAAAATTGTTGGAATAGATCTTGCGCTCCAAGTTTGCTCAGAAATTCTCAATGGGACGCAGCTAGGGGACGTTGGGCGGATTCGCCGACTATAAATTTCCCCGTTCACGGCCAGCCCAGAGCGAAAGAAGAGCGGCTTTGACATCCTCAACTTGCTGATTGTCAGTCACAGCAGCACCTTCTTGGGGAACTTGGTGTGTGAAATAAATTTCACCTCGGAGCTCACTTCCTTCGTGGGAGAAGTGAAATACGAAATGCCCTGCCAGTCGTTGCCATCCAGGGTGAGATAGGTCTCGTCGTCCATCACCTCTGCCACGTCGCGATTCGCCGGGAAAATCGACTCGACCATCTTATTCAACTGCTGTTGCTGCGTCATTGCCTGCAGCTCCGAGACCAGTGGACGGGACTGCCGCTTCCTGACATGTATGTCCATGTTCTCCAGATACTTTTTCACTGTTTTACCGCATGCACCAACCTCCCGGCCAAGTGCACGCAGCGATTTAGCCACTTTTCCCTCGGTGAAGCTTCTTGTCGCTCAGGGTCGTCGGCCGTCCGGAACCGGGTTTTCTTTCGATGCTCTGACCGTTGTCCAATAGTGTCAAGATGTTGTAGATGCCTTAACGGACACACCACAAAGTGCCGCACGATGTCCGTTTTTTACGCGGCGGAGCACCGTTCTATGAATGCACACACTTCTGAACGGAGCAGCTTTGACTGATAGAGCCGTCAAATTATTTTTGCTAACTCATGGGTCGGTTGGCGAATGGTTGGACACGTGTCATTTGAGATCCTATTGTGGTCATTCACCTTTGTCCAGCAACCCCAATCCCAACCTCCACGTGGTGCCGACCGGGATACGAGTAACCTTAGCGGAGATCGGGTAACCAAGCCCCGGTGGAAACTTTGGTCGTTTGCTGACTGGGAAGGGGGAACGGCTGTTACCCCATGTTAGAGGCGGCGTAAAACAGCGTCTGATCCGGAACGGGCGGCTAAATCATAAAATGCCAGGCCTCGCCACTCGGTACTTGGAATGTAAGGACTCTACTCGAACCGGCACGCGTAAGTATCCTGGCTAGAGAGCTGCGGAAGTTGAATGTGGAGGTTGCAGCTTTCTAAGAGGTGCGGTGGCCGAAATCGGGAGAATGCAAATTCCGGGTAGTAGATCCTATTGCGGACACTTCATTTAAGTACCACATCTACTTTAGCGGCGGCGTGAAAGCAGAGAGAGGAGTCGGTTTCGTGCTAATTGGAAAACAGATGAAGCGTGTCATTAGATGGAGGCCGATCACTGACTTCTTCAACTACAGCCTAATAAATGTGCACGCACCGACCAACGATAAACCCGATGACGAAAAGGTGGAGTTCTATGAGCTCCTGGAAAAGACATACAATGAGTGACCAGGACACGATATAAACATTGTCATCGGAGATGCAAATGCACAGGTCGGGCAGAAAGACTTCTTCCGCCCCGTAACTGGTAGGGAAAGCTTCCACTCTACTACGAACGACAATGGCCTGAGGCTTATTAGTTTCGCTGCAGCTAGGGGGATGGCTATCTGTAGCACTTGGAATAGCAGAAAGGAAAGCTTTGCTCTCAAATTGACCACGTACTGATTGATGGACGGCACTTTTCAGACGTTACAGACGTGAGTTCGTTCTTTGGACTGAACGTTGACTTGGATCACTATCTCGTAGTAGCCAAAATCCGCGCCCGGCTGTCCAACGTGTTGAAATCCAAGGCAACGAGGAGGATGCAGTTGAACATCCAGCGGCTATCAACTGAAGAAGTAGCTGCAGAGTACTCACAGAAGGTTGAAGAACGGATTGAGGAAAGAGTTGAGGGGAACCTGAATAAACAGTGGAGACACGTCCACAGTTCGATCAGCACTACAGCGCGAGAAGTGTTGGGTACAACTGCGGCAGCTGCGTCCAATGAGTAGTTTAACGCTAAATGCCAGCGAGTGACGGAGGAGAAGAACCGCGCCAGGGGTCACATGTTGGCCACGGCTGTGACTCGTCAGAGCATGGGTAAATATCGAGATGCTAGAGCCGCGGAAAAGAGACTCCATCGCCGGAAGAAACGACAGCATTGGGAGCGTATTATTGCGGAGGCGGAAGGTTGCTTCTCCAGGCACGATGCGAGGAGCTTCTACAAGAAGGTCAACGGAATCAGGAGTCGAAACGTGTCAGCCCCTGTCATGAGCAATGATAGGGAGGGGAACCTGATAACCGATATAACAGAGGTGGCCAGGCGTTAGAAGAAACACTTCAGTGTGCTGTTGATCGGTGAGGGAAATAGTGGTGTCGAAAGGAGCAGGATGACTATTGAGAATGATGGTCAAGCTGTGGATCCACTATCCATGGATGAGGTGAAGAAAGCAGTTACAGGTGACCTTTGTTTGCGAGTACCAATGCGGTTTTCGAGGGGGACGCTCCACGACGGACCAAATGTTTACCTTGCGGCAAATCCTCGATTAATTTCGAGAATTCAACTTGCAGATGCACCATCTGTTCATAGACTTCAGGGCAGCGTACGATTCAGTTAAGAGAAATGAGTTATGGCTGATTATGCTCGAACTTGGCTTCCCAGCAAAGCTGATAAGGCTGATACGTGCCACCCTTGAAGGTTCTACATCAAGCGTCAGTATAGCCGGTGAGATATCGGACTCTTACGTGACGTTAGATGGTTTGAAGCAGGGTGACGGGCTGTCGAACTTATTGTTCAACATCGCATTGGAAGGTGCTATACGGAGGGCTGGTATGCAGAGATGCGGCACCATGATTACGAAGTCGCACATGCTTCTAGGTTTCGCGGATGATATCGACATTATTGGTATTAATCGCAGAGCAGTGGAAGAAGCCTTCGGACTCTCAGGGGGGAAGCTGCGAGATTATAGCTTGTCATAAACTCTGCCAAAACGAAATACATGGTGGCTGGCAGAGTGCGTGGTAGTTCGTCGGAGGTTGGTGCTGCGGTGGTACTAGATGGGGAAATATTTGAAGTAGTCGACGAATTTATTTACCTGGGAACATTAGTGACATGTGACAACGAGGTTTTCCGTGAGATAAAAAGGTGGATAGCTGCCGCAAACAGGGCCTTTTACGGATTACGTAACCAGCTAAGGTCCCGCAGTCTGCAAATCCGTACTAAACTTGGACTGTATCAAACACTGATTCTTCCGGTGGCTCTCTACGGCCATTAATCATGGACGCTGAAAGAGGCTGATCGGCGAGCTCTTGGTGTTTTTGAGCGAACGATTTTGCGTTCAATCCTTGGCGGCAAAGTTGAAAATGGTGTTTGGCGTATACGCATGAACCATGAAGGGTATCAGGCATACATATCGGCGGGTATAGTCAAGCGGATAAAACACGGCAGGCTTCAGTGGGCTGGGCATGTAGCGAGAATGCCGGACGAGCGTCAAGCGAAGGCTATATTTAGCAGGAATCCCGATAGAGGCCGTCGACTTCAAGGTAGGCCCCGCACTCGTTGGATGTGTGCTGTCAACGAGGCTGCACGCGAAATAGATGTTAGGGGCGATTGGAGGATAGCAGCACAAGACCGAGGGACATGGCGACGTATTCTGGAATTGGCACTGGATCGATAATCGGTCTGTCGTCTTAAAAGTATATATTTTTTAAGATCTGACTAGTTGTAATGTCGTATTGTTGTATTCCCGTTTCGCTATATATATTGACTCTCTTAAGATATTTTTTTTATTGTTAGCTTTAAGTTACACCATTGGGGCACTTGCTCGCCTGTTGGTGAATAGACCAAATAAATGAATAAAATGTAAAGTAAAGTAAAGTAAGCAACTCATGGGTTACTATGATTGATGATGCATGAGTAGTTTCGTCAGTGCGATTAAAGGTAAACCCATGAAAAATCGGCAATTTTTGTCCATTTTTTTACCGCAAACGTAAGTAGTTTTTCTTTCCAAAAAATGCAACACTACATAATTTTTAAGTAAATAAATAGAAAAAAATAGCACAAAAAAGTTACATAATTGAAAAAATTTTTAGGGGCCATCCACATACCACGTGAACAGCTTTGGGTGGACGGGGGGGGGGGGTTGGCTAATGTCCACGGTCCATACAATTTTTTTAGAATTTATATGGGCAGTTGTCCACGGAGGGGGAGGGGGGAGGTCAAAATCGTTAAAAATCTGTCCACGTGGTATGTGGATCGTTAAAAATCTGTCCACGTGGTGATGTGGAGCAAAAAAACTCAAAATTTGAAAAAATAGTGTTTTGAAATGTTTTTTCTTTTATCCGCTAAAAGAGTGCTCTCATAAGGGCTCGTACCTCATATATCATTTTACCATTTGCTTTGGTTCTGATCAATAAAAAGTAGCAGCATACAGGTAATATCCTAAACGGGTGCTTCAGGCTTATGCAAATAAATTATTGAATGCGGGACAACGCAGCTCGAGTCAGTTAGAATAGTTAGAATAGTTAGTCAGTTAGAAAATAACTGCCCACCCTCCTTTATCCTATTGAAGCTTTTGACAGCAGTTTGTTTAAAACAGTAAAAGTTTCAGTTTGATCCATTTTGCTTAGAAAAGGTTGTGAACGATGCGAGCCGAAAGAATAAATTAGTTCAAGCCATTGTAAACCCGGCAAGGGCAGGTTCATAAATCGCGAATACGTTTAAAATGGCTAAATCCGATTATGATGTACTCAAACGGTTCCTTGAACATAAAAATGTTCTACGAAAACAATCGGACGATGCATCACAGGAAAACTCACGAAGTGGGAAACTGAGGTTGAAAGCAAAGAACAGTTGAAACCAACCCGGGACCCCTGCACAATGATATCGCCAAACAAAAATACAACTCTTATCAGTTACCGTCATCAGGTTTCGTATGCAATAAGTTTATCGTAATTTTCGTGTCAGCAATCAATCAGACTGGACGCTAAAGAAAAGCCCAGTAGGCAGAAGACGTGCACGGAATGTTTACGCCAAGGGTCTGATGAAGTACAAAGAATGCTTGTTGGTGAACGAATAAACGTGAGTAAAAGTAAATTTTTGCTGCTTTCAGGCCACTACTCGAGAAAATGTCCTAAGCAAATTTAGGTTTGCTTTCGTTAGAAAAAATACTAGAATATTTTTGATTTGGGAAGAGATTCCCAGCTGCGCACAGAATACGCTGGGTCCCTTTATATTCTTACTTTCATAAAGGCTCACGAAAGATCGTGTAACGTTTTAGCCAGATTTAGCAAGCCGGGCGGGTAGTACCATTCAATATTATTTAAAATGACTTCATGAAATAAAATGACCATTCAGGTTGACCAGCACACCACCCAAACTATAATGGAGGATTACTAAGGAAAGGTGCGAAAACTCATCAAAACTGTAACGAAACCATTTTGTACGTCAATCCAATTTCGAGATTGAACTGATTTTTTGATTGCGTATTCTAACTGACTCATGCTTTATCAGCGAAGTTTTGATTTGAATCGGTTAGAGTCGTGACAGGCGTGTAAATGCTTATTGTTAACACCGCTGGGCATTAATCGTGGGCCAGCCAAACTCAGCCACAGGGATAACCGGAGTGACAGCGAGTGTCAGCCAACCAGAGGGATAGCGAGGCGACAGCCGATGTCAGAGGGGATAAATAAAAAATAATAATAAAAGATTAACGATAGCGAGCGTGGTTTACTAATAGTAAAAATATTGCTTAAAATTCATAGAAGATATTATACTGATCATAGCAGCTTATAAATCGTGAGAAAGTATACGAAATCAGCGCGGTGCAAATATATATTACCGCATAACCTGAAAAAATACAGTGAAATAGTTGAAAAGGAAAGGAAGAGAAAGGCAGGAAAAGGAAACGAAGGTTGAACCTTCGGTGGAAGGGATCTATAGTGTGCAGGAAGACCAGGAAGGGAACTAATTGTTTTTGAGCTTCACTTATAAAAGGCTGCTTCAAAAAAATAGTTATCGGTTCCGTCAGAACATTCTCAAAAACAATTATCGAGAAATAGGATTCTGCTTCAAAACGCTATGGCTGAGAATACCGAACTGAATTTCACGCAAACTCCTTGCGCAGCCTGCGAACAAGTTTCAACTACTAATGAGAGTATAATTGGCTGTGATGGATGCGAAAGCTGGTACCACTGTCGTTGTGTCGGAATAACCGCCGAAATGAGGCTGGAAGAAAAGTGGTTTTGCGACAGAGAATCCTGCAAAGCCCTGGCTTACAAGAATGAAAAAGAGAAGGGTGCTAAAAGAAAAATTCTAGTAAGAAAATAGCTAGCGATTCCGAACGGGCCGTTCAGCAGAGACTAAAGGAGATGGAAGAAAACCAAAAACGATTGGAAGAGGCTATGGAAGCAGAATTGATGCTAAAAAAAGAGAACGAGAGTTAAAGCGGACACTGGAGAAAAAGCGAATGCTGTTAGAGCAACAAATGCGCGAAGAAGAAGAAAAGGAAGAGCTCGCGCTGCAAGAGCAGATTCTACGAGAGAGAAAAATGCAATTAGAGCGACTACAGGCAAGGCAGCAGTCGTTCCAAATCGAGATGGCAAATTTGGACTCTCGAGTGTCGAAACTCGAAAGGGCTGGTGCAAAATCGATAGCAAAGGTTGATTCGAACGTAGGTGGATCAGATGTACACCCTCTGGAGAATAAAAACACACCGCTTCGCAATCCGGAGGTTAAAGGGCGACAGAATCCGAAAAAACTGCACCGATTTGCTGGAGATGAATCCTCAGAAGAAGACGACTATGAAAGCGAAGAGGAGCATTCTCCTGGCGAAGAAAATACTGATTCTAGTGACATTGATTACGATTCGAAAAATACAAAAGTGAAGGAAGAAGGTCCAGCGCTAGAAATGGTACGAGGGCAACTTCATTTACCTAAATCCGTACCGAAGGTAATTGAAAAACTGCGCAGCTTATATGGTCGCCCGGAACAGTTGCTACAAAGCTACTTAGAAAAAGTCAGAAAACTTGAGCCACCAAAAGCTGGAAAGCTGGCGAGTTTTATTCCCTTCGGGACTGTAGTTGAACAGCTCTGTGAGCATTTAGAGGCTGCTGGTTTAAAATCACATCTTATTAATCCACTCCTAATACAAGATCTAGTTGAAAAGCTTCCGGATAACGATAAGCGTGAGTGGGTCCGCTACAAACGCGAAAAGAAGCGAGTCACGCTACGGACATTCACCGATTTTATTTCCGAAATAGTAGAAGAAGCTTGCGAGGCAAATGTGACGCTAGAGTATAAGCCCGTTACCGAGTTCGGAACGGGCAAAGACCGACAGAAGGAGAAAGGCGGATTGTTTAACCATAGCATCAGCGAGAACACGAGAGCTAGCAATGAAGAACGGAAGAGGCAAAAACCTTGCAGAGCATGTCAGCGCACTGATCATCGACTGCGTTACTGCCAGGATTTTAGAAACCTCTCGTACGCAGATCGAATGGAAATAGTAGATCAGTGGGGTTTGTGCTCAGTGTGCCTGAACGAACACGGTATGGCTCAATGTAAATTCAAATTGCGATGCAATGTTGGCGAATGCAGAGAACCTCATAATCCTTTACTACACCCCTTTACAGACGTCGTTGGTACGAGTGCCCATATTCGAACCAACAACGTGACATTGTTCCGAATGATTCCAGTTAATCTCCACTGGGGGGATCGTACAATCACAGCTCTTGCGTTTTTGGATGAAGGTGCTTCCGTGACGCTGGTAGAAAAGAATATAGCAGATCGTTTAGGTGTGTGTGGTGTCCAGGAAAAGCTTACGATTAGGTGGACGGCCGATATAACACGAGTAGAAAAGGAGTCGCGTAGGATGAATCTTTGGGTATCCGCCGTCGGTGCGGATGACAAATTGTTGCTGAAGTCAGTTCGGACGGTGGAAAAATTAATGCTACCCCAGCCAGCGCTAAAATCAAAGGAGATTGCGGCACAGTACGCTTACATGCAGGGACTATCGATAACATCGTATGATGGACGACCGGAATTACTCATAGGTCTGGATAACATCCATTCGTTCGCACCGACGGAAATAAAGGTTGGGACGGTGACAGAACCTATTGCAGTGCGCTGTAAGCTCGGGTGGACAGTATATGGACCAACCCGAGCAAACCAATTTGGAAAAGAAGGCGCATGTTTAAACTTTCATCAAGAGGTCAGCAATGAACAACTGTACGATTTGCTAAAGACCCACTATGCATTAGAGGAATCAGTGGTTTGCGTGCCAAGGGAATCTGCAGAAGATAAAAGGGCTCGCGAAATCCTCCAGCGCACTACTAAACGAATTGGAGACCGCCTTGAAACCGGCCTTCTGTGGAAAAATAGCGATCCGCATTTCCCGGATAGTTATCCGTTAGCCGTGAAAAGACTGAAGCAGTTGGAGAAAAAAACTGGAGAAGGATCCAGAGTTGTACGAGAACGTATGCCGACAAATCGATGAGTACCAGGAGAAGGGTACGCGCATTTAGCAACTCCTGAAGAGCTTGCTAATACAGAACCAAGAAAAATATGGTACCTCCCTTTAAATGTCGTCTTGAATCCCAGGAAACCAGAAAAAGTACGGCTCATCTGGGATGCTGCAGCTGCCGTGCAGAACGTATCACTCAACTCTCAGTTATTAACGGGTCCGAACATGCTTGTTCCGTTGGTTACAGTAATAATCGGATTTCGAGAGCGCAGAATTGCCTTTGGAGGCGATCTGCGTGAAATGTATCACCAAGTAAAAATAATCGACGATGACAAACACACCCAACGTTTTCTTTTCCGAAAAAAACCCCAAGACCCGCCAAATATTTTCGTTTTGGATGTTGCCACATTTGGATCCACATGTTCTTCCTGCTCAGCTCAATACGTGGAAAACTGTAATGCACTGGAGTATGCCGGACAATATCCAGAAGCAGTGGAAGCAATTATAAATCGCCAATACGTCGACGATTATTTTGATAGTGTTAATGCCGTTAAGGAAGCAATTACCAGAACGAATCAAGTAAAGTTCATTCATAAATGCGCCGGATTCGAGATTCGCAATTGGGTTGGGTATCGAACTCGTCTGAAGTACTGCAGTTTGGGAGAGGAATTTTCAGCTACGAAGGTCCATTTCATTCAGGATAAGATTACGTTACAAGAGCGAGTGTTGGGTTTGATATGGAATCCAGTACATGACGAGTTTTCCTTCTCCACACAGCATCGAGAAGCAACTCTTCCGTACCTTTGGGGAGACAAACGGCCAACAAAACGAATAGTGTTGAGTTGTGTAATGGGTTTTTTTGACCCCTTGGGCCTGCTGGCACCTTTCACAATACACGGGAAAATTATCGTTCAGCATCTTTGGCGTAGCGGTTGCGACTGGGATGATGTAATTTCCGACAGCTGCTGGGAGATGTGGAAACGATGGATCGGTTTACTGGTGGACGTAGAAAACGTACGCGTCCCACGATGCTACTTAGGCGATTCAGTAGCGGCGGACGCTGAGTCAATAGAGATCCACATTTTCACCGACGCCAGTGAAAACGCCTACGGAAGCGTTGCATATCTCCGGGCGGTTTTCAAAGGCGAGGTGCGGTGCTGCCTGGTTATGTCTCGAGCGAAGGTAGCTCCGCTGAAACCCCAATCGATACCTCGATTGGAATTGATGGCTGCTGTTCTAGGGGCTCGAATGAGCCAGACCATACTAGCAAAACATACGTTGAAGATTGACCGTTGTATTCTGTGGACAGATTCCAGGACAGTGTGCAGCTGGATAAGCTCTGACCAGCACAAATTTAAGCAGTACGTGGCTTTCAAAGTTGGGGAAATTCTGGAGCTAACTCGTGTAACAGATTGGCGATGGATTCCGACAAAGTTGAACGTGGCTGACTTACTAACTAAATGGGGTCGAACTCCGTTTTTGCACAGCGACGGAGAATGGTTCAAAGGTGCATCTTCTCTTTACAATTCGGAAAACCAATGGCCGTCTACGAGTATACCAATTGAAGATACCGACGAAGAAACTAGAGCTCACGTACTGTATCATGAGGTCATCGTTGATAATAGGTTCTCGCGATGGACCGCATTACTTCGAGGTACAGCATACGTGCTAAGGTTCCTGAACAACTGCAAGCGAAAGAAAAACAAATTTCCCATCATCACTATGAAAGCCACGGAAACTCAGCGGAAGTTGATCAAAGCGAAACATGAGACGATTCAGCTGCCACTAAGCAAAGAAGAGTTCCAGAAGGCAGAAAGTGTTCTTTGGAATCAAGCACAGTTTGATGGGTTTCCAGACGAGATGAGCGCGCTGATGACCAACATAACGCTCAAACCAGGACAAGAACCCGAGAGGATTTTGAAATCCAGTTGTATTTACAAACTAACACCGGTCTTCGACGAAAACGGGGTACTGCGCGTTGGCGGTCGAATGGAAACATCAACCGATATTCCGTTTGACAAACGATTTCCGATTATTCCGCCGCGGAAGCACGGCTTGACAAGAAAAATAATTCAATTTTACCACGAAAAGTTTGGTCACGCTAACCGCGAAACTGTGATGAATGAGCTTCGCCAACGTTTTTGGATTCCAAATATTCGAGCAGCGATTATACAGGTCATGCGCCAATGTATATGGTGTAAGGTGAATCGTTGTCGTCCATTGGCTCCGATGATGGCTCCACTACCCGTTCAGAGAGTGACCCCCCATCTTCGACCATTTAGCTCGATAGGCATCGACTATCTGGGTCCCATTGAAGTGGCGGTCAACGGAAGGAAAGAGAAAAGGTGGATCTGCGTATTCACTTGTCTTGCGATTCGTGCCGTACATCTCGAGGTTGTAAATAGCCTCTCAACACAATCACGTTTAATGGCCATACGAAGATTTAATAAGGAGCATGGCATACCAACAGAAATTTTTTCGAACAACGCAACTTGTTTCAAGGGCGCAGACCGCGAGATGCGTAGAATCTACAGTGAGTGCGCGAAATCAGTAGCGAGCGCAACGACAGCGTGGCATTTCAATCCTCCAGCAGCGCCGCACATGGGTGGCATCTGGGAGAGAATGGTAAGATCCGTGAAGGAATGTATGAAAACGCTTGATGATGGAAGAATCCTAACCGATGAAGTTTTGCTAACGGTCCTTGCGGAAGCAGAGGATATGATCAATGCGCGTCCCCTAACGTACATACCACAAGAGTCAGCTGAAGAAGAAGTAATCACCCCGCATCATTTCCTTCGTGAAAATGTGACGATTGCGGACATGAAGGTAGACGGGAAAGTTAATGTTGCAGGCGCTCTACGAGAAGCTTACAAGCGATCGCAAGTTTCGAGGGAGCGCTGGTCTAAAGAATATTTACCAACTATAAACAGGCGAACCAAATGGTATGAAGACCAGAAACCATTAGAAGTAAATGACCTAGTATTCATTGTCGACGGAAAGAATAGGAAGTGCTGGACTAGAGGTATAGTAGAACAAGTGTTTCAGGGACCGGACGGGCGAATCAGGCAAGCAAATGTGAGAACAGCTGGAGGCGTACTAAGACGTGCTGTAGCCAACTTAGCGGTGCTGGAGATAAGATACTGTAAATCCGAAACTTCCGGAAAAGTTACCGGATGTTACGGGCTGGGGCATGTTAACACCGCTGGGCATTAATCGTGGGCCAGCCAAACTCAGCCACAGGGATAACCGGAGTGACAACGAGTGCCAGCCAACCAGAGGGATAGCGAGGCGACAGCCGATGTCAGAGGGGATAAATAAAAAAAAATAATAAAAGATTAACGATAGCGAGCGTGGTTTACTAATAGTAAAAATATTGCCTAAAATTCAAAGAAGTTATTATACTGATCATAGCAGCTTATAAATCGTAAGAAAGTATACGAAATCAGCGCGGTGCAAATATATATTACTGCATAACCTGAAAAAATACAGTGAAATAGTTGAAAAG
Source organism: Wyeomyia smithii (assembly GCF_029784165.1). NCBI lineage: Eukaryota > Metazoa > Arthropoda > Insecta > Diptera > Culicidae > Wyeomyia > Wyeomyia smithii. The sequence continues at coordinate 200,012,070 of NC_073696.1, forward strand.
GAAAGGAAGAGAAAGGCAGGAAAAGGAAACGAAGGTTCAAGTGGAAGGGATCTATAGTGTGCAGGAAGACCAGGAAGGGAAACTAATTGTTTTTGAGCTTCACTAATAAAAGGCTGCTTCAAAAAAATAGTTATCGGTTCCGTCAGAACACTTATCATTAACTGTTCCTTGCTATTTACAAAGGATAAAAAGATGGATCCTTCCTATACAAGTACGAATTACTGTACCTATATCCGGATGATTACGTTCATTTTGATCTTGGTAGTCTTTGAGAAAATTTCACGTAAAAACTTTTTAACAATTGCAGGTAGATTTAAATGCCACAAAACAATTAGAAAAATTAATTACAAGCAGACTTGGTAAAAGCACCGCTCCGAGCCGCTCGGTGACATCGCCAAATTCTAGGCACCCATTACCACGAGCGTATTATCTTTTCATGCGACATTCGCAGCAAGCCCCAGCTCGGCGCAAGAGCTAAGAAGCTACGAATGCAGTGCCGTAACCTTTCGTTCGTCACCGGGAGGCACATACACATTGAACGTTTCATCTTTTTCGTTCTGTTTTGAACCGCCAGTGCGTCAGGTCGGCTTAGCGAACCTATACATTAGAGAAATGACAAGACACTCACCGTTAAGGCAACTGTCAACATCAAAACGGATAACGGCAGTGCAAATTTATACAGCTCGCCGTTTTGATGTTGACAGTTTCCTTAACGGTGAGTGTCTTGTCATTTCTCTAATGTATAGGTTCGCTAGGTCGGCTGGACTGAGGCCGCTCGCGCACGGCATTCGATGTTTACTCTGCTGCAGTGCTGCTATGGATTGATGAGCAGTGAGGGCTGAGTGTTTGCTTGTGTAGTTGAACATGATTTTGCATTGCCGTTATTCGTTTTGATGTAATTCGAATTTGATGTGGCTTCTAATAAATGGTAAACATGTCTTGCTCTTGCAATCCGCCAACTTGGATGATGCGTGGTTTGTACTTTTTAGTAAACAAGTATACGACTGCTTACAGTACCGACACTGATTTATCCAAAATAATATTATCATTTCAACAGCGTGATATTTATTCGCATGAAAAAATAAATCTATTGATTTATAACAATGAATGCAATACGAGTGATATCATTTACCTTTGTTACGGATCGTGAGCTTACTGCATTTCGTCTATGCTATTTGTAATCAAGATTATGCTTTCATAAATCAAAAGCTGTTGTTATAAACGTTATTCAATTTGATAATATTTGAGATTTGATAAATTAATAGTTATAGCGATATAAATAGATTAGCGTTGTTTTTTTGAAGTAGAATACTTCTCTCAGGAAGTTCGGCTACATTGGGATGTGAAATGAAAATCTAAAACCGAAAAAAGTGAAAAATATGTCCAATTTCAAATGCTAAAAAATTGGTTAGTATTAGATGGATTTCCTTCGTTCTTGCAGCAATAGATTGGAAAATCTTCTAAGATTCTTCCCAAAGGAAGATAGTTGTAATTTTATTATTCACACTATTGTACTATTGAAAATAGTCAAGCCTTGTCAAAACGAAAAATTCGACCTCTGATTAGTCGTTATATGATTGCTTCCCAAGCACGGTCGACAGAATCATATACCTTGCAATTGAAAACATGCTATTTGGCCTATATAAGTGCCTGTTTCAGCCAAAGTCGCTCATAATAGCTCTAGACAGCGACAACAGCAGTCGTCCTTCCTTAACAGCAGCACTAGCCCTGTGGTTGATCACCACGTCTCAGGAGCAGCGCGGTTCTTCTCAGCGTGTGTCGCTATATTGCCATTATTCCCCCCGTGTTGGGGCAGCATGAAGATTGCCATCAGGAAATCCAATTTTGAAAATCAAAATGCCTTTTTCAAGGCAAATAAACAAGTCATTGAAAGTTAATAATTTTTGACAACGCAAGCAAGCAATCTGTGTTAGATCCTAGCAATTTAAATCTGTCGCACCCGTCTAATTTACTGAATGTGAAATAGCTTCCACAGTGCATGTTGTCCGTGTATTATAGCTTAGCAGCCTTCAACTTTGTTATTAGAGTGCATGACTACGATTTGGTGATATTGATTGAGTTGAATGTTTACAAAATTTTACAATATTCCTCTTTCTTCATTCAATAAACCAGGTAATACGATGCCTTCGTCATACGCAAGTTCACCATAACTCCCGCTATCGGCGTAACACAGAGATGCAATCAGCGTCATATCCGATTTTAAATTCAACAACAAACTGTCATTTTTAGGACAACCAAACAAATGAATTGAAGATTTAATATTTTCTCGTTCTGAGCTTTAACCAAAAGTTAATTATCTTAATTTGAATTCACATGTACATATACTCTGACTGTTGAAACTTGTTTGCGCCGCAAAGAGTTTGTTCTTTTCCTGTTCAGTGAGGTCGTATTTATATGTGCAAACTAAAATTGAGTAGTACTTCAACTTCATTTGCACAGAATTTTCAATACCGCCAATGAGCGGTCAACATTTATTTGCTAGGAAAAACGACTGACACGCAAGCAGCCGGGTTATCTTTCTTGTAAAAGTATTCCACTTCAACCTTGCGGTCGTGGCTTTGCACACAACTCTCCTGTGATTTTTTTATTTGCATTACATTGACTGAGCCGGTAACATTGTGATGGCAAACATGTGTTTTTCAATTTGGCTATTAGCTTATGTGCAAGTTGTTTGGAAGCACTTTTCTCTTCCGTTTAAGCCTTCAATTCATTTTTGTTACCGAGCCCAGGGTGAATATTATTATAATTTGATTAGTATGAAAATTTTTTATCATATCAAAGAATATTCATTAATGGAGATTAAATCAAATAAAATATATCTTTTTATGTCTCGCTTTTTCGATCAGAATTAACACATGAGTAGCTGGATTGATGATAAATCGCAACTCTGAATGTATGTACTGGTCGGACTCAATTACCCGGAGCATTGAATAATATTTCACTCCGGATAACCGAATTCTCCGGATAATAGAACCGTTTATTTATTTTGATTTTTTTTCTATTTTCGCTTGTCAAGAACAGCTGGATTGCTAATAAAAATAAGTGTGAATGTGCCGACATAAATATTTAGAAATGGTCTAATGGTCGATGTCGATGTTTATCATATAAACCACTTTCAATTTATTTAAGTTCATTTATCTCGGAGATGTCTGAACGGATTTATACGCAACATATTTAGTTTTAAAAGTATAGCTGCCTTCATATTCTAATAAACTTTATCGTAATCGGTCACCAGATTCCGAAATAAGTTCCAGAATAATTATGAAGGAAACATGAAGCCGCTAAAACACCTTGATACCCTTTTTATATGTCTCTTATTGGTAATTATATAAGCGTTGCGGCTAGATAAGCTGCGGATCAGAGAAAGCGACTAAGATTTATCCAGAAGCAACCCATCCATGCGACGGGTACGGTGACCGTCAAAATAGTGGAAATTCAATAATAATAAGTTGAACCAAAATCAATCTTGCTCCTCCCCTTTTGGCATCATTGAATTGACTACGCAGCATATGTCGCAAAATACTGAATCAAAGTTGGTATTTCTAGGTAGAATAGTTAACAAAATCCGAAATCGGAGAAAAATAACAACTCGAGATAATCGAGCCATTCTCTCCACATAATCGAACCCCGGATAATCGAGCCTCCGGATGATTGTGCCTCCAGATAATCGAGTCCGATCTGTATTGCAATATGCGTAATTTCTTATAAGGTTTTTTCGAAAAATCCGTGTATTTAAATAACTTTATTTCTTCGAAAATACAGGACATATTTGCATTTGTTTTACGAAAACCATCCTTCTGTTCAACATAAGAAGCATATTCCACTAGTAAATGAAATAAAAAGTAATAAAATGCGCTCCTTATTATTTTGTTTTTATTTGCGATTGTTGTACATTCTAACATTTTAATTTTAGTACTAAAAATAGTTGGAAATCGATATGAACCTGATATGTAGGAGGTTCATTCAATAATTCAATAACTAACAGGTGAAAATTAGAGCACCTAGACCGAGTGCGTGTGGGTTATGAAGCAGAGCTACAATCAAGCTTTGCTCGAGATGCTGTGCGGGCTTTACCAAGTTCGAATAGGAATTTTGTAATATTTTTTGAAATATGAACTCGTGTTGTGAATTGATAATTGATGATTATGCTTCCTGAAACGACGGAAAGTATCAAAATAGTGTCTTGATCATTCTCTATTGTATTCTTTGGCTGAAGGGTTAAAAATATAAAACAATTTAAACCTCATATTAGAGGAAATATTTACCGAAACGTATGGTTTCTTTTAAACTGTGTAATGCGCTTCGGTTCTTAACCGTATAAAGAGCAACACCTCGCAGAACACCTTACTTTTATTCTTGCTTCATTTTTCCAAAAGAAGTAAGTTAGTCTCCTGGTTTGCGCGTGTGGACAGTACACGTGTGGAAAAATATCAAATGTGAGAACAAAGCCAAGTAATTTCAACTGTTGCAATAAAAAATTTTCACCGCATGTTCTTTTAAAACTATAAAAAGAAATAGAAAATCAGTTTAGACTACTGATCAGTTATCACTTGAACCCTCTTTGTATCCTTGGCTACACCGGTGTTGTTAAACAGAGCATTATTTTGCTGCTTCATTTCATTGAATTTCATTAAATTTTATTTCGTTAAATTCAAGACATTTAATTTTAAAAACAACACAAATATATAGTCACCCATTCACCCGCAAACGTCGTCAGCGCTCACTGTGCGCTAGCTCAACGTGTAATATACATAGCAAGGAGAATCAGAGTACAAGGAGCAGGGTTGATATTTGTTGACACTCTTGAGTGAAAGTGAAAAAAAGCATCCATAAACGTTATTTTTTTTTTCAATCCTTTCAGAGTTCTCCTTTCCCGCTTTTTGCATGAAAGTGAACTGTCAAAACACCTCCTTATATTTCATGCGATGAAAGCAAGACAACAAAATCAGTTTATCAGTTAACGAAGATTGTCAAGGCATCGGTCAGTGTCAGTGAAAAAGTGTTTCGGTGAGGTTTATTTTGGTTGAGTGGACTGTTTGTTTTTCTTTTTCGCTTTGAAGTGAAGATCATTTGGTTGGATTTGTCGTCAAATTTTATTCCGTAACCGTGAACAATGCGCGCGATCTATTTCATCTGAGTATAACAGCACGTTACTAGGACGAAAATCTAGTGTATCTGAAAGAGTGCTGCGATCATTGGAAGTGAAAATTGAAAATGATTGGCTGTAATTTTCGAAGAATTCTCGCTAAACATGTGAAAAGGACCCATGTGCCATATGTAAACAAGCCACAATTTCACGTTTTTCAATGAATACAAGCTTATTCTACTCGTACAAATAAGATTTTTTGATAAAGAGTGAATTCTTTTATCAATAAATCTTATTGGTAAGAGCAGATTTCGCTTGTATTGATCAAAAAACGAGAAAATTTGGCTTGTTTACATATGGCACATGGGCCCTTTTCACATGTTTGGCGAGAATTTTACTGGTGAAAATGACTTTTATCAGCACTGACAAGGAGGCGGAAATGCCACAAAGCAAAAATAGATCGGGGCTACACCGCGCGCTCCATGTAACTTTATGAAAACACCAACGAAGAGATATCACCTGTTTGGTGCTATTCTCTTTTTCTTCACGAGCCGAGTCGGCGACCGAAGCAGCTAGCTTGAGTGCGTGTTACCTAGCAAGCAAGAGCTCAATTTGCGTTCCGCTCCTAGTGCGGTGCGTGCTTTACCAAGTCTGATTACAAGTGCTTCAACTTGATTTATTTTTTCAACACGGAAAAGATCTAAATCCACAAAGTAAGATTTGCAGCTCGCTATAACTTCAAGTGAAATCGAGAAGGAAAAAATCACAGGAGGGTTGTGTGCAAAGCCACGACCGCGAGGTTAAAGTAGAATACTTTTACACAGCTCTACTTACGGCCGCACATTAACCTACGGCCGGGCGAAACGGTTCACGCCGCTTTTCGCGTTTAACCTGGCAGAGGCCTAATGTGCACGGCCAACACAGTAGAAAGATGTTTTCACATTGAAAATTAGACACGGCTTTACTGGAGTAAGTGTTGGCAAATGCATCTACCGCTAATACCGCCGCTATCGTACGAAAGCGCTTCGTTTCATGTGGGAAATAATATCAACAACGAAAAATGACGCGCGTCCAAGCACACCCGAACTGTTTCGCCATGCCGCTTCCATTTACTTCCTTATAACATCCGCCTCATGGAAGTACCGGCTGTTACCATACTGCTACTGGTACCCAAAACTATTAACTCTTCAAATTAAGTGTTTTATCTGTCCTCAAAAGAACAATTGTTCAATTCCATATCGGATATAATGCAATCGCAGCTCTGTAATATTACCGACAGTAATATTCTTCTGAACAAAATGATCCAACTTTTCCATTAGAGGAAGTGCCGGCTAATGTACGGAAAAAATCTCGCCCGATCGCTCGCGTTGGCGTTCGTTCTCAGGCAGAGGCCCGAGACGTGGTGACCAACCACAGCGCAAGTGATTTGTTTAATTTGGAGACAGCCACAGGCGCAACCCGCTGATACATTCTGTTACCGCTGAGTGCTGATATCTGCTGCTGCTTCTGTCAACGTTGTGGACGGTCCATCCAGCTCACCTTCCGACTAATGAATGTAGCTAGTTTTCCCAGAAACACTCTTTTATAGCCGAAGGGTGCTACGAAATAGGCCACGCCCTATCAGTTCAGTTGTTCCTTTCCCTAATGTTCTTCAGACAAATTATTCCACAATTCGCATTTGATTTTTGTATCCAGCGAATAAACACCGATGGTGCTCTCACACACGCAACGGTTTTAACCCGTATCTTATTGCGGTTTGTAACCAGGGATGCCACATGTACAGATTAATCTGTATTTTACAGATTTTTGGCCGAAGAAACGGTACAGAATCTGTATATACAGATATGCAGATTTTCGTCGAAAAGTACAGATTTACAGATTTTTCGAAATTGACATTAATTTTTGAAAACAATCCAAATTTTATTCCATTAAATATTGAGCAAATTGAACATATTTTCAACTCCTCACACGTTTTAAGCTAAAAATTTGGTTTATGTACCATAAAAACTCAAAAAATACAAAGTTCTTTGTGTTTAAACAACACAGATTTTTTTTACAGATATTTTTGTTCCAGATACAGATGTTCAGATTTTTTCAAGGGGAAACACAGATTTAAATGTGGCAACCCTGTTTGTAACATCAAGCGATTTCGTTTGCTCGCTGTTGCGTGTTGCATCATGTTGCAACTTGGCAGCTGGGAGACGACGAAATTCTGTTTATGCTGATTGATTGAATCGACTTCATATCAGCTCTGCATAGTCGCACTAACTGCTTTTGTGAATGCGTTCTAACAGGGCAGTTTATTATTCAATGTCGGTTATGCTGATCGCAGCCTTTGCGCTGCCCCTACAGTGGGGGGTTTACCAAATAAAGTAAAAATTAGACAACTACAACAGAATTTGATTGCATCCCGCACAGAATGTCTGCTTGTGTTGATGCCAGAAAATTATTAACCTTCCATTATTTGTTTATTTGCCTTGAAAAAACCATTTTGCGGTACAAAATCGGTTACTGATTACAACTTTTGAGCTGCCCTAACATTGGGGGAATTAAGCTACACGGACAACATGCACTGTGGAAGCTATTTAGCATTCAGTAAATACGACGGGTGCGACAGATTTAAATTGCTAGGATGCAACACAGAATGCTTGCTTGCGTTGACAAAAATTATAAATTTTCAATGACTTGTTTGTTTGCCTTGAAAAAGGCATTTTGATTTCCAAAATTGGATTTCCTGATGGCAATCTTCATGCTGCCCCAACACGGGGGGAATGATGGCTGTCTGGCGACACACGCTGAGAAAAACCGCGCTGCTCCTGAGACGTGGTGACCAACCACAGGGCTAGTGCTGCTGCTAAGGAAGGACGACTGCTGTTGTCGCTGTCTAGAACTATTATGAGCGGCTCCGGCTGAAACAGGCTCTTATATAGGCCAAATTGCATGTTTTCAATTGCAAGGTATATGATCCTGTCGACCGTGCTTGGGAAGCAAGCATATAACGACCAATCAGAGGTCGAATTTTTCGTTTTGACAAGGCTTGACTATTTTCAATAGTACAATGGTGTGAATAATTAAATTACAATTATCTTATTTTGGGAAGAATCTTAGAAGATTTTCCAATCTATTGCTGCAAGAACGAAGGAAATCCATAGAATACTAACCGATTTATTAGCATTAGAAATTGGACATATTTTTCACTTTTTTCGGTTTTAGATTTTCATTTCACATCCCTATGTAGCCGAACTTCCTGAGAGAAGTATTCTACTTCAAAATACGAATGACGCGACGTGAAGCAATACCAGAGATAAAAATCACTGTTTTCAATTTGAGATAAAGATATCCGTTAAACTGTGAGCTGACTCCGCCGAACCTTCGCCGTTCGCCTTATTGAACGAGAACGATAGAAAAAGAAGTAAATCATGCTCAAATAATTTTCTCTATTGAGCCTTTAAAGCTTGAATGACACCTGCTGATAGCAATTTTAACGGAAGGTCAGAAATTTCCAATCCGGTTCTCATACGAAACTTTTACTCGGTGAGAAGTGGGTAACAGCGAACAGTTGATTCGTTATTGAAGAATCTCTAACCAATCTTTTCAGTTGTTCGGTAACTTTTGAGAACGTAAGCCACATGCAGCTGACAAACAAAAAGTAGCATCTTTCCACTCATTACAAAAAAGATAAAACATCGCCTAATCTTGTGACCTTGCGTAGGAGCATTGTTGTCCCAAGCGAAGCACTTAAGAATGATGAAATCTCTGTGAGGCTTCTTATCCAACCTACGAAATAAATGATCATAATTCGCAGAAATGCACTTGAATAATTTATTCGCTAAGAGTAAAAATTGGCTGCGTTCTGTGAATCTTACCGGATCAAAGCGCACCAATCGGTATACATGAGTTTATAACAAACTGGCTCCGGGATATTCTCGGATTATTGAGCCGTATCAAATAAATTTATTGATTAAAAAAAATGTTATGAGTTTTGGGAAATTCAACCTTGAGATTTGATCCATAGTTTAACAGAAAATTTTTCTAGACACAGTTATATTTAAATAAACTTATTTGAATCAGCGTGTTTCAATTCCTGATTTATTATTGTTAAGGGCCCGGTAGCCGCAATAAATCAACAGCAGATCGCTAATCAAATAGAGTAAATGGTAAATCTATGCTGCTTCGACACTTTGAAGCTGCTCAAACGTGTCTGCGCCCATTTATGTTAATTGCACTTAATTATAATATTCTCGGCAATTACTTCAAATCACACCCCTTCTGCTTGCTTTGCTGGGCGGGCGGTGATTAAGTTGCAGTTAGTGTAACTGACATGACACGGTTCCCACGAGATTCGATTTAACTTCCACGCATCAACAACTGCTGGTGCCGGGCCGGTGCCAGCCAATTAGTTATTAATGCATCAATCATGGCTTTTCCCTTTAGCCGCTTGTCAGTTAGTTGAAAATACGGTGGCCTGGGCGATGATAATGCGGTCTGTATTGAGTTAGAGCTAAGCCACAAGACAGCCAGCGGTGAAAACCACCCACACCGAAGCACTACTGTCTGAAGCACCGGTGGAAATCAAACTGCCATCGCAAGACTGTTCCCCACCGGAAATTGTTTCTCGGAAGAGATCAAATACTTTGCATTAAACGTTTGTGAGAAGCGCATTTAAATAATTATATCAACATGTTAAAACGATTTTTTAATGATTACTGATTATCACTGTTGTATGGCATAACAAACTAATTTTGTTAATATGGAGTATACAATTTTGAATTGTTCTTCAACGCATTGATGGTAAGCCTATTTATTTTTCAGCAAAATTAATAATAGCACCCATGTTTCTGGCTTTCTTAAGCACTCAGTTCATTTACCGAGCCCAGCAAACTTTTTGCTGAGTTTTCAACAAGTTAGCTTTCAGCTAGCAGTCCAGTATAAAGTTTGCTTGACGAGTCTTCATTCAGTGAACTTTTTCTCTCCTCCCTGCGATGTCAAAAAAAAGATGATTGTTTGCTAAAATTAGCAAGCGCTCCATTAACAATTGTTATTCAAGCTGCTTATTGCGTTTCAAATTTTCGGCAAAAATTTCCAGTTGATCTTTTATACTTGGGCTGGACTTTTTTCAAGTATTTTGCTAGAAGAAAACATGAGTCTGAGTCTCAGCAATTGTTACTGCTAACACTGCTGTCACTGCAGAAAACGGAAACTGATTTAATACAGGGTTTTCGGGTTGTTTAAATGTGACCAAGAAAGTTGAAAATGGCCACTTAACTTGACAATGATCGATTGTTATCTGACTGTGGCTATAAAAATACCTGATCATTAGCAACAATTTTCTAAATCATCTGCTCTAAATGCTGAATTTATTCATTTTGCTTATAAAGAGGAAGAGTTGATTGACGAATATAAATAGAATATAAAATTTATAATTCGAGTTTTTATTTACCGAATTCCATCTTAATCAATAAAATCTGCGAAATTTTGGTCGCAGAGTAAAATGTTGGAAACTATTTGAATTTTTTCAAAAATTAAGGTAGCTCGAAATTACGTCGGTGTGATTTGGTTTGAGAGAAAAAAAAGTAATTATTCTGTTATGAAAGTTCAAACATCTCCTCACATTACATCGCAAAAATGGTTACATGCCATTTATTGCATCTATTGATTTGAACTTTTGTAGTAAAGAGATTTTCTAGTTTTACCTTTGTTATACTAAACAAAGGTTATAAAATCGGTCGAAAAACGCAAAATAGATCCAAAGACCAGAGGGCCGAGTGGTATATACCATTCGATTCAGTTCGACGAACTGAGCAATGTCTGTTCGTGTGTATGTGTGTGTATGTGTGTGTGTATGTACGTTGTCTGTGTGTATGTGACGCAAAATACTAACGCACCTTTCTTATAGAGCGATTTATCCGATTTTCATGATTTTATCTGCAAATGAAAGCTACTGTGCTCCCCCAGAATGCTACCGAGTGGATTTTTGATTATTGGCTTAGATTATGAGATATTGATCAAAGAGAATTTTTTTACATAGAGTGTTTAACTTTAAACATAAAATAAATCTGTTGAGGGCCAAGTGCCGTATACCAATAGACTCAGTTCGTCTGAATGAACATTGCCTGTATACATGTGTATGTGAGTATGTACGGTAGTATTTGTAAATATGTTGTTTACATGTGTAGTATACCAAAATCGAACAAAAAAAAATTGAAAAAAAATCACACCTTTCACAAAATGCGTTATTCGATTCAAGTGTTAACAAGCGCAAATGGAAGCTCCAAACCCTTTTGCAAATCATACTGAGCTTTGGTTGCTTGAATTTCAGAATATTTACGAAAGAATTTTTAAACATGGAGTATTTCACTTTTTGGATCATTTCTCTCTCTATTCTTATTTTTATCTCACTATCTCTCTTTCTCCTGCTCTCTCTTTTTTTTTTAACTACTATTTTTCTCTCAGAAGAAACTAAGAGTAAAGACATTTGTGCATAATTTTCATACTATGGTAGTTCGTTCTAACTGGTGTAAACAAATGAACCTTTTATTTTAAATAGTTTTTTTACTAACAATATTCCATAGATTTCAGAGGAAACTGCAATGCTCCGGTTCTCGTTTACTTGATACACTTCACTTTTGTATAATATAAATATTGTTTTCTAAATTTATTTTAAGGTCAGTGCAAACAGAGTATCCATGTTATCCCGATCCTCGTTTTGCAGCATATTGTATAAGGTTCTGAAAGTGTTTCAGATTTTAACATACAGCCTAGGTCTCCAACAAGAGTTACGTTCCCGAGTACACTTTAAACAGTCAAATTCCTTAAGTCTTGCGAAAAACTTTAATTTTGAAAAAAATGTATTTGAAATAGAATTAATTTAACAATTCCTTACATCATCTGATGTGTACTGGGAATAGACATTTCAACAGCAGTTATAAATATTTCAATAAAATCTTTTTGCACTTGATTCTCACAGTTTTATCAAAATTTTTGTTGATTTCTTGAAATAAACACACATATGATGCAAGCATTTTTTCTATGGTAACAAAGAGCAAGTTTATAGGACTTTGCTGCAATTCGTAGGAAATCTTCGATGCTAACCCATAATCTATAATCATTGTGTTCTTTTCTGGGTTTTATGATTTTTGAAAACGAAGCCGTTGTGGTATTAAAAATGTATGTGAGAACCTCATCGAGGTTTAATTCAGTGATGTTATTTGGTTCACCCTCTGGAAAACTATCTTTTGAATATAATCTTAAACGATTTATGATTTACTGGCATTACAAATTTATATGTAGTAATAGTTAGTATAAATTTATATGTAGTAATAGTTAGTATAACGAAGGTTTCTGCACTGCTAGGTGGATTAATTTAGGTTTTTTTTAGCTAAGATTCTTAATACGCAAAGATGCTCAGACAACGCCAACGTTCTCTCTCTCTGTTTCTTTTTTTCACCCTCCCCTCTCTTTCTTTCATTCTCTCTTTCTTTCTTTCTTTCTCTCTTTTTTACTTTTTCTCTCTCACTTTTTCTCTTTCACACTTTCTCTTTTCCTTTCTCTCTTTCTCTTTATCTTTTACTATCTACCTACCTACCTATCTTTCTATCTCTTTCTCTATCCCTCTTTCTTTATCTCTCTTTCTTTAACTCTCTTTCTCTGTCTCTGCTTCTCTATCTCTGACGAGTGGTCATGAGTTCGAATCATAATAGAATCAGACCACTCGGTGTCAAAGCGACTTTTACGCGAAGGTTTATTCTCAGGCTCCTCCCATCTCTCTACTTGACCCTTACGTCACATTAAATTGCAGAAAAAAAGCCATATACAGGTGAATGAATGCCAAACAAAATAACCTTTCTTTCCGTTATAGTTGTTAAAACTGCAATGTTTCTTCGTTATAGACGTAAGAGAAATTCGGTTTCTGGCGATAATGATTGTGATTGGTTCTTTGTGCAAATTCACTAGCTCAGATTCATCTCGGCTTAGCAACTACGAAATGTGAGGTCGTTTAAGCTCAAGCTCAATCTCTCCTTTTCTTTCTCTTTTCACTGTATCTCTTTCTTCTTTCAATCTCTCCCTTTCTCCCTATCTTCCAATCTCTATCTTTCTTTCTCTCCTTTTCTTGCTGTTTCTCTTTCTCTTTCTCTTTCTCTTTCTCTTTCTCTTTCTCTTTCTCTTTCTCTTTCTCTTTCTCTTTCTCTTTCTCTTTCTCTTTCTCTTTCTCTTTCTCTTTCTCTTTCTCTTTCTCTTTCTCTTTCTCTTTCTCTTTCTCTTTCTCTTTCTCTTTCTCTTTCTCTTTCTCTTTCTCTTTCTCTTTCTCTTTCTATTTCTCTTTCTCTCTCTTCCTCTTTCTCTTTCTCTTTCTCTCTCTCTTTCTCTTTCTATCTTTCTCTTTCTATCTTTCTCTTGCTATCTTCCTCTTTCAATCTTTCTCGTTCTATCTTTCTCTCTTTTTTTTTCATTTTCTTTCGCTCTTTCTCTCTTTCTCTCTCTCTTTTTCTCTCTCTTTCTCTATCTCTCTTTCTTTCGCTCTTTCTCTTTTCTCTTTCTTTCTTCTTTTATTCCTCTATCTCTATCTCTCTTCCTCTCTCGAGAACTTTTCATCTCTCTTTTCTTCTTTCTTTATCTCTATGTCCTATTTTTCTTTCTCTCTTTATATCTTTGTTTTTCTCTTTTTTCTCCTTTCATTTTTTCTCTCTTTCATTCTCTCTCTCTTTTATTCTCTTTCTTTTATCTCCCTTCCTTTCTCTCTCTCTCGCTCAGTGTTTTCTCTCTTTCTCTTTTTCTCTCTTCTGATTTCTAAAGAATATGGGAATATTTTTTTCTCAATTTCACCATTTAGAAAGTGTTGAAATTGATTTTTACCATTGCGTTTCCACGCACACACTTAAACTTGTATTTCCGTTTTAGAATTATAATAAAAGTCGAAGAATACAGTCCACATGTTATATCGCTCTACATTTTTTGGTCCCGTTTCGCCGGATAATCGTTGTACCTATTTTCGGGTAACGCGGTTTCTAAATATTCGATTGTTTAGCAGCGTAAATGTTATCAACGCCTGCTATAAACAGTGACACTGATGCAGAATTATTCAGTACTCCCGTCGGAGAACGAAAACGACTTCAACTTCAGAAGAAACGAAAAAGGAAGATGGCGGAAGAACTGCAAATTCTGGTACAACAAAGAGGAACAGTGAAAGGAAAAGTTACGCGAATTCGAACTGCCATACAACGCAGTCTACAGAAAGGTACGGTCGCAGACGAATTCTTACTGCGCACGTACCTAAAAACAATTGACGCCGCCTGCGAAGAGTTTAATACGTTCCAGAATAAGATTTATGCTTTGATGCCGGGCAATTCCGCTGAACAGGAGGCGAAATACATCGAATTCGAAGAACTCTACAATGAGGTTAGGTCGAGTGTGTGCAGGTTGCTTGACGGACTAAAACAGGAGGTGCATCCGTTACCAGCTGTTCACACACCACTGCCTACATTCGACGGTCAACCGGAGAATTGGTTCAAATTTAAAGCTATTTTTATGGACATGATAAACAAATACCCTGGCGAATCTGATGCAACGAATCTCTATCGCTTGGACAAATGTCTAACAGGAGATGCCGCAGGAGTGATTAACCAACAAACAATCAACGATAACAATTTCGAAGCAGCGTGGGATTTTCTCCAGCAGCGCTACGAGGATAAGAGGAAAATTGTTGATATTCACGTTAGTGGTTTGCTTAATCTTAAACCGATGGACAGCGAGAATGGAAAACAGCTACGTCATTTAGTCGATGAGTGCAAACGTCACGTAGAGGCGCTCAAATTTCTACAGTATAATCTTGTCGGTCTTTCGGATATTTTGGTCGTCGATATTCTTGCCTCACGCTTGGATATAGAGACACGCAAGCTTTGGGAAAGCAGCATTAAACACGGTGATATTCCAACGTACGCAGACACAATTTCTTTTTTGACTACCCGCAGTCAAGTGTGTTAGAACGAGTATATTTAACATCTGTTTCATCGAAGCAGAAAAAATCCTTCAACTCTAGCGGTAACACAAAAATTCCTCCATTGAAGATGTCTGCATTGGTAACGTCGGTCGATATGAGGTGTACTTTTTGCGAGCAGGCACATCCCAACCACCAGTGTGAGGATTTTTTGAAGCTTTCACCTTCCGATCGCTATGATAAAGCAAAGTCAACCGGAGTTTGTTACAATTGTTTGCGGAAGGGGCATATCATTTCTAAGTGTATGTCCAAGATGTCATGCAAAATCTGTAATAAACGGCATCACTCAACACTTCATTTAAATACTGTTTCCAGCGGCACAACTGGCTCAAGTTTGCAAACTGCTCTGACGCCTAAAATGCAAACCCAGCACACTACTACAACCAGCAGCGATGCATCTACACAATCCGTAATCAACGCTTCATGTATGGTCTACCAACAACGAGCTTTGCTTTGTACAGCAATTGTTAACATTATTGATAGGAGTGGAACAGCTCAACCTTGTCGTGTGCTGCTGGATTGTGGATCGCAAGTAAATCTATTGACTGAAAAGATAGCTACACTACTAAAAATGAAGCGACAGCCCGTGGATATTAAGATTATCGGAGTCGACGGAGCTGAGACAAAGGTAACATCGTTAGTGCAGGTGAAAGTGCAATCTCGGAGTGATAAATCCACACACGTTATTGAGTGTATGGTTATGAATCGAATCACTAGAACTATACCCGCGAATTTTATTGATGTAACTGCTTGGCCGATTCCCACTAATGTATTTCTGGCAGATTCAAAATTCAACTACCTACAGCGCGTGGATATGCTGATCGGTGTTGGACACTTTTTCGAGCTGCTAAAGACGGGTAAATTGCAACTTGCTCAACATTTGCCTTACATGCAGGAGACATCTTTCGGATGGGTGATAGGGGGTCTAGTAGACGCTTCTAGTTGGACATACAGAGCCATTCAGTGCAATACTGCGGTGCAGGAAGCAGAACTCAAATTGCTAATTCAAAGGTTTTGGGAATCAGAAGAAGTTCTTACTAAAACAGCAATGCAGTCAGAAGAAGTAGCATGCGAGGAATTCTACAATCGAATGTATACCAGAGATGCTTCCGGTCAATACGTAGTGCAGTTACCGTTCCGTGAAAATGTGAGTCAACTTGGCGATTCTAGACAACACGCACTACAAAGATTTGCTTACCTCGAGAAAAGGCTCAACAAGGACCCTGATTTCAAAACAGCTTATTGTGCCTTCATCGAGGAATATATTGAACTTGGCCATTGTCGAGTGGTTGATCCGTCTGAAGATGTTTCAACGAGATACTTTTTACCACATCATGCTATTTTTAAACCAACGTCGTCTACTACAAAGCTACGCATTGTCTTCGATGCGTCAGCGAAGACTACTACTGGCATATCATTGAACGATACTCTCATGGTGGGACCTACTCTTCAAGATCAGTTGTTTGACATCGTCCTACGATTCCGTACCCATGCCTTTGTTTTTACTGGAGACATCGCAAAGATGTACAGGATGGTAAAAATCCATCCGGAACATGCCGAATTCCAACGATTTTTCTGGAGACCAAACTTATCTGAAAAACTGAAAGTTGTCGAACTTACTACAGTAACTTACGGTACAGCTGCAGCTCCATACTTAGCTACGCGTTCCTTGTTACAATTGGCAGTTGATGAAGGTCGCAATTATCCGCTGGCAGCCAAAATCATTTCAAAAGATTTTTATATAGATCATGTTCTTATTGGTGGCAACACACTGGAGGATATAAAGACATTTCGTGCTGAACTGGAAGAATTGCTTGGAAAAGGTGGTTTCACGCTTCACAAATGGTGTTCTAATTCACCTCAATTTATGGAAACCATACCGGAAGTTTTACGAGAAAAACAGTTGTCATTGGAACAAGATGGTGCCAAGAATGTGATCAAAACTCTTGGCATGTTATGGAATCCCACTAAGGATAAATTCATGGGCAATATCAACCAGACAAATTACAATCATCCGGTAACAAAACGTTACATTCTTTCGGAGATAGCGAAAATTTTCGACCCAATAGGCTTACTTGCACCGGTAATCATATTGGCAAAATTCATCATGCGTCAGTTATGGCGATTGAAGATACCATGGGACGATGAGCTACCTCAAGAACTGATAAACAGTTGGAATCAATTCCGAAGTGGTTTACATGCATTGACTAATTTAAAAGTGCAAAGATTGGTGATTTCACCTAATCGCGTCAAGCTAGAACTTCACGCTTTTTCGGATGCTTCAATGGAAGCTTATGGTACTTGTGTATATTTACGCAGCGTTTTGGAAGATGATACAGTTAGCGTTCATTTACTCACAAGTAAAACACGGTTGGCATCACAGGTTACTATACCAAAACTCGAGCTAAGCGGATTTCGACTGATGGCTAGACTAGTGAAACAAATAGAAGCGGCTTTGAAATTTGAGTTCGATCGTAAGGTACTATGGACAGATTCGCAAATCGTTTTATGGTGGCTGAAAAAGGATCCTTGCAGTCTGAAGGCATACGTCGCAAATCGAGTTGCAGAGGTGTTGCAGCTAACGCAATCTTATGAATATAAATATGTACGAACCAATAACAATCCTGCAGATCTTCTAACTCGTGGTGTTCATCCGAACATGTTGGCTCGAAATAGTACCTGGTGGTATGGGCCGCAATATTTGAATGAAGGTTGTTACAAGGAGGAGAAACTCCAGGAGTTTAATGAAATACCTGAGATGAAGGTTACAGCACTCGTTACGACATTTGTTGATGATGAGCCAACAGTGCTATCAAAGTTCAGCTCATTCCGCAAACTGCAGCGTGTGTTAGCATACGTCATGCGATTCATTCGGAAGGCAAGAAAGCAAAATTCCGAAGAAGCTAAGTCAAAGTATCCAACAGTAAATGAATTGCGTTTGTCGTTGAACTTCATAATTCGTCTACTTCAGCAGCATCATATGCGTTCAGATATTCAGTTAATTAAACGGTGTCAGGAAAATCCCTCTGGTGAACAATATGTTGGAAGGTTGCAAAGCTTGAACCCCTGGCTAGACAGCGATGAAATTTTACGCGTTAATGGGAGAATTAAGTATGCCAACGTCTCCTATGAACAACGATGCCCTGCGATTCTGCCTGCTGATCACCATGTCACCAAACTCCTAATTCAAGCTATCCATACAGAATACCTTCACGTGGGACCTAGTGGTACACTATCCATTCTGAGACAAAGGTATTGGATTCTCAACGGTCGAAATGTAATTCAAAATCAGCTACGAAAATGCATACAATGTTTTAAGGTAAGACCACCAGATACCAAAGTATTTATGGGCAACCTACCGAAATACAGAGTTACTCAAGCGCACCCATTCGAACGCACGGGTGTAGATTTTGCAGGCCCAATTTACGTTCGCAAAGGACACTCTCGTAAACCAATTTACACAAAAGGCTATGTAGCGTTGTTCATATGTATGGTTTCTAAATGCATTCACATAGAACTTGTATCTAATCTCTCAACCGAGAGTTTCATAGCGGCATTGCATAGATTTGTAGGACGTCGAGGACTTCCATCCGACATTTTAGCGACAATGCTACTAACTTCGCCAGCCTCCCCAGCTAGTCTCGAGGTACGATGCTGGCCTAACAAGCCAGTCGTCGTAGGTTCGAGTCTTGACTCGGGAGAGACTGTTAGTGTCAGTAGGATCGTAGCGCTAGCCCCGCAATTGTCCTGTACACTGAACAGTTGGCTGCGAAGTCTGTGTATAGTAAACAGAAGGTCAAGTTCCGAATCGGAATGTAGCACCAAGGCTTTGCTTTGCTTTGCTACTAACTTCGCAGGCGCAAGCTCAGAGTTACATGAGCTTTATGTTTTGCTCAGACAGCAACATTCAATTGATGCAATCGAAAGTTTTCGTATGCCTAGAGAAATTCGATGGCATTTCATACCTCCACGCTCACCACACATCGGTGGTTTGTGGGAGGCTGGAGTAAAGTCCACCAAATATTTCATTCGGCGCACAGCAGGTGAAACTAAACTAACAGAAGAAGAATGGCATACACTCTTAGTGCAAATTGAAGGAATGCTCAATTCTCGCCCGTTAATTGCACAAACAGCTGATCCTAGCGATTTTAGCGTCATTACACCTGGTCATATTTTACTCGGACGTGCCATAAACACTGTTCCGGAGCCGTCGTATGATAACATCAAACCTGGAACACTATCTCGATGGCAACACATTCAAAAAATGCGATCGGACTTTTGGAAACGTTGGTCGATAGATTTCCTGTCCGAGTTGCAAAAACGACAAAAATGGAATAAACAGCACACGAGTTTGCGGGTAGGTGATTTGGTACTTATGAAGGAAGACAACATCCCGCCGCTCCAATGGAAATTAGGCAGAATTACTGAGATTCATCCTGGCAAGGATGGTTATGTTCGCGTCGTTTCGGTGAAGACAGCTGGAGTATTCAAGCGGTCAACAGCCAAGTTAGCAGTTCCACCCCTGGATGACGCTAGCACTGGAGAATCTGACTGAGACATCTATTGCCGGCGGGAGGATGTTGAGTTGAGGAATTACTGGCAACATGCCTTGAAATTGATTTTACCATTGCGTTTCCATGCACACACTCAAACTTGTATTTCCGTTTTAGAATTATAATAAAAGTCGAAGAATACAGTCCACATGTTATATCGCTCTACAGAAAGAAAATTAATAATGAGCCTTAGTACTGGCTACGTGTCCTCTTCTACGTTTACCACCCACATAGTAGGAACGTAATCACGAGAAACATGAAGAACAAATGTGAACTGGAACCGATTTTAAAATATACATCTGAATTGTGCGGAAGTCAGTGGGCGAATGAATGATGATGTGATGAATTAAATTCGTGCGATTGTCTCAAATACTTACGAAGAGAGAGAGTACTAATGAAAAGTGGGCGGGGCCACACACACGGTATTATGGAAGAAAGTAAAAAAAGGTTGGGCTGCGCTGCGCGTTGTTCTTTTAGGTATAAAAACGAACATTGCGCGCGAAATGCGTTCGTTTTTGCTAGCCAAGTGCGCTGGGTCCGTAGATGAAGCTATTTTTTTATTATTATTTATTCTACATTTATTTCAAGCGATCAAAAAGTCACGCTAAAATTGGTTTCACTAAATGCGTTTAATTTCAACCATGGAGCTAGTTTGAAACTGAAAAGGCCCCCCCACAAGGTACTTGTGGGGAATCGAAAAATCGATTGATAAATAAGCTAAAAAATGCCATTGGTGTCTCACAATATAAAGACAATATAAACCCAGTATGAAGATAGAGACGAGAAAAATTTCCACCACTTAGCAAGAAAATAATAATAATTGGCATATCATAACTTATATAACTTTGCTTAATTTTTTGTTTCAATTGCCTTCTGTACAGTATAGTGAAAATTGTTACCATCGAAAAGCTATCCTTCTTAACGTTATTACGGTACAGAATAATTTCGCGTTCACAAATTGTTCTCTGGTGTAGTGAAGTAGACATAAAGTGAATTGTCTATTTGAACTTCGCGAACAAACCGATTTGTATGAACTATTTTATTTTTAAGTTGATATAACTGTTAATGACGTAAGTGCCGTAAACTGGGGTGACTTTGATCACCGGGGTGACTTTGATCACTATACCTCTTTTCTGAAAATGTGGTAAAAAAGCGCTCGTAGTGCTTGGGATTTGTCGTAATCTTCACTGATTGAGTGGATATATGTTAGCATTGCTACTATTCATGCATTTCCTGCTATTTAAAGAGTGTTTTTCATGCTAAAATATTATTTGAAAATAAAGTGTATTTTTAGCGATTTTTGTTGCATACAAACAATCGGTTCAAGCAGATTCAAAACAACAAGTTGCAATACGTAAAGTGTTTTTATTTTGTTCCCAGATTAGTTCTTAAGATGAACAAATATTATAACAATACATTTTATTGTTATTTTTGCAAGTTTTTCCTCGAAGGCAATGTTGAGTCCCAATTTTCTCCACAGCGTATTACATATTTCTTCTTAACAAAAACCCAAGACGTGAAGTAACATGCAAATTTGGACAATTTCATAAGTCATATTCCTCGTGGACTAGTTTTTGACGATTTTAGACCACCTTCTCTCGCAGGGAATAATCATTCATATATATTCTAAAAATTTTGTATGAATTTTGGACATTCGCCATTATAAACTGTTCACTCAGAATGTGGATGGACCCCAAATTGCTTTCCATATTTATAAACTCGTTTAAGTCGTTTAAGGGGCCATCCACATACCGCGTGGAAAGCTTGGGGGGTGGGGGGGTTGTGTAATGTCCACGGTCCTTACAAAAAAAAGAATTTATATAGGCATTTGTCCACACGGGAGGGGGGGGGGGTGTTTAAAAATAGTTAAAAATCTGTCCACGTGGTTTGTGGATGGCCCTTTTATGTCTTTGCGTTTCTTTTCTCACCTGACAAAGATGAGGAAAACCCCCTCTCCGATAAGTGAGGAGCTTCGCTAAAACTTTTAACGTAGTATATAATGGGATAAAAAAATTCGGGGACAATTGCGGTGGATGTTCCTGAAAACGATGTGAAACACGTTAATGATTCGCTGTAGAAAGCATGAAATAGACAGCAATAGCAGAGGAAAGGAAGCGTATGTAAATTATTTGCATTTGATTATCCTTGCCGTATCCACTTTTCGCATGAGCACTGTATGCTGTATCACTGGATGCTTGTCTTGAATCTGGATCTGGGTTGATTTCTGATTTGCCAAGTGATATCACAGGCTGTGTAGAGTATATATTTTAACCAACAAACTTTTCGTCACACAATCCCCACTAGTGAAAGTTTGTTGGACACTATAGTCCGGTCAGACCTTTTTCGATTTGGATTTTAATTTAAGTGGATTTTATGCTTCCCAATAAAATTCAAATATTCCTCATTAATGCTGGCACTAAGGGGTTAATGTTATTTGTTTCGTCTCATGATTAAAAATATTTTACGAATTAGTTTCATCTAATTATAGTCCTGAGTCCTGAAGAGAGATAACATTTCAAAATTTAATAATCTTTCACAAGCGTTATAAACGTGTAGGTGTGGTTTGATGACGATCTGGCTTGTATATAATTTAAAATTGAACGAAGTTATAATTCATCATTAGCGATAATTTTATACATAGACGAGATACCTAGACGAATTACTAAAGACAGTGACAAACGAGTTTGAACCCACTGAAAAGTTCACCGTATCACCGCGGTCAAAGTTGATAGTGAAGCTATGTTGCGGTATCATATTTTATCATCAGTTTTTTCTTCTTCTGTGAAAGATTTAAAAAATAACTTGAAGAGATTTGTGATCTGGAAAATAGTCTGCTCGGGAAACCGAGCAAAAAATTGCATGATGAACTTTCGAACGGATGGCAGGGGGTATCGAGCGTGTGGATTCTATAGTTCGAGATCAACTGGCACAGGAATCAGAATGCAGCCCCGCCGGAATTGAGTTTTCAATAGTACCCTCTTGCACACAGAAACGTTTATGGAGCGGAATGGAAACTTTTACTTAGTGGGAGTGTTGCTGTGGAAATGCTGGTGCTGCTGTAATGAAAACTTCGCCAGTTAGGTGCGATATAGCGGAGATAGAGAGAGAAAATATCAACTCAATTCATTTAAACAATAAATGCCTGCGTTTCCTAGTAAACTTTTCATTACTTCTAATTATCATATCTACTATCATCCACTAATTTACTCTGTATCTATTCATATCATCGTAATCCACTACTATAAACTGTCTCAACTGGCAAATTTGACCCCAAAGGTGTCCACGTGGTATGTGGATGGCCCCTAAGACGCTTCGTACAAAACTACATTCGTTATAGAGATAATCACAATACGCGACCGTTGCACCACAGTTATTTAAAGAAATATAAGTCAAATCTGGGATGAACGTTGATACGTTTGTACTGTTTTTTGCACACTTGAGATGGAATGACTCATATATTACAGACGAAAACTGCGATTTTTTGTTCATATTTTATTTCAAGCTTCAGCATGCGACATTAGTTGTTAAAAGTACAATCTTTCTTCCTTCTATTTCCAGCAACAACCATTTATTAATATTGCACAATTCACTATAAGACAGCAAAAAAATTGAATGAATAAATCTGAAGAAAGTAAAAGTTTGCTTCTTGCGGCCTGCGGTTATCTAACTCACAGCAGTTCAACTGCATATTTAAAGATGGTTAATTCTGGCGAATCGTCGGTTTTGTTGTGCTTTTATTTATATTATTTTTTTCTTTTCAAAGAAAACCATTTGCTGGGTGCTGCTTCTCTTTAATCTCTATCAAAGAAAAAGATTTTAAACGGTTGATACATGCGATAAACCACTTTCGTCTTCATGGTACCACGTACAATAAAAACAACCCTGAAAAACACGAGGATCCGTTTTTCATTGCCAACATGGCCATTAGACCTTAGATCTGTGCCTTCATCCGCAGACAGGCTATTCAAAGCAATCCACAGGCGCAGGAAAATGAAAATAAATATAGATGCTGTAATTTTGCGCAGTAGCAAAGCTTTCTAAACGATACTCTCAGGACAGTTCTGAATATTTCACATTCGACGGAAAACTAAGCAGACGTCTGTGAATGTTGTGCGTATAGGCGACACATCCACATAATGCGATCCGATCCGATCCAATTTTCATTATCCTTTTCCTCAATTAAAAGTACAGTTCACTGCCTAATATTCTGGATCCGAGCACGTATACACAATAAAACTAAGTGCGAAAAACCCAAATTTCAAACGAATACGAAGTATAATCGACAGTCGAGAAAGGCTTTCGCTACCGAATCCAATTACAGCGCTCTGAACATTGGTATGAATGCCAGGTAATTCGATTAATTTATGGCTGCTACCGACGGGATTAGTAAACTATGAATAATTTGAGACTGTTTCAGGCAATGTCAATAAAATGATAGGCTTTCGCAAAACTCTAGGGATTCAATCGATTATTGTTATTCAGTTCTATATTGCAAACTTTTCAATGAATACGCTTTCTCACCTCAATCTGTTTCATTGTTGATAACTTCTTGAAATTCAAACTTTTCAGGTCTTGTGGGATCGATTGATCCGGATGTAATGTTCATAAATTGAATATTCCTGGAAATGCAAATTTAACAGACTTGTGCTAGACTTCTTCATGTTGTGATAGAATACAATGTAATGAGTACATGAGAATTGGATTTGCTAGACCGGAGCACATGCACGTGAACTGATACATTAGTAGCGTTACTGTGGGAAAAAAAATCTTGCTCACATGTTTGCGTCGAGCTTACATTGAATTGAATTGAACGGTTATCATGAAATACTTTACACAATTCCACTTAGCATAAGATTCTATAAGCTTCAGCTGAAATTTCTTCTTTTCGTTCAGTGTACTATACTTTATAAACTCATCTCTTAGAAAAGTAATAATATATTGCTTTGTCAAAAGGCGTGATATCGGTACCCTTCCATTACAACGATGAAAGATAACAATTGTATTATCCCTTCTGGTTGGATTACAAAGCACTCCTTCGTGCGTTTTGTCGATGTAGAATAATTGATTTCACCAAAAGCTTTAACCAAGTTTTACTTCTTTAATTTTACATTTTTTTACAAAAGAAAAACTAATGCAAATCGACTTTGTGCTTCAATCAACCGTAACATTGTCTTTTTTTCATGTTTTATTCACAGTGGATGATTTTTCGGGTAGCGAAGGGTCCCTTCCTAGAGGACTTTTACCAGTGCGTGACGCATGGCTTCTACACCGACCGCTGGCAAGAGCAGCTCTACACCACCTTCACTTTAGTGTTTATGTTCATCATTCCACTGCTGATACTAATCGGCACCTATTTATCTACTTTTAGGACTATTTCGAGTGAGTATGTTAACCGAACTGTCACGGTTGTTGAAATATCATTTGACACATAGAGCGTCAATAAGATAGCCCAAAAGAGCCCCGCAACATACAGCATTTTTGTTTGGGGCTGTTTGTTTCGATGGTGGCGATTTCAGAGAACCATCGGATCATTTTCAAATAAGCTTGATAAAGTATAACGGTGTTTACATCTATAGCAAATAGTATATATCAATTAACTATGATTGTGGTTCGTAATATAGGTTTCGCTTGGCAATCCTTTAATTTGGGAACATGATAATCGAAAGCTCTGTGATTACGATCTCTGTTGAACCAAACTTTTCCAATATGTTTCCACTTCATCTAGCAGCTTACTTCTTACTTCTTACTTCTTACTTCTTACTTCTTACTTCTTACTTCTTACTTCTTACTTCTTACTTCTTACTTCTTACTTCTTACTGTATTACTTCTTACTTCTTACTTCTTACTTCTTACTTCTTACTTCTTACTTCTTACTTCTTACTTCTTACTTCTTACTTCTTACTTCTTACTTCTTACTTCTTACTTCTTACTTCTTACTTCTTACTTCTTACTTCTTACTTCTTACTTCTTACTTCTTATTCTTACTTCTTACTTCTTACTTATTACTTATTACTTATTACTTCTTACTTCTTACTTCTTACTTCTTACTTCTTACTTCTTACTTATGACTTCTTACTTCTTACTTCTTACTTCTTACTTCTACTTCTTACTTCTTACTTCTTACTTCTTATTCTTACTTCTTACTTCTTACTTCTTACTTCTTACTTCTTACTTCTTACTTCTTACTTCTTACTTCTTACTTCTTACTTCTTACTTCTTACTTCTTACTTCTTACTCTTACTCTTACTTCTTACTCTACTTCTTACTTCTTACTTCTTACTTCTTACTTCTTACATCTTACTTCATACTTCTTACTTCTTACTTCTACTTCTTACTTCTTACTTCTTACTTCTTACTTCTTACTTCTTACTTCTTACTTCTTACTTCTTACTTCTTATCTCTTACTCTTACTTCTTACTTCTTACTTCTTACTTCTTACTTCTTACTTCTTACTTCTCTACTTCTTACTTCTTACTTCTTACTTCTTACTTCTTACTTCTTACTTCTTACTTCTTACTTCTTACTTCTTACTTCTTACTTCTTACTTCTTACTTCTTACTTCTTACTTCTTACTTCTTACTTCTTACCTTCTTATTCTTACTTCTTACTTCTTACTTCTTACTTCTTACTTCTTACTTCTTACTTCTTACTTCTTACTTCTTACTTCCTACTTCTTACTTCTACTTCTTACTTCTTACTTCTTACTTCTTACTTCTTACTTCTACTTCTTACTTCTTACTTCTTACTCTTACTTCTTACTTCTTACTTCTTACTTCTAACTTCTTACTTCTTACTTCTTACTTCTTACTTCTTACTTCTTACTTCTACTTCTTTACTTCTTACTTCTTACTTCTTACTTCTTACTTCTTACTTCTACTTCTTACTTCTTACTTCTTACTTCTTACTTCTTACTTCTTACTTCTTACTTCTTACTTCTTACTTCTTACTTCTTACTTCTTACTTCTTACTTCTTACTTCTTACTTCTTACTTCTTACTTCTTACTTCTTACTTCTTACTTCTTACTTCTTACTTCTTACTTCTTACTTCTTACTTCTTACTTCTTACTACTTACTTCTTACTTCTTACTTCTTACTTCTTACTTCTTACTTCTTACTTCTTACTTCTTACTTCTTACTCTTACTTCTTACTTCTTACTTCTTACTTCTTACTTCTTACTTCTTACTTCTTACTACTTACTTCTTACTTCTTACTTCTTACGTCTTACTTCTTACTTCTTACTTCTTACTTCTTACTCTTACTTCTTATTCTTACTTCTTACTTCTTACTTCTTACTTCTTACTCTTATTTCTTACTTCTTACTTCTTACTTCTTACTTCTTACTTCTTACTTCTTAATCTTACTTCTTACTTCTTACTCTTACCTCTTACGTCTTACTTCTTACTTCTTACGTCTTACTTCTTACTTATTACTTATTCTTTATATTACTATATTACTCTTATTACTTATTACTTATTACTTATTACTTATTACTTTATTACTTATTACTTATTACTTATTACTATTACTTATTACTTATTACTTATTACTTATTACTTATTACTTATTACTTATTACTTATTACTTTCTAATTACTTATTACTTATTACTTATTACTTA